>NC_142842.1:41133821-41733821 GCF_061612785.1 Hesperophylax consimilis
ATATTTCTGCTGTATAGTCAAGATTTATACAGCGCAATTAAAAGTCGTAGTACTTAAGAAGCCACAAAACTCTAATAACAGGGTTTTTAAATAGTTTTTTTTTTCAGACGGATGCCCACGGAATGTTGTAAAATTATTTGCATATAGGATTAATAAAAACAGTACCTACCTTACCATTAAAATATTTCACAAAAAACGATTTGAAAAATTTGTAAAACTTTTTTAACCATAAAATTAGCGATAAGATAATGAATTAGTAACTTCTCGATGGATTCAAGGAATATCTGAGATTTGAGTAATATGTTTACTAGCAATAAAATTTACCCCGCGAAAAGGTCAATTTTCTAGGCCTGCTAGGGCAAATTCGACAGTAAGTCCATCCAAATCGCTGGGGCCGCGCGCTGCTTATTTTTATATACGTCTCCTTCACTAACGACGTTAAGATTCCGACTTTATTTTAGAGTATTGTGTCGTCTTAAAAGTCTGACAAATCTCGTATAAGTGGGCCCAAGGCCGTTTTAAAGATATCTGAATCATTATAATTAGTGTTAGGTAGATTTTAGTCAGTAAATCAATAGTTCTAGGAGGAAATTAAATACAGCTAGCAATTAAATCCAACGCTAGTGATGATGGACCAGTCCCCAATCAACGGCCTTGCGAACGACAGCTAAATTTAGCCTACAGAACAATTTATACTTCGCATTCCTAGTCTTCAATATTCTCATTATTTTTCACTAATTACCTACTACTAACAGTAACGCTGTAGAAATCGTCCGCAAATTATCTATAAAAGTTCGGCAGAGCCACGTGGCAATACAAAGCTAAGATTTGAGAAGAGGTCTTCGTCGTACACAGATGCATATAATATTATGATTCTCTGCAAGTTGGTACGATTTTAGAAACTCGCGCGAAACCCGATGATAAAACAAACTACTTTGCCGATATCATGTTTGAAGACCGCGGGCAATAGAGAATAGATGAATAGATTAATATGCCCATAAGTAAAGCGGAAAGATGAAAGCAGTGATTGCAAATGAATTCATACATAGAGTGACCGACTTTACCAAAGTCCAATCGTGTTTGTTCATTGTTTAAAATTACAACTTTTCTAACCACAAATAATTAAACATCCTGAGGAATTGTAAAAAGGCGTAACATGAATGACTAAATATTATTCCGTAGTATTAATAATTGAGGTTTTTATGTTGAAAAAATATCAACAAAAATACGCAGTGTAGAAAGTTTGACAAATTGAAGCGCGCCTAAACAAACCACAAGTATACTACATCCTGAGAAATAAACATACCTATAGCCAAACAATTAACGCATTCATGAAATCATCATTCTGTCAATCTATCTCCGCAATGGAATGAGATAAGGAGTCGAATTAAAATCGATATAATGTAGTTTTTTAACAGTAATAATATGGTGTACAACTGTACAGTAGTGAACGGTAGAAAAAATCGGGGACGCCCGAGGAAGGCTTGACGCATTATCTCTGACTAGAATAAGATACGGAATGGAAATAAAAGTCGATGTAACGTAGTTTTCTAACAGTAACAATGTGAATTTCGTGATACTTCATGAAATTAAGTAAATATTACAAGAAATCGGGGACGCCCGAATAGGAAATGGCACGATCAAGTGAAACAAATATTTATGTATGCTAAAATTAGGCGTATGTAATGAACTAAGAAAGGATAATGTATGACTTGGAAGTGAATGGTAGAAGATGAAGAAGACGCCCGAGGAATACATGGGACGACCAAGTGAAACAAAAACTTTCAATTCTTCACAAAAATAATATTTCCATCTTAAAATGCACATAGTTTGCGGGAACACTAGAATACACAACCTCAAAACTTACTCCAAACCATTCATAATCCCGACCAACGCCGGGTACACGTCAGCTTGTTGTATCCTTGTAAGTAGAATATTAATAAATGAAGTAATTGGATAGTGTTATAAAAATGAGTTAGGGACCGACGTTCCTAAGAACGCACGGGTTTGTATGTAGAATGTGCGGGCTGCGAGCTGCATGTAAACAGCGTGTGTTTTATATTCAAACGTTTTATATGCAGAGCAAGTGGGATGCACTTTTCACAATGTATGCGCACGTGCTGCCACGGAAACCAATTCACGTGAATCAGAAAAGTTTCTCAAAGCATTGTATTCAAAATAACAAGGCTTGAAATATTTATTTAAAAAATACTAATATTTTAGCAGCTTTACAAGTTCATTTGGCTTCATGTGAGTCGAATTCGATTTAAAAAAATTGTAATACCAATAGTATTATAATAAGTGTTATTTCATCTCACACGGAAAGAAATCGATCGAATAAATTAACAGGCCTTATTAATAAAACCTCAATTTAAGAATATTTTATAGATTTGCCTTGTAAACATATAATGACGATACAAAAATTTTTCGTTGCAATGCAAAAATATTCGGATTTTCATGAACCATGGTAACATATGGTTATGACATCATGGTAACATATTCGTAATTTACTAAAAGTTTATCAGGAAAGACGTTAATTCATTCGCAAGGCCTTCATTCCCTTTTTAACCAGAAATACCAATAATTTGAAGAGAATCGTAATAAATTAGAGATAGTAAATTTTCTCCGTGTATTAATAATGCGTTTTCTGAAAAAAACAAGACTGAAACTTGAACATTAACGCTGAAATTTTTGTACAAAAATTGAAAAGTTTAAACTGTAAATACATTATTGGGTTATTTTCAATAGTAAATAAATACCTTCCAAAATTAAAATATTCATTATTAAAAATGCATCATAATACTGCATGCACATCTGTGAAAAAAAACTCCAATTGTAAATTGTTATTTAAACTTAATAGTGTAATCGTGATTAACTTGTTATTGATATAAAATATTAAGCCTCAAAAAATATATTATATATACAGATAAAATCGTTGGCACGACAAAGGTGATTACATGATCGAAGATGCATTTTAATCCTTTGTATAATACTCTAACCCTTGTCATAATATTATGAGGAAATCTTATGTCAAAAACTTGTAGAATCGTGCTCCCAGTAGGTACCAACAACTACCTGTACTACTACCTACTACCTATCTACTACCACGGCACGTTTCAAACCAAGGTTCACACGTACTGACATTTCCTACAATTCCCAAGAAGCAAAGTAAACATAAAAGTGTGTTCCTACATTCATAAGTAATTATTATGCAAGGCGGTAAACTGATTATTTTTAGACAGTTGCTACAATAAAATCTATTTAAGAATAGTCCAGCTTTGTGTTAAAATTTTTCTTTGTTGGAAAATGAAATTTAAATTATGTATAATAATTTGGACACTTGGATAATTGAGACTTTGTACCCGTGTTATAAAATTAATTATGAAACACCCTAATATTATAGAATTTCTTTCTTCTTCTTGTAATTATGTTAGATGTAAGTTTCTACATATGTAAATATTTATGTCATTAAGTTAGTAGTTATAGGCCTTAGTCGTAAGTCACTATATATAAGTCTTAGATGTAAGTCACTAGTTTTAAGTCAGTAGTTTTAGTATTTATTATTTGACTAGGTGACGTGTACCTGGCGTTGTAGGGGGTTATCCTCAGGACATAGACATCTACCATCGTAGACTTTTCTGTTGGCCTTTTTGAGATATATAATTCCGTAGTACATTATATTGATGCATCTCATAAGTTTGGCCAGCGTTAATAATGTAGTGCCCGAAAATATATATTTTACGACTTTATTATAAAACATTGACTTTTCTCTACTTTCTATAAATATAATATGCATGTATTATACATGGAAACCTTGTATAATACATGCATATAGAAATTATCTAAATGATAGTGAAAAAAACCCCATCAAAATCCGTTCCGTAGTTTAGAAGAACTATACATATAAATATATTGGTACAGTGCCCTTGAGGTGATTTTTCACGAAAACCAAACTATATAAATTAGGCAAATATTATTATTATTATTATTTTTAGTTGGGCTATAAAAATATAAGAGATTTTTGATCCTTAATACGAAAAGCGCATTAAATTACCTAATTTAGTGAGTCTTATTTCGTTGAAACGACAATTTAGGATGTGTAGGAGTGAGAACGTCACCAAACACGTGAACAACAATCAGATGAAGCCACCAAACATCATCGAGAAAAAACCATGACAAAATCAACGACGAAACACGAAAGCACGTGTTTCAGCGCAGCGGCACTCATGTAGAGAGGAAACTTCACAATCCCCGCGACAACTGAATCGAGAAACAAATTTAGATAGTAATATTATAATAGCCTTTATATCCCACACAGCCTGGAAGCTAGTAGCTAGGATTATTTGGGTAATAATTTATTTCTTTTCTTCACGAAAAGATCCGCAGAGGCGGATTAGTTTTTATTAAAACCACTGACGCAATGTAACAAACAATAAGCAACATAATAAACAAAGTGAGGGAAATATTTTGCACCTATTGGAATGAGGTTTTTTTTATAAAATAAATATTACAAATTACAATTTTCATGATTTTCTCTTACTTTATCTCTTGTAAGGGGGATTCTGTGTTTTTATTTACGACGTCAGTATGGTAGTAGTGCATGATTTAGATTATAATGAAATAAATAGGAAAATAATATTTTGTAGAAACAAATAATAAAACATAAGGAAACAGGACATATTATGAAAAAAAACACGTGTATTAGGGAAGACATGACTTACGTAGATGGTTCGAGTGCAGTCCGCAGAGCCAATCCGATGACAACCAGCTTAGTGGAGGAAGGCTCGTGCATAGTTTGCCGGTGACCAGATAACTCATCAAAATGACAATTCAACACACCACAAGTGATATAAAGTCATGAAAAGTGATAAGTAAAAATTAGGTTACGTAGGTTAGGTTTATAGTTATTAGCTTTTCTTTATCGCTTTTTACGACTTTATATCACTTTTTAAAGATGTGTCGAAATGTAATTGTGTTGAGTTATCATGGAACCCAGTTTTCCATAGAGCAGATATTTGACAAAATTATCAAATTCGAATATCTTTAAACATACCTGAAAAAAAGAGAAAAAAAAAGTTAACATTGAATGATTTAGGCCGTTTTTGTATTTTTTCTGGGTTGCAGACTTCACTAGAAATTTGAAGGGAAGTGACACATGTATGTATATTTTTTTTATAAATATATAATTTAGTTTGGGGGTGATTAATAATGACGAAGGGGAGTAACAAGGAATTATTTTCTCACAAACAAAATATCTGTAATTTTATCTAAATATTAATTTTAAGGCGATGCACCGCGGTGTGGAACATTCAGAATCAGTATTTATGTAGATGGGGATAAGGTTGATATTCCCGCTTAACACCAGCCATCTCTTTTGACTTATGCAAAATAAAACATCGCCAAAAAACATGTTTTATTATATTTTGTGAATGTTTTGGCACAAACATAGTAAAAAATTCCGATATTTTTTTATAGAACTAAATTTGCCATATTATATAATAAAACAATATCCGAAAAGGGGTTCGTAAGTAATGGATTTTGCACTTTTAAGCCGTTTTTATAGGCATGATACTTTTTTGGGCTTGTAAAAAGACTTTTCAAAAAGATGCTCGATTATTGCAAGATGTTTTCTACTCACAGCATTTAATTATTATTTCTAAGCGACCAAATACACGTGATTTTGCATTACTTCGCAGTGCTTCATCTTAAAAGGTATGAAGTGGTAATAAATGAACTGGGTGTTTGAAGTGCGGGCCCTATCTTGCGATGCCTAAGGGAAGATGCGCCACTGGATTCTGGACTGGGTTTCTCATCGATGTCTGAGACACAATGGGGATGAATGGGGCGTTTACTTGAAGCGTGAATAAAGATCAAAAGAAAGAAGAAGGAGGTATACAAGAACCAGGAGAGGTTCTGAGGCTTTTGTGCTGTGAAAGCATTTTAGGCGTGAAAGAAACGAATTAATGACATCCTGAAGGAGAATATTAATCATGGCTTAAAATAACAAGATTTAATCGAATGCGTTATTCATAGGACGTGAAATATTGTTCGTAAAAACTGTTATTTGAGCTTTCAGAAAATATTAAAATAATCTGTAGACAACTATAAAGGTAATTGAAATTTCATTTTAAAACTGTTAATGCATGGCGTAAAACCATGCCACATCTATATAAATAAAAATGTTAATGTTCGTTTGTTTAAAATCTTAAACCTCCGAAAGTTCTTTGCCGAAGGAAAAATGTTATGTGTAAATAATTTTGAAAATAAAATATTTTGTGAGCGGGAGACTCGCCTTTGTAAATGCCCTCTCAAAAGCTTAATATGTGTCCGTGCTTAATTGAAAACCACAACAAGGGAAACAAGGTCCGGTCCCAAAGAGGAACAAAGTTATAACAATTTTTAATCGTATTAAAATATACGATTATATTATATGTGTATGTGAAAATATTTTTTCAACCTCAACGTGTCAATAAGTTTAAAAAAAAACACAGCCTGAAAATATTGATGTATGTATTATGAAGGAAGAATACAAAAATTCATGGGAGAAATATAAAAAAAACCTGAATATATTTATGTGTCATTATTATGTCAAACATATATTATAGCTGCCCACCGTGCCCACATTGTTATTGTAAGTTGGGTAGAACTCTGTTGGTGTAAGCCCACCTCACTGCCATCCAACGATTGGCCTCGTCTGAACAAAAGCTTTGGGCAGACGAGGCGGGAGCTAACTTCTTCCAGACAATAACATTATTTATGTGGTAATTTGGGAATGACACCTGAGACACGGCCTTAAATAATTATAAATAGGAGAAGATAGAAAGAAAGAAGAAAAATAAAAATGAATAGATACACATCATTTGGTAGCAAACTATTCAGATTTTTTAAAAAGGTTACAAATATCCCTTCTTTATACAGTAGGGAAACGTTGGTTCGTACTTACAATTTCATAAAGAAAGTTGCCATTGGAGAAGAAATTATATTTTGGGACGGTATTAAATCTTCAAAAAATGGCAATATTTTGAACTTTACCATAATATGTCACATGGAAGCGTTTGTCATTTGTATTTGCCGTTGCCGTCGACAAATCAATTAAGAAATTCACAATACCGAATCCAAGTCCGCAATAAACACATGTTTTAATCAATATTTTATATTTAAAACGAGATAAACATGCAACGTAAAACAATCGACAAACTAAAGGAAGAATAGTATAAATCTTAATTTGTAAAATAAATTTGTATGTACCTACAAAGTTTGATTAATGAAGAATAAAATAAATAAAAACGACATTTGGCGATCTTTTTTTTCATACCGAATCCATATGAAAAACGACAAATTTGGAAACTGGACGAAAAAAAACATCGTGTAAAACGCCCGTCAGCCTGAGAAATACAAAAACAAACTGAAACGAAGTTGACTCTTTCGGGGGAATAGGAAATGGTCCATTTGTTAAACTGCGTTCTGCTTGTCCCATCACTTAGGATGACACAATAATATAATATAAGACCTATGATAGATGCACAGTTGCACACATTGTCACGAGATAACACATATCGCCATTTTTAAAATAAGATTATCATGGAAATATGATAAGAATTCTCCAACACACTGATTAAGTTAATTTATTACCCACTACCTAATACGTCTTACATAAATCAAAGTAAAATTAATTTCCTACTAACGCCAACGGCAGAATTTTTCCATTAGGTTGTGGTATGAACCTTCCTATCATCATTATCATAAATCATCGCCACTTATGCTCAGGTGATTATTAATATTATTATAATGCCCGCAAGATTGATCTTGCCAACAATTGAGAAAATTAATATGTGCTACTAACGATTCACAATTCTTGAAATTGCTCTGATAATCGACATTTTGATTCGTGATTCTTGTGTAATCTGTGAATTGCTGCTAATTAGAGTGGTGGTCCGTAAACAAGCTACCCCAAAGAGATAGAAAACAACGAAATGGCCCTTGGAAGGGAAATCAATAACTTTTATCTGAACCCAATCAGAATCATTTGCAATGACTCATTGTTTTCTACAATTTAAATATGCTATCAAAGATAAGATATAGTAATTGTTCTAAGAAAAAACACTTTTAAATATTTTCCCACTAAACTGGTCTTTCCCGTCTAACAATATTGTAATTCCCAATTCTGAAAAACTCCGCCCACTCTTACCCCTCCCCACTTCTTCCACTGTTCAATTGTAATCTATATTTAATTTTTGACTAAGTATATACTTGCTCCTGATGAGGTGAACATTGTTCATGAAACATGTAGAGAATATGTATATTAAAGTGATGTAAACAAAGTTATTTGTGTTTTAATATAATAAGATGTAGGTTTATGTTGTGGCAGATGGCTAAAGATAAGCAGCGAGAGTTCAATATTATTTAAGGCCAGGCAATGGGAACACGAGAATAACAATCAATAATACATGTCGGAGGCCAAAACGTTTTGATGTCTCGCCAAATAATTGACCGTGACCCGTGACCTTCAACCACAGAGATGCAATTCAACAATATCACAAATCCACCCTCAATCAATATAATTAATCAACAGCAAACACACTTATTTTTGAAGCGCGCATAAAATCACTGACGATACGAATGTACCACCTCAGCCAGGATCACCCTTGTCTCGGCGTGACTGATACACCAAGGGGCACTGATTTGTTAGGACTTGAAATACGTGCTCTGAGGATAGGTAGAATGTTATAGTTCAATCAACCAGTATACATGGTAACAATAATAAGTCTAACTAACTAACTAACTAACCATCACGCCGTTTCCCCGCAGGGGTAGGCAGAGAGGACGGACCGCCAAACAACTCGGTCTTGGCACACACTCCTTGCCTCATTCACATTCATACATCGTCTCATACATACTCTTCTATTGTTCTGACTCTTGACATGGCCCGACTCAAGTATCTGATTCACTTGGTCGTGCCATGTCTTCCTCGGGCGTCCCCGACTTCTGCTACCATTCACATTTGCATCGTATATTCTCCTTACACTCCTTTCTTCGCTCATTCGCTCTACATGCCCAAACCATCTAAGCGTCCC
Source organism: Hesperophylax consimilis (assembly GCF_061612785.1). NCBI lineage: Eukaryota > Metazoa > Arthropoda > Insecta > Trichoptera > Limnephilidae > Hesperophylax > Hesperophylax consimilis. The sequence goes on from NC_142842.1 coordinate 41,142,896, forward strand.
TTTCTTGATCTTACTCATTACGCTTACATCAGCCTTGCACTCTTTGCGGATATCCACATTCCTCACACGATCATACATGGTTTTACCACACATACGCCTCAGGGATCTCATTTCAACAGCATTCAATCTACTTTCATCCTTTCTTTGCCAGTTCCATGCCTCACTTCCATACATCAGGGTAGGTACCAGCACTCCATTGTGGACTGCTAACTTCGCTTCTTTGGACAATTTTTTGTTAGCGCCAACTGCGTTCAGTCCTCCATTAATGGAGTTACCTGCATAGTAAGTCAATTTTGGAATTTTGGATTTTTAGCGTTATTTTATTAATGTCTTCCTAGTTCTTGCCTTTTTTGGCTCTTCTTAGTTCCTCGTGGTTCTTTATGAATCTTTTTGGCTCTTCGTGGCTAGCTTTGGCTTTTCTTGTGTGTTCTCACCTCTTCTGTCTCTTCTTAGTTCTTCTTGAGTCTTCTTGGTTCGTCGTGCCTTTTCTTTATCTTTTCGGTATCTTCTTGGGTAATCTAGGCCCTTATTGGCTCCTGGTGGTTCTTCTTGGCTCACCTCGACTATTCTTGCATCTTCTCCACCCCTCACCCTCCATTTCTTCTTCTTGTCTCCTACTGGATCTTCTTGACTTCTTTTACAGATTTAGTTGCATTCTTCATACTGAATTATTGACAGTTTAAATTAAAAATAGAAAATCAAAAGGACACATCAGAAGAAACTAATGATTGTTGGCTGCTAATATTACACAGAAGTATTTTGACAAGACCGTGCACTGTGCAGACACCTTCTTTCGCACAACCTTATTATTTTTACACCGAAGTGACGATGACCCCTTTAACGTCCGAATCCATTTTAGCAGCGTGCATCGTTTTATGTTTTCCTTTCATATTGCAAATTGCAAAACGTCCATTAAGTCCGTCATCCTGTCCCCGAGAGATTGGTCTCTCCTGTCTGACTGTCTGGACAGATAGCGAAACCGCCACGATAAATAAATTATAACCCCATGGTATTTTTGTATTCATGAAACGACATTTTTAAGAACACCTTTTTTGGAATTCTCACTGAAGTTTTTATTCGAAAAGGCGTTTGACAAGAAGACATAATGCATTAAATTGTTTGATATGCATAACCTCTACATTCTACATGTGAACCGCACAGTGCGCACTCTTTTGGAAGAAAACACATGCTAAATCAGAGGTTCCCAAACCTTCACCCCTCGAGCCTCGAGACCTCCCAGGTTGGGGATCACTGTAATAAATTAATATCAAAGTGAAGAGAAAAGAAAACATTATTGACATTATTTTTTTTACGCTTGTCATTTTTGATGATACCATGTAGAAAATCCTTTTAAGTAAAGGAAGGAGTGAGAATGTTTTGGAGCACGTTCCATTAAAATACTGATATAACAAACACAGCATTTACACGCGGCGTATATTTCATTAAGAATTGCAAGCCGTTCGTTAAGAAATGGGATTATATGAAACGAATTAATAATCATAATAATAGTCAAGAATTTATCTAGAAAAAATTGTTTATCGGAGAATTTTAAAAGAGTTGCAGTACTCGTATCGTTTAAATCACACTAGAAGTTATATTTATAACAATGCGCTAGTATGACACAATACTGTTAAATAGTAAATTATATTGACATGGTGCAGTAATAATTTTCTTGGAAAATGAGTAAGTGTTTCATCGAATATGAGGAAATGACTCTGTAATCTTTCCCGGAAACTGCGCCCGGTGATTTTGAAACAGATTTCCATATCCTTAATGCAACAAATCCACCAGGAAATACAAACACTTTAATAAAATAAAATACTTTTTTGTTTTAAAACGACGATATTTATTAATTTAAGAACCGACCGGTTTCGCTTTACTTAAGCATCATCAGGGTACAAATTAATACTAATACTCAGTATTAATTTGTACCCTGATGATGCTTAAGTAAAGCGAAACCGGTCGGTTCTTAAATTAATAAATATCGTGGTTTTAAAACAAAAAAGTATTTTATTTTATTAAATATGTCAAACCACAAAGTGATTGCTTCCTACAATAATACAAACACTTTAGTATTAAGAATATATTTTTTTAAATCTCCACTTTTAGTTTATAACAATATTATTATACAATTTAATTTCAGGTTTTTGTACATAAAATTTCGGATATGGTATTCAAAAATACATAATTCTTATATTTTCAGTTGGTAGAGTATAATCAATTAATTATTTTTTCACCGTTATTAAAATAGTTGTTGGTGTAATATGTAATGATCAGCACAGTTGTCTTCCAAGCAGTTGATCGAGGATAGGTTCTTGGGAGAGGTATTCAGTGGCAAGGGAGAAAGGAGAGGAAGGAGTGGAAGATCTGGGAAGAAAAAAGGTGTGGATAGGAATCTGGGGGTCAATGTGTCCAGGAGTGACGAATGAATCCATTCCTCCCTCCGCGATGCAAGACGATGGATCGAGAGAGTCCGGCTGGAGAGGTCAAAAGGTCTCCCTCAACTAGTCTCTCTCGATCTCACACGCCACGCAGTAGTTAAGTAAGACCTATAAAAACCTCACGTCATGAACCCGGTCACCCTTGCTAAGTCGCCAAACGTAGCGGACCACTCGGGGTGACCTATGGCAGGGGCGGTGTTACCCATTCTGCCTCCCATATTGAGATGTTCATTTGAAAGATAAAAATGTGCATTTGCAAGAAAAAAAAATTATTTTACGCATTTTACATCTATAACCAATTCTAACAATAAATGTATGTAAATGAATTTTACGAACACACATTAAAAACAGAATATAAAGGAGTTTTTCAAAATTAGCACGAAACCATAACCAAAATGGTTATTAGTACCTATATGTAACTAATTAATTTAAAGAGAATCTTCTATCCTTATCCCTTATTCATCTTATTTTCCTCTGTACCAAATGTGAAGACACAATAAAAATCCTATCTCTAAGTAACTTCAGCTTAAGAAACTTTTTTGGCTTAATTAATTAACTTCGCACTTATAGATCTATTGATAAACTGTTTGTTTCTTACAAATAAATATTCTTCGCAATCGATTTTATTTCGTATTTTATTATGAAGTCAAACCACAAAGGGATCACGTATTATGCTACGAAGAAAAGAAATGTATATGAGAACAAAATAATATTTTCCCTGTACCTTATACACACGTACATATTATAAGATAATTCTTCTCTCTTATGTACAGTGATTGCAGATTAGTATGCGCAAAATCAGCCAGCTATATACAACGCCGCCAACACCTTGAAGTACCACCTTTCTCCCTACCGAGACACCGAGACCGAACGATCGTGACTGTTTCCCTTCGCAGATATCCATCGTTAATCAATTTGCCAATCCGACGATATCAACTCCGCCGGCGCCAGAGGAGGCTCGCCTCACCTCTCCCCGCCTCTTCGGTGACTTGAATCTTGCGAGACACAATATTTACATCCTCTCTCAAAACTCCCTTTATTGTGTTGACACGTGTAAATTAAATGCTAATAGCCAGGTGAGCGCCGGTAAGACGTGATGCTGCTATAGCATTATTTATAATACGGTAGAAAGAGAGCAAAAAATAATCGCGGCGTCTTTACTACATATAAATTACATAGACTCGAATTTGCATGTACATAAATACAAAGGACGAATATTTCATTGGAATTGTTTTATAATAATTACAGGAAAGAATTCATTTGCCTTACAATCTTCAATAGCATCTGATTTTCGTATGAATTGTTACCAAATTATTACGTATTTTATAATCTGGCGTTGTAGAAACAATAAATAAAATGTCTAATCATTGCGGTGTGAAGAAAATTTTGATTGGCAAATTTCAGGTTATGTAAAATTATTATGCTTTAGAAAAAAGGATGTAGAATTTAGATACATTAAAAATTTTAGAACGCTAGGATTAGCTCATTCTTCAAGGGCCTTCAGATTTTTGACATAAGGTAAAAAAAATAACGTAAGTTGAAGAGTGTTTTATAAGAAATATTTTAAACAGTTCTGTAGTAAAATTAAAACACTATTTCCATTCATTGAAGCGAATAACTCAATTAGCTATAGTAAAATATTATTCAATAAATTGAATATTCGAGACGGAATGAGATGTGAGAAATCGGGACGTCCCAGAGAGACATGACAACCAAGTCCATAAAAAAAATACTTGTGGCAGGTTATGGCAAAAGTTAGAAAAATTAACGAAACATGATAAAAAAATACATGGATGAAGAAAGTGTCAGAACACAGGAACACGGTGTTTTATTCTTTCTTACCACCCCTCTCACGGGAAAAGGCGTGGTGGTTAGTTAGTTAAAGTTAAACGATGAAGTATGGTAACTATAAAATACCTTTACGTGGGTATAATTTCATTCGATACATGCCCAAGGGCCTCCTATTCGTGTATCCTACAACAGTGCTTATACCAAGGGCTATAGCTAAACCTTTTAACATAAAGAGTATTGCACTTGCAATGTAATGCATTAAGCCAGAACTATCGAGGTCAGTGGGAGAATCAGGTTTGCTGGCCCTTTCGCTTCGGGGCAAACATCGACTGAGGTAATTCTCTCCAGAATAACATACTACTTCCATTGTGTCAGCGTATCTACTGTCCCTACGACACAGGCCGACTAGTTGGCTAAATGAAAAACTAAATGCCTAGATATTGAAAGCGTCTCCGGCAGTAGTGAAAAGCATCTTGTTCGAATAAATACTTTTGGAGTTCTCTATACTAAAAAATCAAAAGGACCAATCTTAGAACTGAGAACTCTGGGTAGGCGTCAAACGAAGGTACCAAACAACCAAAGTGAAGCAAAAATTTCAGAATTTATCAAGATATTCATAGAAGAAACTTTAGCGGTAATAATCATATTTTGATACTACATTATAGGGGATGAGAACGAGAATATATAAACAAACATTCACCGTGTAAGAAATTACGTTTTAACATGATCAATCTTCTTAGCAAATAAAGAAAACAAATCCAAAAACGGTGCAATAAAACACAAGATATTTTGTTTTTTAGAAATACAAAGTAAACAAACATAACAATAATACTAAAGGAATACTGCTGATAGATTCGTTGTATCTCTCACTCTTTCTCATAAACAATGCATGTACGAGAAAGAGTGGAATGACAATATTCGTAATCTACACAATACACACATACTCGTAGCATGTCAAGAATTTTCATCCATATGTAAACAGTTCACATTTTTCACCTATTTGTTCAACGGTTTTTGGTGTTTGCGTTCTGACGTATCGAAAACAATGACTTCACTCAGCATGGAGTACATATTTTTTTAGGCAAACAGTGCCCCACTTATGGCCGTCAAAAATACACGTCGCTAACAAAAAGAACCGCACGAAAACGAATCGCTCGATAGATAAAAAAATATGACTTTTATCCGACTACCAAATTGTTAATTTTTGGCAAAGAACTTTTTCAAAGCAAAGAAGATTTTTTTGTATTCGAACCAAATTGACTGTAATTCCTTTTTAACAATTCCTACACGAATAGTATAGATCAATCAATACCAAAATAGAAAGGATACTGTTTGAAGAGCCCAAGTAAGCCAGTCAATTGAGTTGATTGACTAGTCTTGATGAAACGGATACGTGTACAAATAATGGTAGGATGGATATTGGCGTTTGCCCTCCGAGCTGACCCTTAGCCCATCATATATGCGGGCTACATTTTAGTGGTCTATTGCACCCAGTCTAACGAGGTGATACTCGCAGTACCTACTGCCTGCCACTGATTAACATAGCAAAGCCATTGTCACACGTTGAATACCCTTTACAGAAATGACATTCTGTTCATCGCTTGGGGTTTCCATAATTCATTGTTGTTGTTTTCATATCAAAGGATTTTAATATGCGCATGAAGATAATTACAAAGTTTCGTTTTTAATTACAGCAACACAAGTTAAAACATGGAATTACAATTCATTACAGATAATTACTATGTATTTTATTAGATAAAGGCATACCGCTGAAGATATTGTGCTTTCCATTTTCAGAATCGAAATATTTTTCTCCTCACTTTTGGACAGCGCAATAATTGTTAATTTTGCAATTACATCAAATATTGCGTTCGCCAGCGATTTTGTAGTTTGTAATATAGAAATACACAGAGTAAACTGACTGACATAAAATATTGTTAATTTATTAAAAATATTTTCAAATTATTCCTTTTTGGCAAGCCTTTAACGAATGAATTGATAGATTTACTTATAAACTATCGGCATATAGTTACGGCAATGTCAGAATTTTTATAAACAAATATTTTTAATATTTCCGCATTCAGTCATTATATAATAACAGGATAAATGCAGTACTAATAGTTTATTAGGAAATGGCCTGCTATCACCTTTTTAACGGGATTTTAATAAATCATCAATACTCATTTTTCTTCGTGTATTTGTATTACCTGGGTTAGCTCATTTAAATATCATTGTTTAAGAGACAACTCGTGATTGCATTACACGAGTTTAGATAGTGCGTTGTCCAAACAAAAAATATGCGACAAGTAGCACGCGTAAAGTGATTCATAATAAGGCGTAAAGTAATCTGAAGGATGCAATGCACACAATAATCAGACTGTGCTCAGTGGATAGAATATCGTCAACTGCTTTACTAACCAGATTCAATCCATCATAGTATTATTATCTCAATGACTGTACGGTTTAGGATTTTTGTAAACGGAAGTGTCGCCCTCTGTTTTTTTCCAAATAGAACCGTTAAAGTTTCCAAAGCAGCATTCCGCGGCAGTGGTATTTTTTTATCTTCTAGTATGTACCTCCATATGATGCTGATCATAATCACAAATCTTTACCAATCAAAACATATGGTTAAATAATAATATTGAGCTATTTTTAATAAATCTGACTGTATTTTCATAAGATGCTAGCTGTACCCCGCCACTCTTTGATATGGCTCGTCTGTCTGTGCAGATAGAAAAACCATAGCGCGTGTTGCTTTTAAGTCCAACAGATGGCGCTGTTTAAAAAAAAAATATTTAGTTCTCACAGGTGACATCTACATAATATAAAATCACAAGTTTATTCGAATGCAACGTTGTGTCAAAATTTCAAAGCAAACGGTGAAGAATCTGAAACAAACAAACATTTACACTTTTATTTATATATAGATGAATACCGTTAAAAATGAGTGGAAGATTTAAAGGTTATTTTTATGATTCTGATAATTTTACTAAAAATGTGTAATTTTAATATTTTTAATCATAATTATTGATTTGAAAAACCTCAGATTCCGAAACGGTCATTAAAATTATATAAGGTCATTATGACATAGAAACCGCCACTAGCTAGTAAGACGTCTGTCACCAACGTTGCCCGGCGTGACGTCAACAACGCTGAATTCACGAATAAAAACGAACCAGTCGTTTTGGCGACAAATTTAAATTTTAATCGTTACATAAAAATACCGTCATTATCATAATTTTTTTCGAGTATTAGTGAAAATACTATTGCGTAATAAATTATTTAATAAAACTCATTTCTACTCAGTTTAAACGATACGTTGCAAATTAATTAATTGGAAATAATATCGATGAAATTACATATGTTGGGGACAGTAAAAAAAATACAAATTAATATTCATATTTAAATTCATAACGGTGAAATAAATATACCATAGAAAGACAGACTATATGCCAACATGCCTTGATATTTATGGACATGACGTTCAACCGTGATGATTTTTTTAAATATTTTATTAATGTGGCAGGTACCTAATCCATTTCAGCGTTTTGATACTCCGAAAGAGCGATCTCTGAGGGTAGGTAGTATCTGTAGTCTGGAGTGCCTGAAACTGCAAAATAGCGACAAGAAGAAAAACAAAAGGATATCCTTGAGAGCGAAATCAAAAGACAGAGGTCAGTCAATACTTGTAAAATGTAGAGGCATCGGAGTCCGCGATGTCCCCGACAGAAAACATGCGGTCGATACACACAGAGATATAGAAAACCCCTTGCAATGTAGGCCCGATCCTATAAAGCAGGCATTCCGTCCGGCCGGCTAGCTTTACGCGGCGGCAAAAACTACACACAATCGCGTCGGCTGCCCTTTTCTGGGAGGGCAAAAAGGTTCGCAGTCTTAACCCAAATAAGGGTGGTGCCGCACCAGGAATGTCCGGCAGACCCGATGATAGGATGGACGATCGCAAGCGAGGAACATAACAAAACCAACACTGCAGGGTGAAGATAAGAAGACGCACAACACACAATAATTGGCCAATGTCGTGGAAAAGATTTTTGTTCAGTAGTCCAATATGAGCACCAATTTTTTTTTAATAATTCATCAAGGGGGCTCGCTAGAACTAGCAATTAACTTAAGGCGAAGCTTGATGCTAAATCACTGTTGTTATTAATCTTTATAACGAATTGGTGTACATTATGAATGCCAAAAAAATATGCTTAAGATAAATTGAGTTAAGTTAAAGTTAGTTTTGAGTTAAGTAGAATACAAATAAAAAAATAAATTACTCAATAAAAAAATATGAATGTAAAATTCTAAAAAATATATTTTTTCAATAGAAATGTGTGAACGCGTAAAGGAAACAATTTAAAAAAATACGGTATTATAGCTAAGATTATCTGTGACAGTTTCACTTGATTAACTTTTTTGTTTTCTTGTAAAATTATTTACAAAATAAATAAAAACCAGTTTTGTGCTTGAAATCGAACGTTTCTAGACTCCATTTGTCAAACGATTTTAATGTCTATTCCCTACAATATAAGGTATACCAAGAATATACCCATTTTTGGCTTGTAGCTTCCTCTGAAGGCGATGCACCACGTCGTGTAATATTTGTAATCGGACTGCTAACCCTTATGTAAATGGCTAACTCCTTATGTAAATGGCGGTAAGGTTTAAAATCTTCTTTGCCTGTTTTGATTTATGCAAAAAAGTGTTTTATTTTATTTTGCGAAGTTCAAGAACAAATATTTAAATGTTTTATTATCATTTTCTAAAGAACTTAATTTGCTACATTATACAATAAAATCATACCCGAACACGGGTTCATAAGTGGGAAAATTTGAACTTTAATGCAGTTTTTCTGGGCTTATAATAAATGCTTGATCGTTTCAAAGGCCAAGATGTGTTCTGCTATTTAATTAAAGCATCTGAAATATTTATAATTTTTAATGATTGAAATAAACACTGAATTGAATGAAAACGATTCTCGCTACGGTAATAAACGTTTGATGGTTTCTCTAATTGCCTCCGATATGCTTCCATTGATTTTACTAATTTGTCGATATGAATGGAGGGAGTGGATTATTGATCACTGCGTCATGGTATCATCCATGGAGTTAATCGCACGTCATGGTATCAAAACTGGATTTAATCGCACGTCATGGTATCATCATTGGATTTAATCGCACGTCATGGTATCATCACTGGATCTAATCGCCCGCCAAAAGTAGAGTTTATTTTTTATACAATTGAATCACCTCAACTTTATTATTTTCCTGAGGACAATTTATTGATCGAGATTTAATACTGTGTATTATTCCGGTAATCAAATAAAACTGCATGGACCTCTTATCAAGTAACATATGCATCCGAAATGGTCTCGCAGTTCTAACTGTGACGCATACAAGACAACAATGCTGCAAGAATACCAACTGGTGCAATTTCCTCAACCCTTTTATAGCAAACAGGTTCGAAGATGCTCACGCCAGGTTCATCTAAATCGGACATATCCTGAGAAAGGTCCGAGCTTCTTTTTAACTTATTTATTTGTTAACCATTAGAAAATGAATAATGTGGGGAATTCTTACAGAACACATGACATTTAATTTTGTGGCTATATTATACAATAGATAAACTGAACAAGTGAACGATTCAACAAAACCTAGACTTTTAAGTCTACTTTCATACAGCATAAATTAAAAAAAAAACTATTTCCACAATGTTACAATATATCGTGCAACAAATACGTAAAGCTTTTATCGCGTTATACATTCTACATGAAATAACAACACGCGATATTTTTTCCCATGAAGCATTGGAAGTTTCAAATATTATTCCCTAACTTGCATGTAAATGAGAAACACTATTAGAAAAAGATTAAACAGAAAGGATGAGAGGGCATAAATATTTAAAAAAAAAAAACTATTTTGATCTGACCGTGAAAGTAAAACACAAAAAATACATTTAAATAAATACACAACTTTAAAAGAATTTAGCTAGCCAAGTATACTAAACAGTCAATTACAATTATATACATTTCAGAGTCTTTAACGATAAACATCTACTAGAGTTAGTCGACACTAACAATAAAGCAACAAAGACGAACCTTGAAGCACGCCTGAGGAATTCCGCGGTGCATTTTTGCTAAAGTTAACTCAATTTGTAACAGCAGACGAGCAAATACATTCCTGAAGGCGGCTAATGAACGCATTATGATGTGCTTAGAAACCAGCATAGTCTTCAGGGTATGATAGTGGAAAAGCGATGTAGAGTTTAATATTATTATGGTAAAACTAATCATAAAATCGAAAACGTGAGTAAATACCCTTTTAACTCGATAAACGCCAAGAATTTCAATATCAGACAGACTCGTATGGTGTCCCATGTATTTTTATGGAGATAATTGTACGAATGCCATGCAGGCATTCGCTACTAACTTTTTGGAGGTCTATTATCGTGATCTGAATAACTCGCAAGCATGTTGAATTAACCAAACTCACCAGCATAAATTTAATTACATATTGTGCAAAAGTAAAAGCGTTGCTGATTTTTGATACGCCTGGGGGAAATTATATTTTGAAGTAAGGCTGTGTCAACGGCAACAAATCATGCGCAAGAATGCAATATAATAAGAGAATCTGCCCGTGGCATTTTTTCGATACTCTAAAACCGGATTCGCGTTCCTGGATTCAGTGCTGGCAATAAAACAACCTAAAGGCTAAATAAATATAAATACATCGAGAACCCGTAATCCAAGAAGGCCAGGAGGCGAACACTTGCTTCCGAAACCAAAAATTGGAGATGAAATTGAGAGCAAGAGTTAAAAGGAAAGACACTCCGTTTGGGGAACTATTCAAGGTGTTCGACCAAGAACTATAATTTTTACAAAGGCATTTTAAATCCGCTCTGTTGGGTCAACAGGACCAAAGATGACGGCCTTGAGATACCAAGGACGATTAAAGTCCAAAAATAAGAATTAGATAATCAGGAATTTAGATGCAACTTTTATAAAAACTTCTTAGAATTCACACATGTTGTAAGGTCTATAAAAGTGTGTCCGTTTCATTAAATGAATTGTGTCAAATTTTCGCAAATCAAGAAATTAGATGTTCTTATTTGACTGATGCAAATGAGACAAATTCTAATCGCTACGATAAAGAGAAGTTTGATGGCGCCGAGAACTTTGTGCGAATCCACCCTTATCGCATATTGCATTTGCTAGACACTAAACTTTGATAAACATTTGACAGGAACAAAACGTTGGCGCCACAATGCTCATGTTATGAACCAAGAGATTAATAGGGCAATATGCAAATTGCACTGTGCACATACATAATGCCAAGAGAAGTAGCCGGGCAGAGTGAGTAATATCAACTGCGAATCCATAGGTAATGTTTAGAATGCTTAAAATCAACAAATCAACAAAGTGTGAATAGTTTATTTTAGAAATTTGTATAGAATGCAAATTTTGAAGTTTGAAGAACAAATGCAAGAAAAATGAATGCAAAAATATGACACGAATTTGAATTTAAAATTTGCCGAAAAAGTGAGGATTATGGATTATGTTTAGGTAAACTAAATATATTTATAAGTATGTTATTACGCAAGAAATTTATTTTAAACGAAAGAGGCATGGGTGGGGGCTCATCGAAGCCAGAGTCAAGTTAGCCTCTTAGAAGCTGGGCGTGTTGTACATGGGTGGGTGCTCATTGAAGCCAGAGTCAAGTTAGCCTCTTAGAAGCTGGGCGTGTTGTACATGGGTGGGTGCTCATTGAAGCCAGAGTCGAGTTAGCCTCTTAGAAGCTGGGCGTGTTTTACATGGGTGGGTGCTCATTGAAGCCAGAGTCGAGTTAGCCTCTTAGAAGTTTGGCGTGTTTTACATGGGTGGGTGCTCATTGAAGCCAGAGTCAAGTTAGCCTCTTAGAAGAATTTTGCATCCACCTCTGCAGCAAAAACGGTATCTTAATAAATGGATTGCAATCTTTAGAGCAAGAGCGTCAGGTAGGTACGCTGTCCCTGTTCTACCGGTATTGCAATGAGAGATGCTCCGAGGAACTTGCGAACTTGCGCACAGGTGGATAGTCGGGAAACACGTCAAACGCGCGCTTATCATATGTACACGGTTAACATGTGTCACCTGAAAACGGGTCTGGAATTGGCTTTGCCTATTTCAGCATATCGCCAGCCATAAATTCCCATTGGTAGTGTACCTTTCGCCAAGTTGCGCTACCTTCTTCTTTAGCCAACGGTAAAGAAGGAGGTAGCGCAACACGGCATAATACCCCAAAAATAAATCACTACATAGTTGCTGTTGCTTAAGTTTTTATTTTAAGCGGAGTTATTTACATTATTTAAATGTAATGCAAAGAAAGTACTTAGTTAAAGATTTCTTCTTCGTATTTCGCTTCGATCGAAAGTTGGACAACACTTGTCTTCCCCTGATCCCTGATCTCCGAGATCCCTGATTCACTTTGGTGATTTCATTTGGAGCAATTTAACCGTCATATTGACTCTCTAATAGCATTTCTTCTTATCGAGATTCTTAAATTACACAGTACTTGTTCGTACTTTTCATGCCAGCGACATTCCTCACGCGACTTGTAGATATTTATTATAGCGTGATGAGTCCAGGTAAACGGCTTCATGACATGACAAAAACACAACATTTCCAAAACCACAAACCGCTATACACACCACATATTTGTTTGAACAAAAAGCTCTTCGATAGATGTAAAAACATTATCATCGCGTTATTCAAGCACTGTGGAATTTATCGGAATAACCTTTGAATATTATACACATTAGTCTATTATTTAATCATTTAAGAGGAAGAAACTATTAATAAATCTGAAGGAAATGACGGAAAATAATCAGGTCACAATAGATTGGTAATTAGCCGACAGCATTGTCCCAGTAAGACAGAGGTCCTGGGTTCGATCTTCAGTTGCGACCGTTACCTTTTATTTTATTTTCAGTGTCTTGTTCTGTTTTGTTGACATTATTTTTTTTATTTAAAAAAAAAACGAAAATAATACAGTATAAATAATTTATAATACAGAAAAAGAGAAAAGTCAAAATGAACTACAAGTTTTAAAACTTAGAAATTTGTCAATGGGTGCTAGTGAAAAAAAAATGTACTTAGTTTAAGGAATATATGTACATGTTTGTATATATGTATAACTTACATGCATATGTACATACAAATAATGACGTATCTTCTTCTTATTTACTAATAATAAAACATATTGAGGTGATTTCTCACGAAAACGGCGCTATATACATTAGCCAAATATTATTATATATATTCAATTTGGGAATGTTAGTTTGTTTATCATTTAAAACAACAATAAGAATTAGAAATTCCTCAGTTTAATCTGAGGGATAAAAACCTTGGTTTGTTGTTGTCGTTGTTAAAAGAATCCTCGCTCTGGTATTGAGAGCAAATCGTGACATCTTTACGTAACGTATTTAGTCAGTGGCTGCGTAGCGTAGGTACAGGTAGGTACTGCAACAATGGTTGTTATCTAAAAACTACGTTAGATAAATGCAAGTGCGTAAAATCTCTGCAACAAGAACAATATTAGAACAACGGAAGTTTTATGACCCTTAACAAAATCTTTCACAACAACTTGAAACAGATGAAGTTAGCGTCTGCGACGATTCATAAGTAGTTGGATCACATTTAACGAGATTTAACAGCCACAGAATAAACAATTTATTGTTTATGATATTACAGGTTGAAAATAAAATAAACCAAAATGTTGCAATATGGTGAAATTATCGGGGATATCGCGGCCTGTCTGGTCTTATAAAAAGGTTAAAAATGTAGCACTTAGCCACCGTATATCACGCAAATGATGATATAAAAGATTGTATCACAGATACTACAGGATCACATATATGTATTTCCACAATAAGCATATATAGCCGATAGCAAGACCCACATAAACATTATATTTAAATGAATTATTATCCGCTCGAAGCAATTATGTCATTTCAGTCACACTTCCCGAAACCCTAACAAACGATGATTAAAACATTATCTTTACGCAGTAAAATTTGCCGTAAAATAATCATTAAAGAGTTCGGCTTCATAGGCATGTTGAAAGTGGTGGTCAACACCCAACCGTGAACAGTCTACACTGTCTACAGCCAAAACCATCCAAAGATCATGATCCACAGTTAATGAGTTCTGTTGGTGATATTTAACTAAAGAAAGCGTAGTTACGGTTCACCGCCGGGATGTTAAATAAGTATATAATTACTAGCAACGGTGTTCAGTTCACGCCAGCTCGGAAGCAAACACGACTTTCATTACGGACCAAAATGTTCTACACACACATACAAATATAAGAGAGAAATTGATTTCTTTACCATTCACAAGTAAATATACTCCGGTGGTTCAGTGAAATAAAACTAATTTCGAAGACTTTTTTACTGAAGTACCTAGACAAGTCGATACCATGGTGACTCCAAATTATATTCAATGTCCATGAGCATCAAACTAACGTTTTGACATTAGAGATTCACATGTTGGAAAAACACATTCTCACGTGTCGGAAAAAAATTATATGAAAGACCGCGATGCTAATAACATATTTTATTTATTCAAATAATAGCTTAATGCCGAGTTATGAGGAGCCAACGAGATACTAACTTTCCATTTTATACAAAAGAAATCTATTTAATATCTTAACATTTTATAGCTTTTGCGATAGTATGAATATCATAAATTCTAATGGCAGTTTCGCCATGAAAATCTATGCAAATCACCCCTAGATTATACACATTATTATATTCTTCTTTTCGTGAATACGTCTCTTAGGTTTGGTTAACGACAACTATTCAAATTGTTCGTAAAAGTTTCATTGAAGCTTGCCGTGATTTATAATAATAAATATTTGCTTTAACCACTAAAATTCGTTAAAATGGGTGTAGACAATGGAGATAGTAAACATAACTCATCTAAAATTCATCCTTTGCAAAAGTTACAAGCTCCAGAACTGGTCATCTCTAACAGGGTTAAAATTATGGAGATTGGATCTAAGATGGGCTGGGAGGATGTAGAACGGGATGCGACAGGAAATTGAGATCAGACACGTTACATATTATTACAGCAAGTGTCTTTGAACATGATTTGATGACCTACACCAGTCCACAGAATTCAAATTTGTTCAAATTCCCATGGAGAGCTCGAGGTGTGCTTTCAATAGTGAATAATTATTCGCTACCGGCAATCTATGCGCAGATAATATATAATATTCTAGTAGATAAAAAAACTATAAATCACATTTTATAAATGCTCGTATTTCACTGGAGGCATCTTAACAGTTGCCTGTCTATTATTTTAATCTAATATAATGATGGTTAATAAAGATTGACGGAAGGGAGCCATCTCGATCAAGAGTACCGTTCGTCAAAACAAGATTTGCAAAGAGATAAATCTTTCAAGTGCCCGTTTAAGTGAACTTGTAATTAAATTTAATAACATACAACATAAAACTAGTACGTCCGCTAAAAATTAATACTAAATCTTTATTTAAGCAAATTGATTCTTACACGCCGTTTATTATTTGTTTGTACTAATGAGAGAGTAACGCAATACTTAATAATAATAATATAATATTTGATAGATAAAGCGTTTTTTTCTTATACACATATTCAAAAAAGTTAGCCCCTTCTAACACCTTTTTTCTAAATCATTTTAGACAACATGCTATCAAAAGGAAACCTAAAACTAAACTTTGCACTGTGAACCAATTTTATAAAACATTTTGTTGGCCTTCCGAATTAAATTCTCAGTTTGGGTCGAAACACCAACTAATTTCCTAACTAAACAGAAACTGAACCAAATTTTAAAATTTTGTCAGAAACTAACCGAAAGTTAAAAAAATAAAAACTACACGAGTAAGCGAAGGTGGACTAGAGGCAGATACTTAGCATTTAGCACTAATTACCAAATATTTATAAAATATAAGGACACCATAGAACCCAGATACCTAACAGCACCTACGTCTAAAACCAGGTACATAATTGTTAATTGTTCAATAATTATTAACGTTAAAAGTAATCAAGAGTAAAAGCCGACATATTAATTAAAACGGCGGGGAGAGGAGCTAGGAACCGGCGACTCTGGTTTTAAATGTTGTGTAATGAAAATTGTTACGTGGGATGGTAGAATCAATAAGCGGTCGGCGAGAAACAGGGCATTTCTCGATAATGGATCAGCTATCTGTGCGTGGAATCGTTGTATGTAAAACACCACGGCGTGTTACGTCTCTTTATCGGGGAGGGAGATGCTTAATTAATTGTCGGACCAGACGCGTCTTGTGACCTGCACCTTGAATTATAGACACTCGAGAGACTAGTTATTTCATTTGGGCTGCCGAGATACTAAAAATACTTTCACGGGTTTAGGTATAATGCATTTTATTGTGGGCATAGAAATTCTATTACCTAAATTAAAATAACGTATTAGGAAAATATTAGTCCAGTTATGATTGAAATTCGCATGACAATTCTTGCTTGACAGTTCAAATTAACTAAACATTTTAAAGTGGTACCAAAGACCTACCTTGTTGAACCCTTCGATTAGCTAATTTAACAAATCTACCCAATAGTTCAATTTTGTTTGGAAAATTAAGTTAACGTTTTGCTATTTCCTAATAGAGATATCCTTCTTTTTCGGTTATACCGGCTATTGACACGACCCGATAGTACTTAATCGTGTAATCATTACTATTGAATTTTAGGGCGCCCCGACGTGTTTATCCATTCACTTGCACTAAATATATTTGGCTATTAATTAATTAAAAATATATTGTAATTTTGATAAAGTGTGTACCCATTAGTTCCGACCAACAAGATGTTTAAATTTTAAATACGTGGTATAAAATAACACGAAAAATACGCCCTTTTAAAGCCGATTATTTTAAAGAAACCTTTGATTTCATTGATTACCCATATAAGAGCATGGGCAACGATAGGTCATTGTACAGAGGGCACGAGAGTGCAGGGTGTGGGTAGCACGAAGGTTGAAGGGAAATTCCAAGGTCGATACGAATCACAACACAAATAAATTGACCTTATTAAACTTCAAAAACCAGGCGTACTAAGTAGCCAGCCGACAGACATAGCCATTGGTGGTTTCACCAACAGAATGTCTATCTCCTTATATGTCTATGTATTTCAAGGTAACCGGAGATTATTGTAAGAACGGGATCAGAGATCAAACCACGGCCAGATGATTAGACTAATAACATGATCGGTATTCCATTGGACAGGTGATAAATACCTCAGTTATTGGAATGAACCGTGCTTACAGCACCAACATACCCACGATAAGCAGGTGCCTTAAATAATATTTGCATAATAATATCGCACAAAACAGTAACCTGAACATTGTGTTGACAGTACACAATGACGAAATGCGAAAATATTAGAATTTTTAAGAACACGTGTTCCGGCATCGCCATAACACATTCATGTTTTACTGATAGCTTATTAGGAAACCTGTCAATTAATTAGCTAAAGAACTGCAGTCCCGTTTTTAACCGGAATACGAATAATTTGAAGAATTTTTTAATAAATCAGCAATCTCTAAATAGTATAAATTAAAGTCGCTATCCGCGTGTTGTCTGTTTGTGCGCTTAGTTTTTCTAAATTAAGCAACGGATTTTGATAGGGTTTTTACTAACTATCTATTAACTATCGACTAACTATTCAGAGAATTTTTTCCATATTATATTTATAGAAAGTAGAGAAAAGTCTCCAAGCAACGTCAGGTACACGTCAGCTAGTATTTTATAACTTTCAATTTTCTCCGTGTATAAGATAATTTACAACTTGGTAAAACACCCTTGAGCCCTTGATATTTCACATAAATTGTGTTAAAAAATGGCTTATTTCATTATTATTGCTAATTAAAAATGAATTAATAGTCACAAAATATACCATTATGGTTACATAAAAACAAAGCTTGTGTG
Source organism: Hesperophylax consimilis (assembly GCF_061612785.1). NCBI lineage: Eukaryota > Metazoa > Arthropoda > Insecta > Trichoptera > Limnephilidae > Hesperophylax > Hesperophylax consimilis. The sequence goes on from NC_142842.1 coordinate 41,161,110, forward strand.
TATGTCAAGGCGTGTTATTTTTTATATGGTTAGGTCGGGGCCACAAAGTTTTTGTTTTCCTTCGGCCACGGAAAATAAAAATTTTGTGATCCTTCCCAATGTTTTTGTTTTTGTCGGATGTTTTGAAAACATTTTGTCAGTGGAATCTGAAAGTGAATAACACAAAGGTAACTTATTCCCAGATAATACTAAACTCTTTACGATATGTGTGCATGAAGGCGTGAGGCTTTTGCTTCCATTACTTATCTGATTGTTAAACTGACAAGAATATAAAAAATAAGTAATGAATTATTCAAATGTTACATTGAAGCATCAATAATAAGTTTACTGCCGTGTTTCGAGAACTTGTTTGGTAATTTTTTAGATTCGAGTCTGCAGAAGTAGATGATAGATTGAAATAAATTACCATTGACGAGACAATCATTGTCAATTCAATTGTTAGTACGAACATATCTATTTTTTATTGCACAATAGAAGTCCTATATTTATATGCTTGACAGAAGTCTACGACAGTAAAAGAGTAGACGACAGAATATAAATCATCTTAATATTTGTGTATCAATTCATACAGCGCCGTTCGCGATGTTTTGAAAAATTACAGTCATTGTTTGAGACAATGTTTCCAGAAATACAAAATACAGAAGGTTACAACATGACATACGACCAAAAGAGACATTAACTAACACATTCTGCTACAATCTTCTTCCAGTCAGTCCTGCACTTACTCATGATGCATGATATTGGAGTCCTTTATCGATATACCATAGCGACTAAAAGCCAATCATTTGTTTCGCCCATGACTCTTTAGTCTGGCGCTACTGTCGGTTTTTACAAAAGCCCGACTTTCACCCCGCTTTTACTCTTCTACAGAACTACGTGAAACTGAATTACGACGGCTTAGTTCGAGGAATCGGTAATCTGAATTACGTGCAATACGATATCAATACTTTCTGTAAGAAGAAATTGGATGCGCCATCTTTGGAATCATAATATATGACAATAAAACGACTCACAATTTAGACAAAACACAAATATTCGTCAATATATTATAGTTGGGTTGATTAACTATTGACTGGTATTCTAAGACGGGTTCTCGAGTTATGTGTTTCACCTTTGACACAAAATGAGACCCTGCAAGGCTCCGGATCATTCCTTCCTTTCAATTATCCTTCATACAGCGTCCTAAAGATGATAATCACGCTTTTAGGTGAACGAAATCAGAGAGAGCTCTCCTGGACAATTTACTGTTTGTCGTTCAGGATAGCTTTACGCAAGATAGACGAAAAGAATGTGAGGTAGTCTTACAAGAACGATATTACTTTACAAGTAGCCAATGTAATTTTTTTATAAATTTAATTTAGATTAAATTTGATAATATTATTATTAAGTTCTGCAAGTGTTTTAGTTTTTTATTATTGTGACAGCTGTTTCGGCTTACAAGGCCATTTTCAAACTGTCGGCCTTGTAAGCCGAAACAGCTGTCACAATAATAAAAAACTAAAACACTTGCAGAACTTAATAATAATATTATCAAATTTAATATAAATTAAATTTATAAAAAAATAAAATGGAGTTCTACGAATTAAACACAAAAACAATAAATAGCCAATGTAACATATCTTCGTTGTTGGTCGTCAACAGATGACAGCCACAATGAATTTGCATCAGGTCATTATTCTTCTGATTCGCTTAACGAACTATTGTCTATCCGGTCAATTGAACTAACTAGTAGTTATATTGCGGTGACAAATCAAAAACTGAGTTACGCAACAATCCATATAAGCTCTTGTAACTTACAAGGGACTCAACTGCAGTAAGTGGAACAACAGAATCGTAAATTGCTGACAGTAATCTGAAAATTCTTCTCGGTATTTGTGAGATGAGTATGAATGAATAATATTTACACACGGATACGATGAGTTTTAGTAAACTAACTCATCGGTTGTTTTAAAAGACGTATATATAACCGATTTTAAACGTTTTTTCTTCGTCACAATTCTCTTTGCCAGCAAGGTCGTTTGTAGATAATTTCTAGGCGTCTTATGTTGACGGCCAAATATGTTATAATTATATTATTTTAGGATAAATGACAATAAGTTAATTATAAAAGAGAAAATCGGCGGCAGCAAAATAATAGAACGGTGAGCTCTAATCTCATGAATTTTGGCTTGGATCGCAACATAATTTTAATGCCGATCTACTTATGTTTAAGAAATCCATTAAATAAAATAAGACGCCATACTGGTCGATCAATATTTATCAATAAGAACAAGGGTTCATGTTCTAATTGATCAATTGAAAAAAAATCATTCGACTTCCAATGAAATTGCTATTGAACAAAAAATATATATTTTTAAATCTTTAAAAAATAGCTAGATATAGACAGTCTTCGAAATCAAAGTAAAATTATTTTAAACCACAGCTAATCGTTACTTTACACTGTTATATATTTTCACATCCCTTGCAGGTAAAGTCACGTGGGGTAACCGTACGCGGTGGGAAAGTGTACGCGGCGATGTTTCCGATAAATTCGCGCATGTTTCACATGCGATTATTCCTCAATTCTGTAGTGCTTTAGGTCGCATTGAATTCGATTGGGTGTACAGTGAGCCCAACGTAAAAAATAAAAATTGACAGGTAAATTACCTTTTTTATTATTATTTTCTCATTTGTTTGGCCTCCGTTACAAACATATGCTAATTGTGTCAGAACGGTGTGGTCCATGACAATTCTTAGTAAAATATTGTTAGTTTCACGGGTAAAAAGAGGCTATTCTCATACACAAAACCATTCATCTCTTTGTTTAAGTTAAGGTGCGTACACTTAGTATATACATAAAAACGATTTTAAATATACAGATATTTAATCTCATGTTTGATTCTTGTAGTGAAATACCCCGAGTAAAGAAGCATCCCGATAGGTTATTTTTCACCCAAGATCAAATTTAAAGTAGAGTGCGAATACTGAAACTACGGTATGCGCATGCTTACCCCACCTGTGGGTCAAGTATGCGCAATCGACCTGCATGTGATATTTTTAATACAACTTTTTGGCTTATGAACCGTTTGAGGTTTTGTGTTTGTTTGAGCTACTTAATAATCAATCTTATAATTAACCATGCAAGAAATAAAATACCTTAAGCTTTTTAATGGAAAAATCCAATTGTAAATATTGCTTACGGTTACTCCACGTGACAAGACAATTGAATAAGTGCAAAAATCGTGATGAACTTGGGTGGAAGAATTACTAATGGTAGAGCTATAACTTTGATAAGAATGTTCTAAATTCGGTTTTAGACTTTATGGTACTACCAGGGTGTACCTGTACTATGGTACTACTACTACCTGAGAACTGCTTTCGCTTTAGCACGGAGAAGTTTCGCAACGCACAACGCAGTGTTCAATGCAATATAGGTTATGTCGGTACACCGTGTAAGTACTTTAAGCATGTGCACGGGTCATCAGACAATGCACTTTCCGCAATCAAGTTGAGTTTCAAAGGACACGCCTTATATGGCAGCAAGGGGATTTCAGACGAATCTACCGGTAACGAGAAAAATAACAAACCGTTACATTATACAACTAACTTAAATATACAAAGTAATGGTAAATTAATAGCACGCCTCTTGGCTTAATGGGAATGTGGAATATGTATTTCCAACTTTTAAAAGTTGTTAGTATTCGTAATCTATTTATATATTATATAGAGATAGTGTCCCGGTGCGGGTGTTTTTTCAACTCAGAGATTGATGAAATTTTGGCACTTGACCTTCAGAACAACAGGAAAATCATTGTTATCAACAGATTACGTAATGAAGAAACCATCCTGTCACTTCGAATGCAATCAACATTGTTCTCAAAATTTGTTTTGACACCATCGCCATTCCATTGTAAGAATATTATGTACTAAATACACAATTTGGCGGTCCTGAAACGGGAATCCTTCCCAGTTGGACAAACAAAGGTTCATTTTGTTTTGTATTGTTTGTAATTTATATATATATAAAATTAAATTAAAAAAATAAAATAAAACTACCCCCACCCCCTTTTACCACCCCTTGCAGAATTTTGATACTTCTTGATAAAATTTTGCACACTTGACGTTCAAAAGAAGAGGAAAATTAAAAATAAAAGAGCCCAGAAAACGACGGGAACTTCAGGTAGTAAATAATAAGGTTTTTTTTTTTATTTATTAAAGGAAAAAGTACATGTAAGTAATAAGGTTTATAATTTACAATGACAATATTTAATACTAATCTTTCAGAGAAGCATTCGCTTGTGGTTGGAAGAGGAGTGTACATTATGTTATTGTAGATATACATATAGAATCAAGAGAAGTAGGAAAAAAAATATTGTAAGTAAAATGTACTACTAGTAGCTATAATATATAAATAAAAATATGATGTTATTAGTTTCTGGGATAAATACAATTATTATTATTTTATTAATATGTATACTATATTTGTAGAAGAAGTTGCTTCTTGAGTAGAATATTTACTATTTATTTTTTTGATATAAAATAAATAATAATAATATAAAATATTTTTTCAAAATGCTCAAAGCTTGGCTTTTGTCGTTTATGATTCTGATTTCCTCAGGGAGTTGATTGAAAAAGGTTCTTCCTCGGTATGTATAGTAATTTTGTGCAAAGGAAGTGTTTAATTTTGAATTTAGAATGACACATGTTTTATCGCTATTTAGTGACAGTAAATTCATGTCGAAGAAATTCTTAAGAGTGTTTATGTCTTCTGTGGCTTTTAGCGTTACTTTTTCCCAGGTCTTTTCCTTTATTATTAGTACTGTATCGTCGGCATATGAAGTAATATGTCCATGCAATGGTTGAAAGAAAATATCGTTAACGTATATTGTAAAAAGAATTGGTCCAAGCACCGTATCTTGCGGGATTCCAAAGTCTGATATTTCTTTATCACTATTAACCTGATTAATTTTGACGACTGGTGGGCGGTTTTTTAAATAGTTGGTAATCCCTTTTATCGCATTTTCTTTTATACCTATATTTTCCAATTTTCTCAGTAGAATTTCGTGGGATATGCTATCCAAAGCTTTTCTGAGATCAATATAAATACCAGATAATTTAATTTAATTCCAGAGATAACTCATAGTAGATAGGTGACTATAATTAAAACTTTTATCATAAATTCAATGGGTCAATTAGTACAAAAAAGGTGGCACCCATATTCCACGTCTAATGCAGCCTATTTATTTTATCAAAGGTACACCGATTTATTTTGAGTTATGGGACAAAAGGACGCTTTTCCTCGAATTTATTACAAAATGCCCAACTGCTGCATCGGATTCGAAATTCTTTAAAACGAGATTCGTATACTAACTTCTAATATGGGCAGAACACCTTAAACTTTTAAGTGGCCTGGGGATGTGCCTTGTGAAGAGCTACTGTCAACTCTGTGGCATTATGCTGTTTTGGAAATGGGAGATAAGTCAGTAAAAATGCTAAAATTTAGCATAAGTCTGCTAAAACAAAATGTAATTTTTTCGTTATGGAAAAGTGAAACCGGAGATATTAACAACTGTTGACACACAGAGAATAGCTACATTTATTTTAAATCAAATATTGACGACCTCCGTGGTCGAGGGGTAAGGCTTCGAATCCCGGAGTGCGCAAGTAAATTTTATTTTCTTATTTTGTGTTATTTCACTTTACTAATTTAAAATAATATATAGGATATTTGCGGCACGTTTCAGAGTGGAAGATGCTCTCAGTACCACCCTGGTGTAAGACCACCATTCAGAATTGAAACGTTGCTTGAAATGTTGTGTTTGGTGACCAAATCTGAATAGCCAGGTACTTCCCCGCCTTCCTCGTCACCATCTCATTCCCCTTCCCACCAACTTCAGCTACACAACATACACCAATTGGGAATGCCATAGTCTCACTTGCTCCAGACGGTTAGGAGCAGTTGGGACTTTCGTGCGGTCTTCGCATAGTAAAAACTCAAGTTGTCTCTTTTTGGCAAAACACTACCAATATACCGACCGACACCAAAATATCGACTCGGGAAGATATATGAAGCGGATGAAATAAGAAGTCGGGAACGCCTCACAAAGACAGCACGTTCAAGTGAATCAAATCAGTCAAAAAAAGAGTCGGAATCTCAGATTAGTATGCATGAAACAACGTATTAATGTGGATAAAGCAAGGAGTGTGCGTTTAGACAGAGTTACGTTGCAGTCCATCCTGTCTGCCTATCTCTGCGGAGAAATTGCGTGATGGTTAATTAGTGTAACGAACTTGGTCGGAAATTGTTTCTGATTTATACTTGAAGTAAAATGGCATTAAACTGCACTATATAAATACTATGCTATGTTATTAAAGTACTGATGTGAAAGATGGTATAAAAGGCCTGTACGCGGATTGAAGAGCTCACTTCCATTTAAACTGCCATTCAAGTTGTATGGAAGTCTTTATAATATTCTACCATAACAAGAAAACATTACAATTATAATAATAATAATAAGCCTTTTATTCTGAAATTCTGTTAGGTACATTAATATTAGAAATGTTTTGTTTATTGTAATATATCCCGAAGCTCAGTTTGCCTCTTGGCATAGGCCTCCTCTAACAATTTCCATTGGGACCTGTCACGCGCTACTCTTCTCCATTGATGTCCAGCCGTGAGTTTTAGGTCGTCTTCCCATCTCATGTGTTGACGTCCTCTACTTCTCTTGCCATCTCTGGGATACCAGTCAGTGACATTTTTTACACCATTTCTCTTGTGGGTCTCGGATCATATTACAATTAGTTGACAAATAAAATAGACAGACATGTTCAATCATCGCAGTAATCTATGATCCATCCTCATAAACATTTGCAACTATCAATTTAGTTCTCGGATCTGACAAAATCAACGATAAAAAATAGGATCTGAAATTATATGTATACATATTGACTCATCCCTCTTTTCCAAATCACCACATATATAAGACAAAATAATCTTCTTCCGACGTCGGTGTTCAGTGCTGCGCTTCTATATTCTACGTTGAAGAAGCTTCGAGCCTAAGAATGCAAGGCAGGGGCTAAAAAAGCTGCACGCCGCGCCGGTCGTCGAGTTGTGTTAAAGATTAAATTATAGGCCACTTCAAACGTCGTTTATGCCCAAAGAGGCGCCATGCTGTGCGCCCAAAGGAGCCGTGAGCTTTTAAGGACTTGCCTTCAGGCTTCAGAAGCCTTAATGCCTTAATGGGGACGATAAATTTAAAGCACAATGTAGAAAAGCATCAATTAACAACATTTTTAAAGCAGGGGTGTCCAACTCGATTTATTATTTATATCTCGGCAGCTGTTTAGATTTTTAATTATTTATACATTTAAGTTTACAAATTACTAATTGTAACTTACGTACCTACTATTTTACCTGGCTTAATGTGGTTCTTACAGTCTATTTCGAATTTATTAGTTATTGTATTTTTTATGTTATTTTTTAATGATAAAGTAATGTTTATAAGAGAAGGTTTTATGCATAGCATAAAGGATAATAAATGATTATAAGCAATAATTAGTTGCCTGAAATATCAATACAAATTGAAAATATCTCCCGTGGATAAAGTTGGTTGTTTACACGTGGAAAAAAATTAATAAGCAGTAATTGTTGATTGATGTACTAGTACATATTGAATCATTTGGCGGGTTGGAAATAAGCCGACGTAGCTCAGTGGTTTCACCTCAGAGTCAGAGCACCTGACCGGACATCAGAAGGCACGGGTTCAATTCCCGTTGGCGGCATTTATTTTTACTCGTGAGATATTTTCAATTTGTATTGATATTTCAGGCGACTAATTGCTTATAATTATTTGTATTTTTAATGGTTTCTGGCAGCGCATTTGTACAGCGCCCTTGAGGTGATTTTGCATAAAAACGGCCCTATACAAATCATCAAAATATTATTATTATTATTTTATTTCTTTTCTTTGCTGGATAAACTGTAAAATAAAGTATAAAATAAACTATTACTGTTTAAAAATAATCCGTATAATAAACTGTAAACGATCTGTATAGCCGAGGGGTTACGATCATTGGCGCTGATTTCAAAACTAGGTAAGTGCAATTAATTAAATTAAATTAATACATTTGTGTTATTTCACACATTAACTAAAATAGAGAATATATATTACCTATACATATTTGCGGCTCGTTCCGGAGTGATAGCTATAGCTACTCTCAGTTGTTGTTTGCATAAACAATTATTAAAGAATGTACAGGACCGAAATCTGGTCCGCGGCCCGAAGAGGTTGGACAGCTCTGGTGTAGATCTTTTACCAGTTGAGTTGAAAGCTGACATTTTGATGAAGTCTCGAGGCATTTCTTTTCATACTTTTGTTGCGTTTTATGTGAGACTATTTAACGCACATTTACATCCCCGGAGGCGGATTTCATCACGAAGGTGTTCCGTTAACGACAGGTAATTATTAACCTCTGCACCAAAAGGGTAAAGCAAGTCAATTACATTTATTTGAATTAGTATTTCAGTGGTTGTATATTTTACTCGGTGCCATTTGTTCATAATATGCTCTTCTAGTCGGTCAGGTAGTTGAGGTTTTCTAGACAGGTAGTGATTGGTTTTATTCGATTTTTAATCGAAGCTGGTAGGTAATAAAAGGGAAAATTTATGTCCAGGATGTTATCCTTAATAAACACGGCTTTAAAAGCTGTAACGAAGTTAGTGGATCATACACATATGTATGTTATGAGGTATTTTTATTACATTTTAATGTGATCTCGTTTAACTATATACATTTAATTCAATGGTTGCAATGTATGAACCGTTTCTTCCCTTCAATGTTGTTTGATTGTTGTAAAATTGGACGGTCCATTTGCAAGATTCACCCATCAACCTACATAGACAACGGGTCGGCTGGGAATTCTGTGTTCGTGCTACTGGTATTACAATAGAAGATGCTCCAGTTGGCATGAATTATTATTTGTACACGGTTGACGACATAAGCCCTGAGAAACCTTAGCGCATTGTCACATCAGGAATACCTCAGGGCCTCCTGGGGGTTTAAGTATAAATAGATACTTAATCAATATTGCATATACTATTTTTATTAAATACAATAAACACAAGCGTTGAAGATATTTGGAGAGCTATCAGAAGAAATAAAATCAGAAGAAAACATAAAAACATTTAAAATTAAATTACGAAAATATGTGATTGATTCATTTTAAATGTGTTAATATAATTATATTTATATGTATATAAGGATTGTATTAGGACATAGATAACTATGTACCTACTTAAAATATCGCAATAAACAATAAACATTATTTAGTACGTTTTCTCTTTATAGAAGGAAGTTATATTTTATGATATTATAATGATTTGTTTGTGGTGAAGAGATAGACTGGTTCACACTGTCCCAGGTAATTAATTATAAATATATATTTATAAACCAGGAAAATTGCACTCTTATCAGTTCCACGAATAGCACTTCTGTTTGTTTTTCAGATAGCGTCAGATAAGATAATAAACCCACACAAATTATACAAAATACCAGATGCTTTAAGATTGATCAACTTCGGTAAATGTAGTATTTATTACAAGTATTAACATTATCATGCCTCACACAGGGCCGCTCCGGGCGTTGAATTGCCAAGACGCTGATAAAACCTAAAAACTAACAATCCTAACACATCGAATTTGAGATTAATTTTCATAAAAAACGGCGCTACACAAAAATACCAACCGTCCGAATATTATTGATTACAGTGGTCAAGGGGCGCCGCTTGGCTCAGGGCCGGCCCTGGTCACACAATACACAGAATGGACTACGGAATGATATGGATATCATATTATATTATTTAACTCCTGTAAAGGATGAATGCAATATTCAATTGAAATATAAGTTGTTGTCAAAGGAAAATATGAAAGCAGTTCACTGCGGAGTTCCGACATAAATTTGATGGCAGGAGAATAACAACCAAGTTGGTAAAGTGAAAAGTCAGGAACCTCTCAGGAAGAAGACATTGTACGTTCAAAAGTTGTAAGCAAAAGTAATAAATCATTTAAGAGAGCTTTTATAAAATATAGTAGAAGTCCCGGTCTTGCCCGGGCTTTATGCCGAATTATACGAAAAGTGATACAGACAGTAATTTTCTTATTTGAACCTAAGCAAAACTTCATCTAGAAGAATCAAAACTCGGCTAGGGAGGTTTATCGCAATATCACGTAAACAATGACCTTCCTTTGAAAGTGTGCAAAATTTCATCAATTTCGGAATAAAACTATAGATTTATATACAAATTAAATGTACGCCGCCCGCCACAGGTCACAGACACTCTTATTTGAATAAATATAGATAACAAAGTCATTGTAGAGAAAACAAAGGCTTATTCAATAAAATGTGCACAGGTATGTTGTGTAGGCACCTACCTACAATATTTTCAGGAGGGATGAAACGAGGAATGTAACAGTAGACAGCCTATATTCTCATTGATATAGTTTATACTAAAATACCAAAACTGTCCATTGTTTTAAATTAAAATGTATTGTTTATAAAAATATCAATATATTACAATAGCATTGTTCTGGTAGGAGACAGACCACCGATAGGTTTCTACATCATTTTTCTCAACCATAGACATTTAAATTGTGTCTACGTTTACGACATTATTTGCTGAACTACCAAAAATATTCTATGAATATATGAAAACTACAAGAGTTTTAAGAATCGGGTATACTTATCTAGTTATGACAATAAATTATGGATACATTGTATATAATTGTATTTCAATACAGGTAGTAGGTACTTAAACGAAAATCAAGGGTAACTTTCCTGCCTAATGACAAGACAAATTTAATGTTTGGGGGCTTGGTGATTTTAGTTCAGAAAAATTTAAAGAATTGACAACTGAAAATGCTTGATTTTGACTGAAGGGGATTCAAAATATTAACGCGAAACACGGTAACAATTAAAAACAGAAAAATACAGGGACGTTGTGCGTCTTGTTGAAAATCAATATATCCACTTACCGGGTTAGTCTTGGGGGTGACGGTGTCTCGCACCGAAGAAGGCATGGTCATTTTCTCAAATCAGGCAATCAACTGCGAATACGGAGTAAACTGCACACACTAAATTACAATATTACTCAATTTTCACGAGTCGCACAAAAAACTATTCAACATTCTCGGTTATTTTACCAAAACATCCGAAAAAACACAACACTCTTTTTCGAAAGTCGAGAATTAAGTCATCTTCACATTAACTGTCAGATTGTACGATATATTAATGAATTTAATTTATAAACATTCAAAATAGGGATGTTTAAAATTAAAACTTTTTGCGGCCGAGCGACGTGACCATACCCGCAGAAGGTTTCACTCAAACTGATTTTCAGAACCAGTTGTCATTTTTCAAAACAAACCAAACGCCGCGAAAGCCTCTAGCGAATTTTAAGAGAACTAATCACTTGCTTTAAAATAATGCGGGAAACAATAAGTTATATAGAGTCTGAGTAGAGGTACGCCCTGCAAACATTTCATTTTTGTTTGTTCAAGTTCGAGACGACTTTAGTTGTATGTATTAAATGCGGCCCTTGAAACATATCCTTAAAGGATCTTATTTATTGTAATATTTAAATATTGAAGACAATATTAGTGATTTTTAAACGAAAATCTGAAACAGAAAAATCAGAAATCAGATTTTCGTTTAAAAATCACTAATATTGTCTTCAATATTTAAATATTACAATTTGAGGTTTTACTCAATAAAAGTTATTCCGAAAAATAATAAGTGTTGTGGGTAAGTAAGTATGGAGTACGCCTACTTGCGTTGCATTTCCAGTAGTGTCGTCATTTGAGGCTTGTTCTTTGTCACGCAAATTATTATTATTACACGTTTGTTCACTCAACACTATATTTTACACACACCATTGCTAAATAATTTTATCTACCTATGTAGGAACTATAGCATGTTCAGCATATTTTTTCATTTATTTTCGGGAAATCGATAGTTTATTCTTTATACTATGGATTTCCTCCTGGTGACTGGACCTCTAATAATACAACATAATAAGAATAAAAAATATTGCAATTTAAAGAAAATTTATTAAAATAAAATTATTCTCAAGAAAAAAGCATTTGTTTTATGGAGTAATTGAAAGGTGTCTTATTAAGAAATCGTTTTATTTTATAATAAACATAAGACAGGATATAAAATTAATTAAGTTCAACACAGAAATATAAAACTACAACAACAAAAACTCACTCGTGATAGTAAGAATAATTATAAATATCACGCATATTGTCTTTTATAAGAAGTTTATAATATTAATAAAATTTACAGCCCTTCAGTATTCATTTATTAATCTCATGTTAGATAACATCTACTATTTTTGAGCTAGGCAGCCGATTTTGATAATGGACAGAGAAAGGGGGTGGGTAAAATGTAAGTACCCTAAGTTTATGTATATTTTGGACATCGGGATACCCATTCACACTAAAGTTGATGTTGGCTTCGTGAGAATGGGTCGTTTTTTCGAATCGTTTTTGTGTAAGTCAGCTCGTATGTGGAACAAGCTACCAGCATATAATCTGGGCCTTTTCAACATAGTTCCCCTACCTTTACACTGTACAGACATGGGCTCTCTTGTGAGGTATCACATAAAAATAAAATCAGAATCGTAGCTTCAAGAATTTATTATTATTACTAGCTGCCATGTGCCCGGATTTGCTCGGGGACCTTTGAATGGTTTGGTGGATAGTTTTGAGGTTGTGATGATCTCATTAGGTTTAGCCAGCGTTAGCAATGTTAGACTTGATTACAGAACATTGACTTTTCTCTACTTTCTATAAATATAATATGCATGTATTATTTATATATAAACCTTCCGGAAGAAATTCTCTAAATGATTGGACAATCATTTAGAGAATTTCTAATTGGACTATCTAAATCCGATGCATGTTTTAGAACAGAGGTTCCCAAAGTGGTCTATATGGACCCCCAGGGATCGATATCGGCATGCTGGGGGTCTATGTCAGCAAGAAAAAAATTGGGGAGTCCACGAGATTCAAATGGGGGTACATACGAGCGGACCCCCATTTACCTCAAGTCAACATTTAGGAGTTCCGTAAATGACACAATAGACCTAACACAAATATAATAGACTGAGAAATTACGTATTTGATATTTGTATTTTATATTTCGTAAAGTTGTTAATTGAGGTATATAAATAGAGTCTACGTTCCTTTTCTCGTCAGAATTAATATATTCAAGCAAAACATTGCACATTGGAAGCCGCGAATTTTCCTAGTTCCCCAACTTGTTTTTGAAAAACGTCCAGGGTAATAATGACGTTCAACATTTAAATGCACTTCACACAGACTTCAAAACTAAGTTTGAGGACATTTTGACTGTGGAAATGCAAAGTTGAAGAATCGGATATCATGTGACAAGAAGAACTGACCGGAATAAGCACTGACAAAGAACTTAAGGGGCAGTTCTGTAGGGCTAGCTACAGAAAGAAATTCCCGTTGCTTATGCTGCTTCATTTTCATTTGGTGTAATACCTCACAAGGGTGCCCCTGTCTGCACAATGTAAAGACAGAGTAACTATACCGCCACCCGGTTGTTGGGCAGGCAAGGGAAGGGAATATTTTTACTAAACAAATAAGTGATTTTCACATGGGACGTTAATAGTTTTAGGAAAATTCAATATTCGGCAGGCAGGGGGTCTACGGAAAAAAAATGTATTTGGCAAGTGGTCTACGGGGCAAAAAAGTTTGGGAACCTCTGTTTTAGAAGAACTAATTGCACAAACAGACAGCTGCAGATAGTGACTTTGTTTTATACTATTTAGAGATTTATTTTTTTAGAAAGACAATCAGTACTCCGACAATATTTTCGCTAGGAGAAGAATTGACGCCTGGATTATAGTCTGACGCATTTGTCAACTCGGCCACTAACAGGTCTCTGCATGAATTATAAACCATAGAAAGTGGTAGACAAGCAGTGCTTTCAATGCCGACTTATGAGTAGAGTTAATAGCTTACAATTTTATTATATTTCTACTGGAATATAATAATTTATTGAAATGTGTATGGTCCAGAAATACTTAGCTTTTATATGTGACTTTTCCTAGTAGGTAATTACTCGTCCTGTGCCCATAAATTTTACAATAAGATATCATATTTCTTTGACATTACATCACTGTTTAATTTTATGCTTACATTATCATATGTAAATGGTTGCTTAATGGATGTCTTTCTTGTGTAGGTACATATATTTTGTTGCCCTTCTGCATTCGGTACTTTACTATAAAGCATGTATATTATTTACAACCTTTGCATTTTGTCTTCATTATATGTAAAACAAATAAAAATTGAATCTTCTATTTATAAGAGGAGTGTCTGTGGTGGGCAGGCAGCATGGATTTAATTTTTAAACAAATCTACAGTTTTATTCCAAAATTGATGAAATTTTGCTCACTCCATCTTCAAAACAAGAGGAAGGTCACTGTCGGTGTGAGAATTCAAAAAACTACCCCCATCTACTTTTCTCACCCTTTAGAGCAGATTTTTTTTTCTTCTTGATGAAATTTTGCACATTTGACATTCAAAAAAAGAAAATTATTGTTTTCTACATCTGATTTCGAAAAACTCTGCATGAAGCCCGCAGGGAATTCAGCAGTTATAAATAAAGTGAAAAGATATCATTGTTATTCAAGGTGTTGGGAGGTAAAGTGGACTAACTTTGTGAGGTGATTCTACATGATGGTAGAAGTAAAGAACTTGTCATGCACATGCATTTGCACTTGGTACTGAAATCACAAGTGACTCCATATTTAAAGACTCGGCGACTTAGGCGGCGACAACCTCACCCGGATGGTCGCAGGAGACTGGCGTGGCTGATGAATCAACAGCATGTCGGCGACGTTTGCCTGTATACGAACCTCCATGCAGATGTGGTGGTAGTCGCCGAGACACTTGAATAGTCGAGTATAGGATACTTGCGTATGAGTAGGCCACTATGCCAGGAAGACCATTTTAGCAATGAAAGAAAACAAAGAAACTTTTGTAAAATTAATGTTTATTAACTATCACATTATCCAAAAAAAAGTTGTGTTTTTTAAAATACAATAATTATGTATTGGTAGCAGTTATTATGAGGTACTTATGAACACAAAAATTGTAATTGGTTGTTTAAATAATCAGGTTCAAATTCTTTCAGGAAAAAGATAGACATCATTTTTTTGCCTAGTCTTACAAATTTTTATTCAATTTATCTATTGCTTCTTTTATTTGACCTTAAACTCTTTTCTATTTCAAATTGATTTACGTCTGTACGCTGGAGGAAGTCTTGTCGGTCCAAGTATCTGAAATGGAATTGAATTTTATTATATTACATTAAAATTGGTGTAGGCACTCTCTCAATAAATTTTCCTTAACTCTTTAGGTGTAGTATGCCGATATAACATCGTCATCACACTTTATGCCCATGGAGTGCGGCATATAGGCTGGGCCACATAAAACGTGTTACGTTATCTACCGGTTCGAAACTCGATCACCGCATGAGTATTCGTCACCCCCCCATTAGTCATTGGAAATACTGGCAATAACTTTATTTTATTTAGCATGGTGTTGTCCAAACATAACGAGAAATAGTGTCATAAATATAATAAACATTTTTCCTCAAATTATTAAGACTTCTTCTCATGAAACTATGAAAAAAGAATAAACGCACCAAAGAGTTAATATTATGGATTTCTATTTATGAAGTGTGCAAAAAACAAAGGAGTTGGCTTGAACTTTGACATAGTAGATTATTGGCAGGAAATTGGATTGGTTCGAATATAGATTAAAGCAGAAAAGATGTACGTAATATGTAAGTGGTGAGGAAAAGAACATGTGAAATTATTACTTTTATCAGAAATTACTTTAAATTCGCAATAATATTAGATAAGATAATAAACATTATTAAGCATAAATAATCATGTATGTATTTATCTAATTATGTACAAAACACAAGATAGACTTCAGGTACAAACAGGGGCCAAATATTAGTTACTGTAAACAGAAAAAATTAAAACATTGAACAGTAAATGGTTAACTTCAAATCAAAAACAGAAATCCTTGATTCGGCAAGCAATCTCTAAATAGTATAAAATAAAGTCGCTTTCCGTGTCTGTCTGTTTGTGCGCTTAGTTCTCCTAAACTAGGCAACGGATTTTGATAGGGCTTTAACTATCATTTAGAGAATTTCTTCCGGAAGGTTTATATATATAATAAATGCATATTATATTTATAGAAAGTCGATGTTTTGTAATAAAATGGTAAAAAAAACTTTGGGGCACTTACATTGCTAAAGCTGGGTAAACCTTATGAGATACATCAAAATAGTGTACTACGGAATTGTATATCTTAAAAAAGCCTAAAGAAAAGTCCACAACAGTCTATCTCCTGAGGGTAACTCCCAGCAACGCCGGATACACGTCAGCTAGTATACGCATAATTCGAAATGTGGCATAAATCTAATTGAATGAGTCACTTCAAAATCTTGATATTGATCTCAGTGCTCTCTCACTAAATACTTTAATGCATACACGAAACACTTAAAAAGGTTAAAACGGGCATTGACCAACGTTGGATAAATATTGTAGCAACATAACTAAATGAAACATCGCTATCGGTCTTTGGTAAAATTTCCATTTTTCAGTTTAAAGTGAAGGTGTCATGTTTGTTTGCGAAAAGACTCCGTTTTCTAAACTTATTCAAACAAAAAACGTGGATGAACGAAATAAACAGAAACACATGCGACAATTCACATAGGACCTGATTTAGCTTTCAATTAGAAAAAATAACAGCGGATTATAGTAGTTGTTGGATAATGAAGCAGTGGATTACCAAAAGAGTACTGTATAAATATTTACCCATCTCTCCCTCTGTTGTGTATGGAGATATCTTCCTCTATCCCTTCCTCCTTCTTGAAGGACATCCAGTCTAGTTTGGTTTTCTCCAGCACGCTGACCTTGTCCTTTTTACCAATTTTCCCCATTATGGAGGCGAGACCTCCGCCGGTTTTCCTGGCCCCGGGCAAACTTGATGCCGGCAAACTGGATGAGGCTGCCTTTGCTGTAATACAAAATATACATAAGGCATTGGGAATAACAAATAATGTTTGTTATAAATAAGAACTCTCTAACGGTAGGTAGGTCTTTGTGATGATTGTTTATTTTTATGTGATACGGCACAATAGTTCCATCAGCCCGGACGTACTGGGATTAAAGCCAAGGATCTAATGTTTAAAAGATGCAACATTACGAATTTTACAAACCACTGGAGAAGTTAAACAAAAATATCTTATATTCCATCATATTTACTGATTTGAATGTTAGGTTTTCCATTGTAGGTTTCTTTCAATGATAATGTATCACTCGTGCGATTGTGGAATATGTCAAACGGCACTCCTACTCTGGTAAAATGATCTCATCATCATCTATATCCGTTTATTACCAGAACTGTGGTGGTATTAGGACCAAAACCCAGGAGCTACTAATTAATGTATTATCGAATAACTACGACGTTATAGTTCTAGTTGAAACATGGCTTGTAGCAAGTATAAATACGGCTGAATTCATAGATTCGCGTTACACGGTGTTCCGACGTGATAGGGACCGTACACTCACTGGTAAAATGGACGGAGGCGGTGTGTTGGTAGCAGTGCGCAAGGAGCTTGCATCTTCCCGGCTCGATGACTGGGAAAATGGTCAAATCGAACAAATCTTCATTTCTATTCCGGTAAGGTCTTTCAATCTCATCATATGTGCAGTATACATACCTCCTACCTCACAACCTACGGTCTATGATACGTTCTCCGAAAACCTGGAATCTGTATATTCATCACAACCAAATAATACTTTTTGTGTACTAGGAGATATGAATCTACCAACTCTGACTTGGTCATTTTCCGAAGACAGCAGTCAAGGTCTCGCCTCTTCAAATACGGCTGCATCGAAAACTTTGCTTCAAGCAATGTCATTGATGGACTTACTCCAATATAACTGTATACCAAACCATAATGAAAAATACTTAGACCTCGTATTCTACAGTCGCGAAACAAATATTAAACGTAGCAACAACCCTCTCCTCTCAGAGGATAGACACCACCCAGCCCTTGAATTTGATATATCCTTCGTAATTCAACCAAAAATCAAAAACAAAATACAGCGTAGGCGCAATTTCAGGAAAGCTAATTATGCTCAGATTAATGAGGACATTAATTGTATTGATTGGTTATCTGAAATCGCAAATTTACCAGCCGAAAAAGCAGTAGATCGATTCTATTTAAAAATAAACAGTGTAATTGATAAGCTTATTCCAGTATTGGCACGACGAAATGACAAATTCCCCATATGGTTTACTCCAGAACTTATTAGGTTATCAAGGAAAAAAGATAAAGTCTGGCTCAAATGGAAGACATATAAAGGTCTTTCTGACTATCGTGAATTTTCCTTCTTACGTGCTACATACAAAAAATTGACTTATGAAACCCGAAGGTTATTTTTTGACAACATCGAAAGTTCATTGCAAAATAATATCAAAAGCTTTTGGTCATACATATCCTCATTAAAATCGTCTGATGGATACCCTGCTGCAATGTCCTTCGAAGGGCGCAAATCTAACGATGCCCAGGAAATTTGTGATATGTTCTCTGAATTCTTTAAGTCAACATTTGAACCTTCCTCTATCAATGACCCAATTATTAACATTGACCAACTCGAGGAAGTTCAGGACTTTGGACTTGCGCACATTCACACAATTAAACTAACGGAAAAAGAAGTGCAATCGAGTTTAAAATCGATAGACATAAACAAGGGTGCGGGTCACGATGGAATACCGGCGTTTTTCCTTAGATCTGCTGCGTCGTCACTGTGTGTGCCGCTTACCATAATATTTAATAAATGCCTGAGTGATGGGGTTTTCCCTGATAGGTGGAAGTTGGCCTATATTATACCGGTCCACAAGGGTGACTCGCGTCAAAGAGTGGAAAACTATAGGCCAATATCCATTCTCTCGGCGATCCCTAAACTATTGGAAAGACTTGTCCATGACAATATATATCCCCAGCTTGCTGCCAAAATTAATGAACAACAACACGGGTTTGTAAAAGGCAAATCTACCACGAGTAATTTACTTATTTACTCAAATTTCTTATTTACTAGCATGGATCGAGGCCACCAGGTAGATGCAATATATTGCGATTTCAAAAAAGCTTTCGACAAGGTTGACCACCTTATTCTTATTAAAAAAATTATGTACAACGGAATTAAAGGAAATTTATTACGTTGGTTTATCTCATATTTAACAAAAAGACAACAAGCCGTATCATTACGAGGACAGACTTCTACATGGGAACCAGTTACTTCTGGCGTGCCACAGGGGTCAATCCTGGGTCCGCTGTTGTTTATTCTTTTTATTAACACTGTTACTAAATGTTTCATGCATTGTTTATATCTTTTGTACGCTGACGACATAAAAATATTTGCCATTGTTCGAAATTTAAACGATTGTCTTCTCATACAAAGCGACTTAGTAAGGTTCGAAACGTTTTGCAATGAAAACAAAATTTACCTAAGTTACAATAAATGTAAACAAATAAGTTTTACTAAAAATCACAACGCTATCAAACACAATTATTGTATTGGTAATTATTTACTCGAGCGCGTTTACTGTATAAGAGATCTAGGCGTACTTTTTGATTCCAAACTCCACTTCGATGCGCACATAGATAATATTGTGAATAAAGCTTACAGCATGCTAGGATTTGTCATCAGAAACAGCCGTGAATTTCGAAAACCTGAAACATATCTTCTTCTTTACCACACTCTGGTCCGTTCTCAACTTGAATACTGCACCTCCATATGGAATCCACTTTACGATATCTATAAAGAAAATATTCAAAAGAAATTTCTGCGATGCCTCAATTACAGAATGAGCGCACCCAAACGTGGGTACATAAATATGCTCTCGAGTTATAACGTCTCCACTCTATCTAACCGGCGAACATACCTTGATCTCATGACTCTGTATAAAATCTGTAACAACGTTATTGACTGTCCCGACTTACTGAAATTGATAAACTTCAAAGTACCACCCAGAGTAACAAGGCTTAACGACTTATTCCACATTAGCAGGACGCGTACAAATGCTGGTGTCAGGGATCCAATCAGAAGAATGTGCGAATCACTTAATCAGAATCAAAACCTCAAGGACTCTGACTTATTTTTTGATACACGCTGTAACGGACGTAGTTGACCACATTATTTAATTTCATAAAATTTGTTTTACTTTTATAAAATGTGCCTACCCCACGCCACTGGCAAAATCACCACTCCCCGCCACTGGCCATTTTGTTCCCGGCCGCTTGAAAAACTTTGTCTACGAACGGCATCGATACCGCGTCGCCGGCTTACCTGCCGCGTGGATCGATGTCCAGCATTTTTTCTATGTAAAATTTACTAGGAAAAATCAATTTTTAAATGTTGCAAATGTTTATATTTTACTTGTTCATCCCCTCGGCGGTAGTCAAATAAACACTATTTTCGATATACTACCGCTGAGGAGATATTAAAAAAGCTGTTTTTCACACATATGTACAACCAATTTTGAACAATATTTTTTACCTTTTTTGCGTGTACAAAAATCCAGGAACCTCGTAGCATAGTGAATCTTATCTCTTTCTGAGAGCTATGTTACGGGGGACCTGGGAAAAATACTAACTTAACATGTTTTACAAATTTGATCGCTTTGAGATCATATTTACACATTTATTTACAAACTTTTCTTATTTTTTGTCGTATCTTGGCAAACAAAAAATCTAGTTGTCAAGATACACATTCTCATAACTACTATGCATTTAAACTATGTAATTGTCATTCATGTAAGCGTTCAAAATCTTTTCTAACTCGCAAATTTAAGCGACTACTTTCACCAGTGCTGCCGACAAAATGAATATGTAACATTTTGTCGGGGCCTATAAACTCATTGTTGGCGCGGGTACAATCCCACACCACTTTTGGGCTCCCAGCCCAATGTCGGGCGCGAGTCAGGCTAATCAAATATAAGCAGCCACATAATTGAAAATAAATTAGTTCATCTTTACCACCGAAACCAAGCGTTTTATTATCTACAAGTGACTCCTGCCCAACATCTGCCTCACCTCGCCAAGTCTTCTGCTTCAAGATCTTCTGGTGTTACCTCTTCAAGACAAGCCGGCCCTCCTCTGGAAAACCGCCAACACCAGAAGCGAGCAGAGACGACAGCACACCCAGTGCCCACTATTCACCAAGCCTGGGTGCGGGAGGCAGATTTCATCAAATATACTACTATCATCATCATCATCGGCCGTAAAGGAGCATTCTCATCGGTTGAAGACACGGTTTGGACCCGGCGCCTAAATCTACAGTCTTGTGCGGACTCCCGTCCAGTACACACGCACTACTTTTAGTAGAAAAATGAAGACTGTTTTCCTACAAAGTTCAAAGTAAACAACTTAGACATACTTCGTTTAAATATATTTATATATTTTTTACTTTCTGTTTAACATTGTTTATCTATTTATATATATATTTTTTTGTTTTACCCTCTAAATTTTTTCAAAAATAATTTGTAAATTCTTAAAAGGATATTGCGCATTTCTTTCATATCTCTATTTGTAAAATAATATTCTTATGTATATATTTTTCCCCTATTTATAAGTGAAAATATTTGTAAATGTTTTCTGCTGTTTAAGTTAATTCGTGAGAAATAGTTTGGATGCAGGTGAATTCTCTAGTTGATGTTTCGTATATATTTTTGTCAATTGATATCTGTATCTGTTTTTTCTCCTTAATAAAAAAACAATGGCAAGTGGCTGAGTTGGCATCGCGTTTGGGTTCCATCCAGGTATCCACTTCCTCGGCTGGCAACACAGTAAGTGGGAAAGCAAAATTTCTCAGTTACTGTGGTGTTAATAGGAGATTTTCAAATATAATATCAGGTTATTCATAACCAGGGAATGTTTGTCTTTATTTAAGAAAAAAATAATTTTAAAACTAAAAATTAATGATGTTATTAATAAAAACACAATAAAATGGTTTTATACCTTTTATGTCAGCAATGGACGCATCAGGGACATTTTTATTCACTGGATCAGCTTTCACCGACTTGAACAAGTCCTCTAAAGTTTCACTTTGAATAATATCTGGTGCCAGTTTCTTTTTATCGGCCATCACACTTGTCAAAGTTTTACTAACTTGTGACTTATCCGTATTGACCATAGTTTTATCTTCATTGATTTTAGGTTTACTCTGAGCTGGTGTTCCTAAAAACGAAGCCCAAAGATCGTCCTGGTACTTCTTTTCGTCAACGGGATCTGCACTTTTTTCTGGAATACTTTTGGCAGGCGATTCATCGGAGCTCTCATTGGATATCTTAACTTTTTTTCTTGTGATTTTTTTGGACGATTGTTTGGCTAAACGTTTCTGTTTTTTCTTGGCGACTTCTCCTTCGAATTGAGCTTCTGTTTCCTGATCTGCTTCTTCCGATTCACATTCTGAGGCGGCTTCTTCTGCTCCGGGCACAAAGTCAACATCACTATCGTCACTGTCTGAAGGAAGATCCATTGCTAGAATTCAACAAAATTAAATTTAACCATAAATAAATAATAATTCATCAACTCTTGTTGTGCAGACCCAAAATTTTCACCGTCCGTCAGTTGATTCTATTTTCTTAACAACTAAGTTTTTGTACATTGAACTGTCTAACCAGATAATGTGTCCATGTATTAGTAAAAAAAACAACCCATAAATTTTGGACTATAATACATCTGTTTTCAATTTTCGACCTAGTTGCGCCATGACTTGGGACAGCTAGTAACCAATTTCAAAGAAAAATTTTGGTTTGACTGAGGAATGAACTTTCTCTCAGGGTGTCATTTAGTATATAAACGGCTGTAATGTCATCCAATTTTAGAGAAATGCACATACGAGTATGTCCGTTTGATTGCCACCAAAAGTTGATAGAATGCATTGTCATCGACAACAAGTCTATCTGCCAAGTTTCTTCAAGTTATTTTAAAGTTTGTTGTTACTGGGCTGTTAAAACCTCCGATGAGTCACATTACAATAAATATATGAGAAATATAAACCTCGGGCCTAGAGTCAATATTTTTTCAATTGCAAATTTGTTACATTGGAAGTTTTAATTTTATTCAGCCCAGCAACGTTGTTTTAAAAAGAAACTCCAATAATATTTTCAGGATGTTTTATTGGAACAATTTCTATGCATCATACAAAAGGAAAAAATAAATACATTTAATAGATCGTCTTATTACAGCAATTTTATAAGTCGGCTCCTTCATACATTTTCATAACAATTATAATAATTCAATATGGAAGTAAAAAAAAAACATTTTGCGCCATAACAATTATCGGACAGTCTTCTTCTTCTTTATTCTGTTTCTGTTTTTGACATTTGCTACTTCGTAGAAATTACTTCCGATAGTCTTCCTTTTCCCTACCCTGTCGATAGCTCTTCTCTGTTTAGCGGTGGTCTTCTTGACAACATGAGTTTCTCCAGCGACCTTTCTAATTTTCTTGGAAATTGCTTCGTTGATTTCGTGAATTGAAAATGCTCCACTGGATGTCTTTTGTTTCTTGGAGATCTTGTCATCTGGGCCAGCCATGTTGTCCTCAATGTCACTGCAGTCTTCTTCACTGTGGCTGTAGAAGTCGCTGAAGTCTGAAGAGTCTTCCTCTTCTGGGGCCGTGGTTTGTGTAACATCTAAAGATTTATCTGCCGCACTTTCATCCAGGTCTTCTTCATCATCTTCTTCCGCTTCGGGAACTTCCTCGGTCACCTCCAAGGGTTTCACGTCTTCTACATTGTCAAACTGAAGTCCCATGCGAATCCTTTTAAAGTCTTGCATAACCTTGAAGGACCTTCCTTGCTCCACAATTGGATCCACGGGGGGCTGATCATCTTCTTGAGTTTGACTTTCATTGGCTGTGTCAGCGGTGGTATCTGAAGCTTTGAGTGGCTCTGTTGAGATTTCTTTGGGCTGGGTTTTACTTAGGGGGATTTCAAATCCAGGCGGTGAAACGTAGAAGGGCAATTTTCCTCTTTGCCAATCATTTAATACCATTTTGGATATAGTACTTATATCGGGCTCTCCTTTTTTAAGTAGCTTACCACTCCTTGCAGCAAGTTTTTCTAAAAATTCTTGGGGAGTTTCCCAGCCATCAACTTTGTATGTTTTAGCGAGATATTCTTTCTTCACGCGTTCCATCAGAACCGGAATATAATCTTCGGGACTTTTGACTAATTCTATTCTCACTACTCCTTTCAGAACCTTCTCAGTATCAGTCTCGGCTGAGGGATACACCACTCCGGGGCAGTCTATCAGGAAGATCCTCTTCATCAGAGTGATGTACTGCCAGACCTTGGTTTCACCAGCAATGGGGGCCACTTTGCACACTTTCTTTGATCGCAAAGTATTGATCACTGATGATTTTCCAACATTCGGGTAGCCAATAAATCCAACACTGATTTGTTTCTTGTCAATGTGAAGCTTTCCGAACTGTCGTAGCAAGTTAATCAGAGAGCCCTTACCAAAGGGATGGGTCAAGGAGGCGTGGAAGGCCACGGTGGGGTAGTCTGCACTGAGGATGGCCACCCAGCGCTGGGTGACCCAGGCGGGAACCAAGTCCACCTTATTCAGAATAAATATTAGATGTTTGTGTGGCTTTTCCTTCCTTAAAAAGTTTTCAATGTGAGGACAACGTGTGCCTTGAGGGTCCCTGGCATCCAAAATTTGAAGGAGAACATCTGAAGAATCGATGACCTTGTACAATTCATTCCATATTCTCCTGCTTTGCCCGGCTCCAAAGATCCATTCCCTCACCCCGTCTTTCATCCCTGGATCTTCTTTGATCAGGTCAAGGTCTTTATCTTTATTGTAAGTTTCTGATCTGTCGTTGGCGGCCTGCGATAACAACTCTAGATCTGTGAATTTGATGTTTGCTCTTTTCCGACTCTTGTTCGGTCCAAATGTTTTCCCGAAGCCTTCCGTATCTAGCAAATGGACTCGTGCATTTTTGGCAGTTTCATTTAGCAGAGTGATTGGCAACTTTGTGGGTTTCATGACAACTTGGTATGGATTTTTCACAGCTACGCCAAGTTCGTTTTGGAACTTCTGCAACGCATTTTGAGAAATAACTCTGGAGTTGCCGAACCACTTTTGGTTAGGTTCTACGCGCGCTCTGGACCCTGAAGGTAAACTCCCTTGAAATGGGGCGGCTACGATGATATGACCGGTTTTATCCCTCTTGGCTTTGAAATTTCTGTACATTTGTAACCTCTTAATTGTGGATCTGGTCCTGGCATTTCCAACTCCCTTGAGACCTTCTGTGGGCCTGTCTGGATTCATGGAGTGGTTAGATTTATTGAAACCCTGCCTCCGAGGGGCTCCCGTGGTGGAGCGTACTTTACCCATTGTTATGGGTTAAAATAAAAACAACAGACAGAACTTAACAAACCCGCACCAAATGACAAAAAACACGTGCGACGAAACTGACAAGAGAAAAGACAGAACAAAAAACAAGAATGTTTATTCCTTAGGTTGCAAGACTGTATAGTCAAGTTGAGATGTTTGGAAGAATCGAAACCTAAACTCAATGTTATTTTTTCACTTACCGAATCTGAAGCTTATCTAATATTAGTCCGTATATCAAAGTAAATCTTTTTTCTTTATTATTGTGTGTATTGTATTCAATATAGTGTTTATAAAGCCGAACAATCATCAAAGGCAGAGCCGGCCAGAACGACAATAGAATAAATAAAAACAATATTGAAGGTTGAAGGCATAAATAAACCACTCACGTTAAAGGTTTGTTCTGTAAAAACCAGGTAGGAACCGGTTAGTTAAGCGAGCAACACACAGATTGCAGAATTGAATATTATTTTCGAAGCCTATTTTTTCATAATTGAAGTTGAGAAAGGAAAAGAGGGTATGAAATTCTATTTTTAGAATTTACGCAGTGCTTACTAAATTAACAATGAGAAATTTTATTTTCATTTGTGATAAAAGAAAAAAGGATGGTTTCAATATGTGAAGCAATCAATCAGATGCACATGAAAGAGTGCCAGGAGAATACAGTACAATATGCAAGAATGCGAATAAGAAGTAAGGGCCCAGCTCTATCAAATGAAGTAGATACACGAGTATGGTAATGCCAAGATCCTGAAAAAGGTCGCTATTCGCTATGTCGGAATTACAAGGTAAATTACAAGAGAGAATTACAAGAGAGCGAGTGGTTTATTCATGGCCAAGACTGCCAAGCAAAGACAGAGTAGTTGTAGAGCGTTCCTCTTCCGACTTCCGTGGATAAATAAATATTAAAACATAATTTGGAAAAGTAGCTTTATAACACCTATTTTTAAAAAAGGAGATAAATGTCAAATTGAAAATTATAGACCCATATGTATTATGTCATCACTACCTAAACTTTTAGAAAAGATTATATTAAGTAAAATCATGCATCAAATTAAACCAATTATATCAACATTTCAACATGGTTTTATGCCAGACAGATCTACGTCATCTAACTTATTGCTTTACGAAAATTTTATTTCTAATGCACTGTCCAAGGGTCTTCAAGTTGATACAATTTATACTGACTTTAGCAAAGCCTTTGATACTGTTTCTCATCGCATTTTAATGGAAAAATTAGAACACTTGGGAATAAGCGGCAACTTTCTCGAATGGCTTAGAAGTTACTTGTCATACAGAAAATTATCTGTAAAAATTACCTCCACAACTTCTTACACTTTTTTTGCCTTAAGTGGGGTCCCCCAAGGTTCCCACCTAGGACCAATTCTTTTCCTACTATTTATTAATGACATTTCACTAATTTTCGATAATATTCACTTTCTTCTTTTCGCCGATGATCTAAAGATGTTTAAATCGATCGGTAATTCTTCTGATTGTTTAACTCTACAAATGAACTTAAATAAACTTTATGAATGGTGCATCGTAAACAAATTACATCTTAATATCAACAAATGCCAAACGATCAGTTTCCATAGATCTAAAACCCCTTTATTATTCGACTACTCAATTAACAATGCCAATCTAAAAAGAGTTTTTGAATTCAATGACCTTGGAGTTATCTTTGACTCCAAATTACGCTTCTTGAATCACATCAATAGCATTACCAGTAAGGGATTACAAATGCTTGGATTTATTCTCAGAATCGCTAAAGACTTTAATAACATAAAAACTATAAAATTACTGTACACGTCTCTGGTTAGAAGTCAGGTTGAATACAATGCAACCATTTGGTGTCCTCATTTCAACTCTCATTGTTTACAAATTGAAAAAATTCAAAATAAATTTTTACGTTTTATTAATTTCAAAATTGGTATTCCTATTATTGAAATCAATTATGTCAATTTACGCAGTAAACTTAACTTATTGAAATTATCTGAAAGGCGAAAAATATTTGATCTTCTTTTATTATATAAAATTGTGCATTCAAGGTTAGACTGCCCTGACACTATAAACTTGCTATCTTTACACATACCTCCAAAATACACTAGACGGAATATTTTATTCTACAACAATAACTTCGCCACGAATTCTGTGTTAGAAAGAATACATAGGTTGGGCAATGAACTAAGTGATGTCGCTGACATATTTAATTTAAACTTTAATACATTTAAAGCCAAATTAGTCTACCACTTTTTAAATGTAATTAATGTATAAGAAATCATTATATTTTATTTCGATTTTCTATTGTTTGTTTTATACTGTTGCTAAAAATGAAATTTGTAATTTTTATGTACTTAAAAGCCCAATAGGGCGTCAATAAATAAATAAATAAATAATATTTAGTGAGTTAGTTTATGAAGTGCACCCTTTATATTATCGGGTTATTTACTAGTAGTAGGTACTAAAATATTGAACATTCCCAGCGGTTTGTGATCAGCTGTTTAAAAATATAATTTGACAGGTCTTTCCGATGACAGGTTAGCGTACTTTATTGTTATAAACGGAAATCGCATTATGAGCAATGTCTCGAAAGATGAGCATTAATAATTATATGAGATCCGCGAAATATGATTGATACCCCTATATATCAATGTGTTTCATACACCACCACGAAATGTAAGAATTGTGTTTCTACCTTATGACATTTTTATATAATTTAACCACCCTTGAAGTATTTACGAATGCATTATTCCATTTCAGATAACAAAAATGAAACATTGCACATAATTTAGCTTTGTGCAAACCCCAATGGAAAACAGATTGAGTGGAGTAAGCTACAGTTCAAGTGTTTTGCTCTGCCCTTGGGCATGCAATGAGAACACTTAATCAATGACGATGTATAGTATGCTCTCGGAGTTCCACCCATCGGAATTGGACACGATAGCTAATGTGATCAGCCTGACGCCGGCGGACCCTCTGAACACATTTGCGGAGATGTGGTACCAGGTGTTTCTGTGGTCACTTTTCTCGTCTATATTTGTTCACACCTGCGCCGCGTTGATTTCGTTTGCGACTCTCCGCAAACACAAGTTCGGGAAATTCTTCCCCATCTTTATATTAGTGATGGGGGTAATGACTCCCACTACCTCGGGGATCCTCAGCAGTGCCGCCATAGCCTTCGTGTACCGAGCTTCCTCTCTGCAGATGTCCCCGGTGTATGCGATGCTTTGGGGAATCGGACAGACCCTAATGTCAGCTTGTGTTGGCTTCACAAGAATACTAGCCACCCTTTAAACTTTTACATTACTATACTTTAGGCAATGTTGATTGGGCAATGATTATCTAAATAATATTAAGAGGTGTGGGAATTGTGTTAAATCCTATAAAGGTGGTGTCTGTGAAATGATAATCTTATTACTAGACTATTGGTGCATTACATACCGGAAAATCTGCGACCGTAAAGGATTTCATTAACAAATAATGTTTTTTGATTAAAAACCGTGTCACGACAAAAGGATTCGTAGTTGCAATTAAACTTCAGTACGACAGGGTGAATAAACTGATCTCAACTGTTTCTAGAGTTTATTTTAGTTTTATTACAATTATTACACGGGAAATTTAAGATAGTCCCTCAGTTGATTGATTAGCCGCCCATTGTAAACATACAAGCAATGCCAAATTGCTATCAAATTTGTCAGTGCTTAGATTTAACCACTGGAGTAAAAAGGGACCTTGTTCTTGTTCAAAAATATATTAAGAAAATACCATTCCAATCCGTGAAATTAAGTACCTACTTGCTCCAAAGTATTGAAACATCGTAAATGTTTTAACTGTTAAAAACACACTTTACTGGCCACTGCCAATGTTCGAGGAATTAAGTATCGAGCATTCTGGTTTCCGAAATTGTTGAATTTGAGCACTAAACTTCAAACCAAGTGTTTTTAAAAATTCCATTTCATTTAAAAAAATCATTTTTCATGACAAATTGGGTGGATTTCTTCAGTCCTGACATATTTACTGACTGATTTGATTATATAGTTACCATATTTCTTTAACTTTACATTATTTTAAGTTGATTATAATTTTGCCCGTTAATTTTTACTTCAACACATTGGTACTTTTAATTCTGCTGAGAATTTGTAAAATGGACAATTTCAATGGCTTTAGCTAACTTTGTGAAACGTCATCTGAAGGTTAGGACTATATATCATTGTGTGTTTCATTTTGTACTTTCATAAAATAATATTCTATCCGTAATTATTTAGGAGGGCAGTGTGATACTCGACACATATTGGAATGTTTACATATTTGTCAATAATAAGGAATATTTTTGTATGAATATGCCTTCTGTGTAAAGGCTAGCACAAACCAACATAATTATTGTATCAAATAAACATGAACATTGGTAAGGTAGAGAAAAGGGAGAGATTTAGATTGGAAAATACTAATATAGCAATGTTTAAAATAAGTTTTAGTCCCAAAAAACTAATGTGAATTGTAAATGAATGCCAGTTTCATGTGTAGTAAAATATTATCTGTTTTCCTTTCTTGGAGGTTTGAGGCCATATTAAATCATAACATGAAAATATCTTACGATTGACATGACGTAATTTAGTTTTTAATAATAAATAAACAGTAATTCTTATAAACAAGTAAATAAATAATAAGGTCTTTAAAAACTTGGCAACTGGAGTGGATGTGTGAAGGGAAACGGCCAAAAAATAAAATTCTTTATTGTAAAATGGTTTCATTATGTATAATCAAATGCCAAGTAATGTTCACTATTCCCAAGACGAAACTTACAAAATACAAACCGTACTATAATTTTTATTGTATTTTCTAATAATACAAAAAACAGACTTTCAATAGTGTACCTTAGTGAATTCACTGACATTATTTTCCCTTTTTGTGGTTTCAAACAAAAATAGTATAAAATTCCTAATCTGTCGAATTAGAATATACATACAATATGCGTTTAAAAAATATATCTAACCCTTATTATTGTACGTAAACATTTGGATACATTATGCATCAGAAAATGTTAATAATTATTGCTCACTTTTTATAGGAAAACTATTAATTAATCTCCTTTGCGGATCTTTCAAACATTCCATTGGTTTTATTACAGTACTAAAACAAATAATGGCACAATGTGACGTGCACCATTATTTAAAAACTTTAATTAATTAATTTTTGTACATGGCAATAATATTATGATATACAACGGGTCTAAAAAACTTTTGTGTACTTTAAATATTGGTAAAAAATTATCTCAATGGAGACAAATAATTTTTAATTCACTTCAGTTTTTATGGGTTATTTATTTCCTGTTTTTAAATCTTTCTATTGGCTATGATTCCATTTTATAAAATAAAATTAGATTTTATATCTTCTTCTATAGTGTGATGATAAAGCTTGCTGGCAAAATTAGGAACTGATAGTCTGGAACTCTTTTCCACGGCCGGAATATCTTTTACGATTTTGTATTTAAAGATATAAAAATCCTCAAGAGAGACAGACAAATATATTTTAATGCACTTACTTTTTGTGTATATCTTTTTGGAAATCTTTCGTTTGGTGACAATTCCATTTTATACAATAAAATAGCATTTTTATCTTCTATTGTATGTTGGAAAATGTATTTGGCAAAAGCGGAACTTTGTATTGATAATCTTTTAATCTATTTCACGCTATCTACTGCTTTTTTGCCCTCTTTAGGCTTGTATCAAAATATTGAAAGTTTTGCTGATCGGGGAGCTTTTAATTTTTATAAACTCTGCTGTTATTGTTTTTTATAAACAAAAATTCACTACAAGATTAAAAGCCTGATTCAGCTAATTTCTTCTATTTACTTGTCGCAAACCTGAGGGAACAAGCCACAAGCGTTGTAATGGTAACCATGCTTATTCACCGCAGTGAAAACAACACTATTATATAACACGTTCATTCGTATGGCTCAGTCTCCAAAGTATTCTGGCTGTAGATATTAGAAAAAGCTGAATAGGCGTTAATAATTAATATTAAATTATTAATATTAATTAATAATTTAATACGCAAGTCTTTTTCTAAAATTCAATTGAGTTTTGCGTAAGTAATCTGGGTATGTATTTGGTAATGAATAAAACAATTATTTCTGTAAAATAAATTACTTTATTATTTGAATGTGATTAATTAAATATTACTAAAATAAATATGTATACATACAAGTTTAGTTCATGATAATTTAAATAATATTCATAGGGAAGTACAATAATAATTATCTAACAAGCTGCCATTTTTAATAAAAGATCTAGTAATGATAACCCCTATCTATAAAAACTTCTTATTTTGTAATTCTTACATATTAAACACAATTTTTGCTAGTTATCTTTGTACAAGGTCATCACAAGACAGTGGGGTAACTACAATTGATTATATTTTAACCAGTGTTGATTTGAATCACAGAAACTACTAGAATACCGCAACGCGTATTTTCTTTTCCGTGTTCAGTAGGAGGCAGCACGGTAGTACCGCCTTGAAACACACGGGTTTGTTACGCCAATTCTCTTTCTAAATTTAGTTCTGCCTCCTATAGAACACGGGAAATGAATTACGCCACTGCGACGGTTATCATTATCAATGTTGAAAATGTCATAAAACATCATGATGGTGCAAAAAAACATCAAGGGAATTTTCAGAGACATTCGGTAAACAAGATCACACGTACAAAATGTTATAAATCCTTAAGTTTAAACCTAACGTACATCATAATGTATACATTCATAGATGGCGTTAATTTAATTATTTTATTTAAATACACTTTTCTCAAGTTATGTTTTAAAATATTAAGACAAATACGCAATACAATGATGATTCAATTCAATACTGTGTTTGTATGCCATCCTTGAAATAATTGTGTTTTTATACGGACGAAACTATTTATTCATATTGTGTATGTACAATATAAATAATTTGTCTTTAATATTTTAAAGCATAACTTGCAAAATGTGTATTTTAATAAAATAATAAAATTAACGCCATCTATGAATGTGTAGATTATAAGGTACTTTACGTTTAACCTTAAACTTAATTCAGACGAGAGAGGGTGAAGTTACATTTAGGGCCAGTTGTTTTGCAAAAATTCAAATGTAATATTGTCATCGAATGGCCATACAGCACCATTATATTTTTTTTGAACAAATTTTCCGTTTCAGCTTTTGAAAAAATTGTGATCAGCAGAAGACAACTACACATCATGTTGTTAAGCTTGTCAGCTTATTATAATTTTATAGAAAGCTGAAACATAACTAGCATCAACGTTTAATAGTGGCTTTTCAAATGTCAAAAAACATAATGGCGCTGAATGGCCATTTGAATTTTTGCCAAACAACTAGGCCTTAGTTCCACCAATTTATATAAATTTTGCCCAACATCGATCGACATCAAATTTATTGTCTACTACACCTTTTTTGTGATGACCTTGCAAAACCCATGATTACCTTTTGTGTTCGGACATCTTAACATAATGTTGTAAATAACATAAGTACTGTAATATTACATTGTTATTGAATTATGCATTGTGTACATAATGGCAGCTTCGTGTAGGAAGTAGTATTAGTAATACTTTTTAAAATTTCAATTGTAAATAGATGTATGTATGTAATTATTATGATTTTAAGTAGCAAGCAACGATTAGCAATTTGACCAATATGAAATTTTTTACTGAATTTAAAACCATTTTTATCAAAGTTCGAAAAATTTAGAATCACTTGGAGGGAAATTAGATTCGATTATACGATTTTATTTTATTTTATTCATTCACGATGTTTCATTCCCTTTCAAACATTTTACAGTTGTGTTTGTGTTAATAATATATTCATTGTACCGTATATTTCTAATTATAATGTGTCGTTTATGTTATCGAGGGTTAAAGCTTTTTAAAATTTAATAAAAAATTAAGTCAATTGTACATTTATCGAAAAATATACATACCTATTCTATTATTGTATATTTCGTAATATGGAATTATTGGTGTTTATTTTGTAGAACCTTTGACATTTGTAACTGTATGGTAAAATAAATGACTGAATCATGAAAACTGGAGTTCATATTTAGTTTTCTAAGTTTTTTATATTTATTATATTAAACATCGACTTGGATTGTTCTCCTGAAGAAGAAAAATATTATTGTTTGGAGTCATTCGTTTCGTTTTGATCACCTCGATAGGTCGCGTTCGATATTATTGTGGATTGTACGTCTTGTTTGTAGTCATTGAAGAGATAAAAGTGTATTATGGGCGTGTCCGAAAAAGCCTGCGAGCGATATTGTCGTGGTCGGTGTTTAGTTCCCCTTTCCTTCCTTTCCTATTTAATCGCCAATACTCATTTTCACCCAATTCCGTAAAGCATCATTATTGCAGAGTAAAGTTACAGTTATAAACTCACACATTTCGGTTTTCGTATACGTACAACATTTTGGTAATCTAATAATTATAATATATAACTTTAAAAATAAATACAATCAAAAGAGAAACATTCCAAACACATGCACATAACTTTATTCAGGAAGGCACAAAACTTTCTGTGTATCACAGATTAAGTTTGTACAAATTCCAGTTACATACTTGGTCACTACACACAGTCTGCGGTACCTAGTAATTAAATGATTGTAAAGTGTAGACCTAATTAAAAGTACATTGAGGTAAAGTAGAAGGTGTCAAAGGGTGCCACTGCAATGCTTGCTCGAAGTAGAGGCCGCTTGCTCCGATATCCTGACTCGATGAAATCTCTGATCGTTAATCTGCCATTTGAGCTCCTGCAGATTCTTGGCTGCTTCCTCGGACCTCTGTCGACTGCTGTGGCTTTCGCCTTCAACTTTCTTCAGTCTGAATTGAAGTTGTTCTATTTGATCTTTGAGCACCTTGGTCTCTTCAATTGACTCTTGTAGTTGCAGCTTCAACTCTACAACTTCTCTACGGCTACTGTTTAACAGAGACTCTAAAGACTCAACTGTTGCTCTATCTCGCATGTAACTTTCTTCCACCTTGGATTTATCTTCTTTGAGGGATCGTAAGTTGAATTCTAGCTTCTTTCTCTCACAATCTGTTTCACCGACGCCAATAAGAATGGCTTTCTTTTGCTTTTCTAAAGTTGCGCACGTGTCTCTAGCGAATTGTAAATTTTTTTCCGCCATGTCGGTCAAATCCTTCTGCCGTATCAGCTCAGATTCTAATTTAGATATTTGATATATTAAAGAACTCATTTTAGCTTCTTGCATATCGATCAGTGATTCCCGAGATTCAAGTTTCTTCTCCAGCTCGTTTAGTCTATCCACCGTGACTTGCAGCTGAACATTTTTACTAGCTGCTAGGCTTTCCAATGAATGGTTATTATTTTCAAGAACTGTGGCATCATGCGACAGACTGGCAAAGTGATCTAGCATGTCGGTACGTTCAGCTTCCTTCCTCGAAAGAATGTCTTCAATTCTCCTCACTTCGTCAACATAATGTTGCAATTGCTGTTTCATTTGGTCCACTTCTTTACGAGAGTTATCATACTCCCTTTTCATATTCTTTAAATCATTATTCACCATGGCCAGATCTCCTTGTAATCTCTTATTTTCTATTAAAGCGTTATCACGTTGCTTCGAAATAGTTTGCAATTCAATGGACAAAGCTTCGTTACGAGTTTGGGAATCCCGAACTCTGTGTTCAACAGATGCGTTAGATTGTGTTAACAATTCAAGCTTGGTGTTGAGTTCATGCATTTTATTTTCTAGCATTTTGATGGTTGTATCTCTAGACCTGAGCGCTTGTTCCGCTTCGGACAGTCGTTCTGTTTTCTCATCCAGGTCCATTATCAATTTGTCGCGTTCTTGGTCAATTTTTGAAAAACTATCCCTCAATGTCAGTTTGTCTGACTTCAAACAATGGCATTCGTGTTCTAACTCAATTTTAGATTTTTCCAGAACTCTCACTTTTTCACTCAGATCCCGCAGTTCTCGTTTAGACTCGTATGAAATTGCTTGTGAATCTGCAATATTTTTGTCATTCTCCAGTTGCAGAGTTTTTAGCTGATTGTTCAAAGATTTCAAATGCAGTAATTCTGTTTGGGTGACTTTTAATTTTTCACTCAACATGTCCCGTTCCTTCACAATACTGTCCACCATAGAAGAATGTTTGGCGTAAGAGTTGTAATCCCTCTCTTCCCTCGTCACACTGTTAGTGGCTGATGTAATTAATTTACATCTCAAGGCGTTTCTATCATCTTCCAAAAACTGAATATCAGCGTGAGCTCTTTTTAAATCTCTTTCCAATTTATTAATCGCAAGCTGCATACAACTCTCCATCTCAAGGTCGGAATTCCGATAGGTCTTCTGTTGAGTATTTTTCATTTTGTCTAAATCCGATTTCAATAACTGATTACTTTCTTGTAATGATTCATTATGTTTTTTAACACCCTGAATTTTTTGTTCTAGTTCACAGTTTTTGGTTTTTAATTCTGCAATATAATCTTCGCTAGGGTGTGATGCGAAATTTCGCTTGTAATAAAAGTCTCTTTCTTGTTTTAATTTTTCACAAGATGAGCATTCTACACTATTTCTAGAAAATCGACATTCAACTTTATTGACATCGGCCAATTGTTTCTTAATTTCATTGATTTGACTTTCATAAAGTTTTCTCTCGTTTTCTAACAGTAAAAGAAGTTCAGTTTTAGTTGTTTTTTCATTGCTGTGACAAGTGCATGAACTCTTGCTTTCTGATAGATTGTAGAATGTCGGGTTGATCTGTGAAGATTTGAGTGGGCTGCGAGGGGAATTGGAGCTTGTTTCTGTTTTCCGAGATATTCCAGCTTTAGAAGGAGCTTCATGGTATTTTCTAGCTTTTGACAACTCGTTTTCTTTGGATATTTTCTCCTTCAATTCATTACAGGAAACCAGAGCGATGTTCAGGGCAGCATTTTCATTTTTAATTGATTCTAATTCCGCTTGTAGAATACGTTGACGTGCTTTGGCATCATTGAATTCTTTTTCAAGTTTCCAATGGTTGGCTTTAGCCGATTCTAGTTGGTTTTGGAGATTAGTAATGGAATTGCATTTCTCCTTGAGCTGGTCATTACATTCGAATTCAATCTTTAAAGCTAGTTGATCGATGTTACATAACTCCTTTTCAAGAACGCTGTTCCTGTCTGCCAACTGCAGAGCCCTGTTCATGGCCTCGTGCTGCTTGTCCAAGGCCTCTTTAAGTTTAGTATTGAGGGCCTCCGCTTTATTCTCTGCCTCACGCAGCTCTGCGCACACTTCTACTAATTTCCTATCCAGATCTTTGCCGCAACAATCTCTTTGCAATGCTGAGAACGGTCTTCCTCCTTCTAAAAGTTTACTGAGCCGGGAATTTTCTTTATCTCTATTATTAACTTGACATTTAAAAAAGGCTACATCGTCTAATAATTTTGTGTTTCTATTTCTACTGTCATTGAGGTTAGAAGTGAGGCATTCCACTTGACTCTCCAATTCCACACATCTGGAGCAAGGCTTCTTGTCACAGGAGCACATCTCATCAGAATTACTTTTAGAGCAACAAGTTCTGGTGAAATTAGTGACATATTTGCTTCTTGAACTGAATGTATCCGCACACAAGTTTTTGAGTTCTTTCTCTCTGTTCCGTGTTTGCAAGCTGCGGTGTTCAAACTCCAAGTTTGAGAGCTCGTTTTCCAATTGTCTGATTTTGCTTTTGGTTTCCTTCTTGCAGAAATTAAATTCTTCTTGTAACTCTACTAATTCCTGATGGAGTTGAGTATTTTCCTTGACGAGCTTGGCATTATCACAAACATAAGGTTCGGCAGCTGACTTCATGATGTCTCTCTCCTTGAGGGCTTCCTTGGCAACACTCATATAGTGCTGCAAGCTGCGTGTGGTCTGCAGCAGGTCAGCCGTCATGTTCTCAATGAGTGGCAAACATTCCATGGGAAACTTTTCACTGTATCCCAAGTCATCTAATTGTTTACGAAGTATCAAATACTTCATGTCCATGTTTAGGCTATAAAAGAAATAAAAATCGTTACACAATAATAAAGGTCAACAGGTTAATTGAAAACATCTGTCC
Organism: Hesperophylax consimilis; assembly: GCF_061612785.1. NCBI lineage: Eukaryota > Metazoa > Arthropoda > Insecta > Trichoptera > Limnephilidae > Hesperophylax > Hesperophylax consimilis. The sequence continues at coordinate 41,198,694 of NC_142842.1, forward strand.
AAAACCAAACAAATACTTTTATAGGAAAAATAATGCAGTATTTAGAAATATTATAAATTTAAATTGTAATACAAACATTTTTTTAAAAAAGCTAAGAAAGAAAAAATAAAATTCGAAACAGTCATTATTTATAAGCAAATACCTTGAACTGAATACTTGGAACGATCTCAATAAAACCAAAATTGTTTTTTTTATTTGCTACTTATTGACGACTCAAAAATTAATGAAATAGATCTTAATTGATTATCCAGTTAGACCATTTAATTCGTTACACTCAGAAATAAACCACTCACGTTACACTTCACCCTTTAAATTATTGTACAAATAATCGCAAAAGTTCAAATGCAACGGAAAAAGAAATACATTTCTTGAGATCTGTCCGATCTGTCCATGTCAATAGACCATAGACATGTCATTTGATCTATCCATATCTATCTATCTGTCAAATAAATTTGATTTATTTTATCCATGGAATCTGGTCCGTCGGAAGATCGGGGCAGTGGTAAAATCAGGTTACTGGGTAGCGAGGGTATTTAAACAAGTCCATGACAGAATAGTTTTTAGGAATTACGTCTATTTTCAGCAAATTGTCAATCTCATATTTTTTTTCTTTTTGAAAATATAATCATCTGATTTCAAATAAGAATAACTTAATAATGTGAACATTTTATTTAAAAACGTTACTAGTATGCCCTATTTCCTCATTGACATTTTATGGTTCTTACCCGAGATATACCTGTCTGGCTATTATTTCTCTCACCTGCCTTATTATTAAAAGCGCTAGTTAAGTCATAATAAAATGTGCGGATGTCAGTGTCAGGAAAAAATACACGAATATAACAAAACAGCTTTTTAAATGAAACAACAGTAAAAATGACCGAATATATCGAAGACGCGAGTGACGTCTTGAAATATTCGGTTCCGCGTATAACGTACAGTGATGTGGCCGCTAAACTACTCCAAGACAATTTTTTGTTGACTGCTTTGGAGTTGCACACAGAGTTGGTAGAGTCAGGGAGGGAGGTTCCTCAACTAAAAGAGTTTTTCTCAAATCCTGGAAACTTCGAACGCCCATCTGTAGATGTTTCTTTGCCGATTGGTAGGTCCTTATATATATATTTTAAATCTATTTACGAACGAATTCTAATATCACAGGCCAGAACATAGTATGATTTATGATTAAACTAGCAATTTATTTATTATGTTTTAAGTGTATAATTTCAAACCTGATGTTTTTTTTTACCGCGGACACCCACTTCTATTTTCTGGCAGGTAGTGAAATATTATGATGTATGTACGCCCCAAATTGTTATATCCTGGGAAATTTACGGAAGAATAAATGGCACTGTTGGCCAAATGTTTCTGTGGTCTTCAAAGGTATTTCAAATCGATACTCCTCGAAGTAGACCAATCCAAATTGTATAAAATCAGACCGGTCCTAAGGTGCAGCAATTTTTAAGAGGAAGATCCCTAGAAGAACCTTTCTAGTCAGGTGAGGAAATATTTTCTGACAATCATTGAAACTGAGATAATACTGGGACGGCTCCACTGAGTAGGGTTTGTAGGATGATAGCCGGCCACCAAATAGTCTTCTTTGCAATAAGCCTGCAGGACCAAGAAGTGTTCGAAGACCTAAACTGTGTGCGGAACAACACCATATCCTTGAATATAAGATGAGCAACAGCGGCCAGGGTTCTCTGAGGGTTTTAGTACTAATGATAAAACTAACTAACTAACCATCACGCCGTTTCCCCACAGGGGTAGGCAGAGAGGAAGGACCGCCAAACACACACTCCTTGCCTCATTCACATTCATACATCGTCTCATACATACTCTTCTATTATTCTGACTCTTGACATGGCCCGACTCAAGTATCTGATTTACTTGATCGTGCCATGTCTTCCTCGGGCATCCCCGACTTTTGCTACCATTTAAATTTGCGTCATATATTTTAAATTATCTGAAATTAAAAATAATCCAAGCATTTACCATTCACATTTGCGATGAATGCTAAATGCTTGCAAGTATCTGATAATAAATGAAAATCAATTCTGCTCTTCAAATAAGAGTACCACACCCGAAACAAGAGTGAGAAATTTAGATTTCATTTGGAAACCACTCTTTCAGAGTTAACATTTATGTTATCATGTTTGCAATGTTGTAGGTACCTATTATATTTATAAAAAGATTTATGAAAATTGGCGCAGTATTGCAAATGGTGTTTTATGTATTTCTAGTTTGTTATGCATCCATATACAATGATGTTATGGAATGAATAGTAAACAATAAACTAAAATGTTGTTTTGAATTTTGTCAATAATACTCTGTAGATATGAAATTTAAATTGTGATTTTAATTGTGATTGACTCAAAATGGTGACTGACTCAAAAGGGTGACTGACTCAAAAGGGTGACTGACTCTCCCTCATCACAACAAATTTCAGCTAGATAAATATTACATTATGAATAATTAAATTATTTGTTTAGCCCGCTCTCCGAGTCAGGCTACTTTGGATTCCCTGGACCTGACCAGGCTGTCAGAAGACGGAGAGAGAGGCAGCGATGTGGCGGTCTTGGAGTTTGAGCTGAGAAAGGCGAGAGAGACCATCAACTCTTTACGAGCCAACCTCACGCAAGCAGCTGGTCAGTATCAAAGTGTTTATACATTTTACAAATTACAGTATCAATCATTTACAATTTTGTAACCCTTAATATGAAACCTTCAGTGCTAAGCTTACACTTTAAGCTTTTTACGGTTGTTTTGTAAAAAATTCTCCAGTCTGAAAATTGGTACAATAAATATCAACTTTTCTTTTGCCACTAATTTCTAATAAATGTAAAACCGATGATAAAGATTGAAAACAGTGAAATCATGCAATGTGCAGTGTTTTTAATAATCTGTCTTCTGCATGCAAAATGGTATTTATCTGAAGTGACCTTCCATGTAAGCATGTTTTCTGTATCTGTTTATGCCTAGCAAGTAATATTTGTAGAGTGCCCTTGAGGTGATTTTTCACAAACACGCCGCTATACATATATAAATTTTCGGAGGCGGAGGTAACCAACACCTCTGCCATAGGGGTGCTGTGTTCGTGGGGTGAGGTTTTCCCAGGTCTTGGCGGCGGATGCATTTGCCCACCTGCTGCACGGCAGGAAAAGAATAATAATAATAAGAATAATTTCCCTTGAAGGAAATTATCTTCCTCATTTCCTTCTGTTTGGAGTTAATGTAAAAAAAGCTTAGCTCTCTTTTTCTTCTCTTTTCTCTCCTGTTTCCTTTTCTTTGTTTAATTCCCGGCGTTTGAACTCTCATGTGGAATTCACAAGTGTTTAGAGTTGTAATGTTTAAGAACAATTTACATATTACAATTATTTTGTTATGTTTTCATTTTAGATTTTGAAGTCTGTTCGATAGATTTAGGCTGTGAGAAGTTATTACATGAAGATCAGCTGAAACCTCACGAGAAGAGAGCCCTCAACTATTTGATCAATGAGTACCTCCTGCAGCAAGACTATAAACTCACCTCCATTACCTTTGCTGATGAAATTCCGGAACAGGTTAGTGATGCGACAACATTAAATAGAACAGTGAAGGTGGGGAAGAAAAGCCTGCAGTTTTGATAATAGTGAAATTTAGTTCTCAAATTCTATTTGAAATTGTATTTTTTCATCATTAAGGAAAAACATTATGGCTTAACCCTGCTGGCTAATTTGTTGGCTTTTGGAACAGCTCGTATGGTCTCATGGAAATCCTTGTGTCTCCCTTACTCTTATGGTGAGAAATACGATCTAAACGGTGTTAAAAAGAGAAAACACCACGCTTTATTATTCAAATCTTAAGCATTAATATCTACATATCTGTGAAACCAAAGAATTCCAACCGCAATTTGAAAAAAAAAAATGAAACAATAATTTTTATATGAAATGACAAAAAAACGAGTGAGATTATGTTTTTAATACATATATCTAATAATAAAATGTGTATTTTTCATTATCAGTAATTTAAGTTACAAAAAACGTGAAGTGAGCCGTTTTTTTACTTTTTATATTAATAATTTTACTATTTCAAAAATGATATGTTTATTTCTAATAATAAAATTCAGAAACGTATTTTATTACCTTTCAAAACAGTTTTTTAGTTTTCGGATACGTTCAGAAATAATACATTTATTTGGATTTTATTTCAAAGCGGAAATACTCCAACCGTCTGACGAAATATGCCAGAGTCCTGAGGGGTTAAAAAAAAATTCATATAGATAAAAAAAATCTGATTCTGAATATATACTTCTTATTATATGTATATATATAATTATACATAGAGTTGATAAATTGTCATTTAAAAATGATTACAACCGCAAGAAATATAAAAACCCTGTGATTGGGTCGGCGGGCTCTGACACAATTTTGAAAAACGTTCTATCGGCCATGTGCATTAGAATACAGACAATGCATAGACTCGCACATGGGTTACAACTGCGGTATACAAATTATTTCAAAAGAATTCATGTCTTTTGGAAATCTTATTAAATATTTAAATTGGGAATTGTAGATTTCATACGGACCCAAGTGGGATTGACCCTAATGTTAACCGACAAAACTGAAGTTCTTGTGACATCACTCGTACCCTGTCAGATTTCAATCATTTTGGCGGGCTTTGAAAAATGCAAACTTTGAAAATTATTTGAACTGTGAAATCAACAAGGGTAAAAAAAATGACTGGAATTCCTTCTTATTGAAACTATTATTTCGTTCAAAATTATAAATTAAAAAAAAAAAAAACTTGTACAATAAATGATTGGTTCATGTATTACAATTTTAGTTTTTGATTTGTCAGGATTTCGAAGACTGGGACGATGTTGGTCTCAACGTTCCCCGCCCCGCCGGCCTCGTCTCCATCTACAGGGGGGAAGGGGTCAACAGCACTCCCAAGCCTGTCTCCGATGGAAAGACACAAACTATTGAAATAAATATTATTGATACTGATCTGGAAAAATGCGCCAATACTGATAACGAGAAAGCAGAATGGATTTTGGCCGTGAGTAAAACTTTTCACATTACATACCGTAATATGGGGTGACTTTTGAATTGCATGGCAACTTTGGTCATCACAGATATTTGCTTAATTCCCGCTACCACTCACAAAAAAATTACTCGCCTCCTTTTAATGAGTTTTTTTAGGCAAAGTGGATACAATGAAGCATCGAAAATAAGTGTAATATAGTTGGTTTCTAGTTATATTCAAACATATTTTGTGTTTGTTATTTGTTTTTGGGGTGTTATGCCGTGTTGCGCTTACTCCTTCTTTAGCCAACGTTTCGGACAGCATTGCAGTGTCCATCATCAGGGCAGATGTGTTATTGGGTTGGTGTTATTTACAATAACACATCTGCCTGAGGATGATCACTGCAATGCTGTCCGAAACGTTGGCTAAAGAAGGAGTTAGTGCAACACGGCATAACACCCCAAAAACAAATAACAAAAATACTTTTGGCCGTGAAAATCTTAAAACATAATGTGGGTTGAATTTTGTGCTGTTTTTTTTTTAGATATTTCAGGCAGAGAAAAATGTAAATACAAATTTTATAAATTCGTCAATGATTATGATAGTTTTGTGTCATTTGTATTGTAAAGTATATCAGTGTCTGTCGATATATAACTAATTGAATATTCATAATCGCATTGATTTAGTTTTGTAGTGGTACGCCACTACTCGAGTCAGATGGTGTCGGGTACTACTTAGTACACAGTACCAAGCGCTAAGGTGCTACGGTATCTAGGCCGTCATAGAACCTTCTGGACACTTCGGCCGTTGCCTACAGGCCAAGCCGGACAGTACTAGAAACTACCGCCCTATTCCTACAGGCACTGGGCGACCGCTAGAATCTTCGGAGTAACGGGCGGCAACATATTGTAGTGATAATAACTAGAATGTTCGGGAACGTTCTTAGGTGCAACTTGAATCGCATTAGAACCTACTACGATACACCGTAGGTACTGCCCATCTACTTACTCGCTGGATTATTTTCGATGCATTCGCGACTTATATAAGCGACAGCAGGAATGTACTCAGGCAATCTACTACTTACATATTTTTAACGCGCTAATCAAAACAACTTAATCATTTCACGCCGCTATTACTTAAATAATCCTTGCTGTGTCTGTTGTGATTAATTACTTGTGTGGTATATAAAATATTGTTAAAATTTATTCACGGCTGTTTTATCCCGGCAACAGATTAAATCTATTATAAAATCTTACATAGTTTAATTTCAACACCGAACACATCTTCAACCTTCGCAACAGTTTCAAAGTTGATGAAAGTCACCCCGTTTTACCGTACTACTTATAACCTGTATTCTGTTTAGTAATATAAATACTTGGCAACATTAAAATATATGTTTGAGGTCAAAAATGATAGCAAAAAGTCAATAAATTATGCTTCTGGGTAGGAAAGCTATTTTAGCCCCTAGAACATCATAAATTGTTTGTGAAATGAAGAAGGAGAAACTTAGTCAGAAATGGAGCTTGGAGTAAAGTATGCAAAGTTGATTTTGTTAGGTTAACTACAAAATATTTTGCAAATAACAATGAAATTTGGAATTTATTTGTGTAACTTTACATGTGTTTGCAGAAAGATGAAGAAGTGGCCACATTAAAGAAGCAAATACTAGCTTTGGAAACTGACAAAGTCAACTATCAAAAGCTCTACGACGCAGCTCTCGCCAGCCTGAACTCTCTCTCCAGTCCCACGTCAGACATGCCCAGTTCAGAGACGACCCTGTATACCCTTCAGCACCCCTTCAAGGAAGAGACCACCTCCGCAGAGACGGTTCGGCTGACCAACGCCGACCTGGCTGATGCTGCCCACCTAGACCAAGAGCTACAGCCTCTGCCGCAGTCCGCCACACAGAATTACTACGGGAGCAGTATATCTACACATAGCATGACGCCGGACCAGTTTGAGATGATTGATTCGGATAAAAATGGCTCCAGGTAATAAATCCTAAGGTCTCAAGAACCCAGAGGCCAGAAGAAACATTGATCAGTAAATAGATTCTCATGTGCTGTCACGCACGTGGTGCACTCCTTGCTTTATCTATATTGCTGTGAAAAGGTTCAGATTTATGGAATAATCTCAAGAATGAAACAAAATAAAAAGCTACGGGAAAATGAAATCTTCCTGGCATCAAGAATTGGTCCCAAAATAATCTGGAAGAAGAAGCAGTTCTATGTAGGTCTCCGGTAACTGAAACCGGAACCACAATGATGGTATATTTTAGATTTCTGGAATCTACCATCTCTATTAAGTAGACAAATTTTCTCTTGTCGCAATAAAGTGATTCGAGATATGATTCCCGGTCTACAAAATTCATGTATCTTCTATTCCATCTTCTATGGTGGCTAGCCACACCACACCGGTAGCCGGCAGTTGGGTCGCGAGAGTAGGTCGCGAGACCCGGGTGCTGACAATCTATGTGTGCTCGCCCACTCCGACACCCAGGTCGCGAGAGTGGGTCGCGAGACCTGGGTGCTGATCATAAAATAACCCGCTCGCTCTTTATAAGCTCGTGAGCAGGTTTCAATGAGCGGGTCATTCACGATCGACCCAGGACTAGTTTATATTCCCTAGAAAACATGTTCTCACAGATCTATTTCATAGATTTTATGAAATAGATCAGGCGAGACGCCGGCTTTAAGTATTATTATGTACTGGCTAGTTCTGAAATAGGTACCTAACTGTTTCAACTTTCCTACAATTTATTTATGGATACATCCTATTATTTTCTGAGGAGAAGAATTTTGAATTTCACTCAGAATTCTGTAACTGACTTTTTTTTATTCTTCTTAATTCATGTGGGAGTTTATTCCTAGATTTACTGATGCATATTCTGAAAGAGCGATCTCCAAAATTTGTATCTGGACTGCACAATCATTTGATTTTGCTTTCTTTACATTTCCGTGGCCCCAAATCAAGTTGCAAATAAATAACACCTGGTTTAACTATTTGATTATAGCTCTCAGAAGGACGGTTCGAACACCAGTTCATTTGAGCCAGCCATCCTGGCGGAGGACGTGGTGGTAAGCTCCCCCAAGTCCGTGGCTGAGTCCCCGCTGCACCGCCAGGAGTCCATCACCACCCTGGAGGACACCTTCAGCCTCAACGACAACCCGGAGCACGACTGGCCCAGGGGACAGTTTTTGGAGAATGTCAAGACCTCACGTGATGGTAGTATCGCGGGGAAGAACGAAGCCTGGATAAATAGGTTCTGTTTGTATTTTTAAAAGTGGACTATTACAGTTTGTAATAATATCTTGTGATAATAACTTTCAACAATATTCTGAGGAATGGTTGTTTCACTGAATTTGAACAACTCATCAAACATTAAATTCATGTGCTGTGAAAGTTCTATTTAAGTTTTGTTATTATTTCATCATGGTCCAGCTGTTTCACAGAACTAGGATGATAACAGAACTTGAATAGGACTTTCACAGAACTTAAATATTGACTGAAATTAGATGAATTGAATTACAATTCCAAATGTTTTCCTTTTCTGATGATATGCTTTTAACGATCTGATCTTTCAAAGACATTTTCGAAAAGTTTTTCTAAGAAATGTATTCATCATATGAAGCATGTAGAGTTGACAAATGCACTGTACCTCTTAGAAAATACATTGCTAATGGTGTGGTCTTGTAAACAGTGCACATTGTTACAGCGCTTATTTTTTTATTGTGTCTCTATAATCGCTAATCCTAAGATTTATAGTACAGACCTTTTCAATAAGGATAACTTAAGTATAAAATGTGTTTCGATCTCGACTCGTCCAGAGGCTAATCTACAATAATTATGTAATGTTCAGAAACTGTTTGAATGAATAAGTTCATTAAGCTTATTTACGTTGTTATATTATGTTACAGCAATATTCCCAGTGAATATAAGTCAGCCCTGATGAAATCGTGCAATCTGCCGTACAGTAAGGGAAATGAAGTACTCAGCGATATTGCCGGCAACAGTCAGGCCATCACCCTTCAGCGGCTGGTCTATGTGGTGTCTGCCACGTTACCAAAAGTAAGTCTATATGTATCACTCTTACATTTTCTGCTGCCCTTGGATAGCATTCATTTGCATTACTTTTGGCGTAATTCCCATTATTTTTGGGAAAAGCTGTGGTATTTTGAAACAAAAATGATGTCATTTTTACTTTTTCATAGATAAAGTGGCGGAACGCCATTTTTTTGTTTTCAAAATCGCAAAATGAATGATGTATGAATGTATGCGGCGTTTTTGACTTGAAGTTAGCTGCAATCCATTTAATCAAGGCCGTCCCTGATAAATGGAGCCTGGCGAACCTGGCTTAGGTAGGTGATGATTACTGTAATCAATAATATTTGGATGATTTTTATTTTTGTGTAGTGCCAGTGTAATGAAAAATATTCTCAAGGGCGTGTTTGGAGTGTTAGGTATCATTGGCGCTTTGGAAATTCGGCGCCCGGAACAGACTGCTCCAATTGCGCCTGCATAGGGCCGGCCCTACATTTAATGGCTATTCAAAATTGCCAACACCATATAAAAAGAAATATTTTGAATGCATAATATTATGTACCTGCTTTCTTATTTATTTATTTATTTATGATGTAGGAATGTGACATCTTTGAAATGGTTCCTTGGCACCTTGCATTCTAATTTGATTCTGATTACATTAACATATTGTCAGAATTCTAACTGTATTATTTTTTTGTACAGAGAAAAGTACTATCATAATATTGGGATAAAAACTACAATATTTTTTAAATGCAATTGTTTTCCGTTTAACAGATAATATATCTTATTATTCATATATATTTATTTCATGTTTATATTTTAAGATGTTCAAACAAAAAACTGTCAAAAAATATATATTTAGACGAATACATAAACTGGTTTTATTATTTCTACATAAACCTGAGTACATACCTCAAGCACGGTCATAAAAATTGATGCGCACATGTTTTAGCATTTTTTTACTTTGCAACAAGTTGAAACATGGACATAGAGTAACAGGATTCAGTTTGTAGAATGTAATAAAATATCTCTTCACACATTCATAATTCATTTTTCAAAACTTTTACTTGGTACTCTACCCTGTTTCTATCATATATGATAGAATCAGGTTATGTTTGTTATGTTACGTTTCGGCTTGGTGCCAATAATAATAATAATAATAATAATAATTCAAGACATCATTTATCTATCTATCTATATAAATAAAAATGTAAATGTTCATTTGTTCAAAATCTTAAATCTCCAAAAGTTCTCAATCGATTGACCCTTGACCTACGGCAGGGGTGTTGGTTATCCTATAAATGGTTCCCGGGGCGGCAGTACTTATACCTGCCTCCCAAATTGATATATGTATTCTAATGTTGATTTACATCTGAACCTTTATTTTCTACAGATAGTGCCAAATCTCCTTCTGGTAAAAAGAGATGAAGTGATTGGCCTGTTGGTCTGTGCAATATTCCTTCACCCGGAACAATCACAAAGGGACAAACTGCTGCAACTTTTACTCAATCTTAAGAAGAAAATGGAGAAAGAAGACAGGGCCTTAATTATTTCAGGTAAACCATTTTGTTAGTTTTGTTTGGGTTACAATTATCTAAAAATTGTTCAACTAATCGTCAATTTAATCATCATTATTATTATTATTCTCTGATTTCTACTAAAAGTGATGGATTTAGGAATGCTGTAACCTTCGACAGTGGTTGCAAAAAAAGAGACAAGTTTTGTTAGCAACCTTTTGAGACTCATTTTGATGACTTAGGCCCTTCATTCACAAGGCTACATCTGCACATAACAGTTGACATGATTCCGGTCTCCCTCGTTCCAGTCTCTCTCATTTAATTTGTATAGGTTTAGGGTTATTGTTGAAAAAAATGGTCTTTAATAAATAATATTACCACATGAGCGGTTAAAATGATTGAAAAATCTTAAATCCACTATTATTAGACCCAAACGGCCGACATGTTATCTCTGTCTTGTGATATTACTAATGCCACCAATGGAGATATCTTAAAACTACATAAACTAAATATCCTAACTTAAATCTACACACTCTAATGACATCTGTTGAGCGGTATTGAAACTACAAATATTTACCAACATTACTGTTATCTTTATGGAACATCACTTCCTGAGTTTTCTGCCTGTACCCTTTTGAATTAAAGAATGATTATATATCTACAGTTCTTTGTTTTTTTAAACAAAAGTTTGTATATCATAATTTGTTCAGTTATATACAAGCATTAACTGTGTATTTGTTTCAGGTTTAGTTATTTTACTGCAGTGGAACACAGAAGTGAACTCTGGCTTGGATAGTGATCTGCTGGGATTGTGCTGGGAAATGCTGAGCAGTAAATCTGTGGAGAAACGACTGCTGGGGGCAGAAGCCTCTATCGCATTAGCTCCTTACATATCCGTAAGTGTCATTCGTGACAACATATAAATACTATCTTCAATAAAAATATCAACTTACATTATTATGAGTACATAGGTAATTTATTGCTTGTCTGCATTCTTGTCACTATCAATTCAGATTTGGCACTTTTATTTCCAATTTAATTACTATAAAAAACAACTATGTATTTACATTGGGAGAGTGGAAAAACATGCATTCAAATTCATATTTGGTAAAAACTTTTATAAGCGGAATTTGTTTTAGAGTTGACGCCATGTTAAATCCTGTTTGTATAATACATTTGCCGAAATTGGTATTCCTTATGCCTAAAGATTACTTTCCAAACATCATAGTTTTTTCTTTTATTTCTGACAACAGTCCATATTAGAACGTGCAGCACCAGGACACAAACTGGTAGCAATATAATTGGTTGAATGGTTTGTTTTTGTTTCCAGTTAGATTTGCTCAGCTCCCTGTTACTGAGCATGGTGGTGTCCATGTGCGAGTCGAGTGACAATCTGATCCGGAGACAGGGTCTCCTCGGTGCTCTGCTGATCTGCCCCTCGGCCGCTGCCACTAAGTTCCCCCAGCTGGAGAGTGTCCTGTACGGCCTGCTGATGGACAGGGACACGGCCATCGGGAACATGTGTATCCGGGTTCTGGCGCCTGTCATGGCCAGGAGCTCTCTGTTAAATGGTAGGTGACAATATATTTGTCATATTTCCATTGGAGAAGTTAATTTGAGGCCTAACTGTGAGTGGCTCTGTGTTTGAAATTGTTTACCAACACCTTTAGTATGCCTAATTTTTACTAACTGGTTTTGCTTCTAACTATGTTTTATCATGGCAGTATGTATAGTAACTTTAGTCATCATTATTTTTCACTCCCTTAGTTGGGTTGAGAACATTACTTTAACAGTTCTTTCCATAGCTTCTCCTTTCGTTTTTCTCGCTTTAACAACTGAACTTCTTCCCTCTGGAATTTCTTAAAGATTTCAATACAATTTAAGTCACTGCTAACATCCTGTCAACGTCACTACCGTCACCATCAAGCTAGCATTCAACTTTAGTTGACTGATAAATTCAAACATTGAAATGAACCACAAAAATGTTTCATTTTAAAGATTTTTCTCATATTGATTAGCTGTGTACACTGTGTAGCCTGTATTACTTACATTGTTTACTTTTATCTTTCTAATTTTATTGTTTTCTCTTTTAGGAATCTTTCAAAGTGAATTCTGCGTGCACTTACTTGACCGACTAAAAACGGCTCTCTCAGAAAACAAGGCTGAAACCAGTGTTGCCTGTCTCAAAATGTTAAACTCTACAGTAATAATGGCCTTCATTTATGTCGTAAATGTATCATTAATGAAGGAAAATGATCCCATGAACGAACTATCTTACGGAGAACTGATTGACAAGAAGGCTTCGGAATATTTCCACGCCAATACATTCTGCAATCCCAAGTATTTAGTGGAAGATCAAATCTATAATCCTTATCAACTAATTAATATATTTTACGAAATGTCAGAGTCTGACAATAATGTCTCTTGGAGTGAGAGAGACTGGTTCGTTAATACATAGTAAGTATAATAAAGGTTATCGCATACTTTATCACCCCGGCACCAGATCAGCATTGCCTCAGTTCGAGCCGTTCAGAGTTCTTTGTATTAATGTATTAAACTCCATACTGCAACGCACACTAATCAGCATCGTAAAGGCATTGCCTCGCCTCGGGACAAGCTAGTGAAATGAGGCAAGGCAGTACCGATCCGATGCCGAGCTGATGGTGTGCGATAATCTGAATATGTACAACATTAATTAATTTGATTTAGATGGATACTGAAGAAACCCTCTATTCTTAATCCATTTCCTCTAATTTTCCAGCATAAATACTCTTTTGGACCTACTAGTCAACAACTCCCAGTGCACTGAGGACGCCACTGTAGTGACGGCGTTCATGGAGCTGTTTGAGTCTCTGTGCGTTATATTCGGAGCAAACTTCACGGCCGCCGTGGTGCGGCCGCGGATGGAAGCGGAGATCTCCCAGATAGAACAGCGATTGGCGCGGCTCGAGGAGCAGAAAACCTCGGGAGCCGTGCTGGTCAGCGTCTACCTTGGAGCCGTGCTCGGCTCCCAGGAGGGAGAGGAACAGACTGTTGGGAATATTATAAAAAGGTATTTCATTCATTTAAATCTTCAAGTATGGTGATATTATTTGGTATGTAGTCTTAATATATTAAAACTGCGTATGTTTGCGCTTTCAAAACTCGACAAGTAGTTGACTGATATCGCTGTTGAAAACTTAACACAATATGAAAAGAGATATTATTCGATGTAACGTAGTTTTTTAACAGTAAGATTGTGGTATACAGTAGCGAATGTGGAAGAAGTTGAAGACGCCTGAGAAAGACAATTTCAAAATATATTAAATTTGATGTAAATAATTTTTTTCAGGTGGTCAATATGCAGTGGGATGTGTTCTGTTCCTTGCGCCATTCTTGGAATCCCAATAGTGTGGTTCTCAAATAAGAGGAAAAACTTATTAGATGTGACTTTATCGGCACTCTGGGAGAGTAAGTTCATTTTTTGAATAATGTGAAATTTTTTAATACATTTTGAATTCAATTCTTTCTGTCGCTCTGTCTATTAACCCATCATTACGGGATAATTATTAGTGGTGTAAAGCAGTGGTCCCCAACCCCCGGTCCACGGTCCATTTGCTCCACAGACTGGTACCGGGCCGCGAAAAAAAATTTATTCTGTTGAAAACATCTTTACGCTAAGTAACCGCCGACACAATACCGTTGAACACAATTCAATAAAAAATATTAAAAACGTTCTAGAATATTAACATTTAATTTAACCACTCTCAGCGGGCCGCGGTAAAATTTTCAGACGTTGACCGGAAGACTTCCGTTAATTAAATCGAATGGCCGAATCAAAAACCGAACACACGGAAATCTCCATTGCTTGAGTTAAGTCATAATCTTTCTACTGTAAGAAATTGTTTCTGCTATACTAATATCTAATGTTTAGTCGCAATCTGCCTTAAGCGCCTTATCTTTCATACATTATTTCATGATGAATAATAATAATCAACACCTGCTGCTGCCTACCGTCAGTCAAGGAGCAATGCGCACCATTGGTATTCAAGGAAATTTAAAATATATAACCTGTGGTGCTTGTTGCAGGTGTGGTGCATCCCAGCGAGCAGGTTCGTGCCTTTGCAGCCGGCCTCTTCACTTACCTGGTGCAGCATGCCTGTCTGCCTGATCACATCCTCAGCGCCCGGGTGGTACCAGCTATTGTGACGCTGGTCAGCGATTCTACGGTGTATGTATTGCTTTATTTCATACTGCAATTTGGTGGATAACATTATTATTCCACATAATTTTATCACTGCTTTTTTCATACCATTGTCCTAAGTATTCCTCCTGTTGCTCCTGAGGTGCCCTTGGTATCTCCCATTTTGGGAATACCTAATAATAATTTTACCCTTTATATAATCTGTACTACTAGTAGTTTTATGAATGAACAGAAGACCTCGCATCCAAAAAAGTATGTTTCTAATTTTTTCTTATTTAAAAATCAATACCAAAATTTTCTCTGGAATCATAAGATTTGTGAGTAGGTACTTAAATACTAACCTACTTAATTATAAACCATAAATATTTTTGGTAACATTTTTTTCTATTTCAAATAATCAAATTAATCCATTTGTCTAAAAAAATTCTTTTTTGAAATTTTTTTAATTTCTGGCAGGACAAAAAGATAGTATCCAATGTGGCAACCATCATAAACTGGAACGTAATAAACAAATTTGGTTGGTACGGACAGATGAATTGTCAAATGGTTGAGTCAAAACAGGACCTCCCTACCCTCACTCAATTATATTAAAAATAAGTCTAAACATTACAATATTTACAGTATAGTAAAGTGCCGCGCCATAGGAGGGCTGGGCGCGTTAGTGTCCCGGGCGGAGGTGCCCCACGCCACAGCAGACAAGTGCTGGGTGTCTCTGGAGGGTCTGGCACGCGAGGAGCGCTCCTCATCGCTGGGGGCCCCCACGGCTGCCTGTCTGGCGCGCACCCTGGCCCACATTCTCACCGCGGGGGATGTGACCACCGCTAACAAAGGTCAGCTTCTTACAGTTAATATACCTATATAGACTATATGTCCAGTAAGCTATGGACCAAACGAAGTGGGACGATAGAGGAGCTTATTTTCATTAAAAATGGCCCAATATATTGTGGTAAAATTCTTAACCCTTTCAATATTGTGTCAATTTTTGGATTTACAAAAAATAACCAACACGCCTTAAAAAAAATTCCTCATAAGTAGGTATGTTTTTTTTAAAACTTATGTGTAAATTTTTTTAATTGTTCTGTTATGAAATCCATATCCATATTACAATATATACCTAATTTTTGGTAATATCATTTACGAAAAATGTTGTTATCGGTCTACACGATCGTAGCCGATGTTACAACACTCAAAAAATTTGCACATTACGAAGTAGGGTTGCGCATAGACCCGCCTCTCTAATGGAACAAGGAGTGGGGGTCCGCCCTGCCTGACTGCTTTCTGCCTGCTTGTAACCAGGACTTTGTTTGACTCTGCCATTCCTTGGATACCCGGACATGGGAACATCCCTTACAAAGTCATTCACACTTTCCTTTATCCCATTGTGAAATTGTATGTTTTCTTCAAAAACAACAATTATAATATCTATGTTTCCAATTAGTATTATGATACCATAATAGACTTTCCAAGAAGTAAGTAGCCTTTTCCCCCATTATTTTTAGGAATGTTTATTAAACAATGTTGGTATGTGCTGGTTAAGTAATTAAACTAATGATTACTGATTGAAGGTTATACATAATTTACATTCTTGTGTTGACTTTCATTTATTGTCCTTTCTAAAAATACTTTTAGTTGCTGATAATTATCTACATCAGTGGTGTGCCGTGACTCTTTTTCTGATTTTCCAGAATAACGAAATTTGTAAATTAATTACAATATTTTGCACAAAACAGCTGCAATGAGTTATCTCTTTCCTAAAAAGTTTATATAACAGTTTTTCCACATGAAAAGTGAGAGTTAAAGAATAATTTTAAAAACTCAATAGGTCACACAGTTCAGCTATAAAATACACCAACTGGATAACCTTTTGTTTTGGAAACCGGAAAAATTCACTGCACGCCGCTGGTCTACAAATAAATATGTTGCAATCTTTAGGAATATTGGGTACACTTAATGCATTGTGAACCCTTTTACACAAGTTCTTACACTAAAATTCCTTTCTATTCGATCAAATTTGATGACTCATTGAAGTTTATAAATTACAAAATGATATATTATACACAGATGTTTTAAAAAAAATGTATGTTTTGATCTGGATAAAAACAAAAGGTTAAGAATTTTTTGATAACTTAATCTATCTAGCTATATAAATAAAAAATGTAAATGTTCGTTTATTCAAAATCTTAAATCTCAAAAAGTTCTTCACCGATTGCTTTGAATTTTTTCAAAGTGTTGCATTCGAATACGCATGTGTTTTTAATATACCTATATTACATAGATGCCACCTGCGGCAGGTAAAAACAAGCTTTATTTGGAAAACAGAGCCATTTGTTGGACTTAAAAGCAACTTGCGCTATTGTTTCTCTATCTGCGCAGACAGAGTGAACCACAGAGGGGTACAGCTAGTAACCAATTAATAATTGTTGGTTTTCAGTTCTTCCCCATCTCTCCATGCTGTGCTTCTCCCCCATCTTCTCTTCAGACAACGCTTCATCAATACGAGACTTGCTCACAGAACTGTTACCCGCCTTGCAAATGGCAACCCACGAAAATATATCAGAACATTTTGTGCAGAATGTTCTGCTTCCCTCTCTTAGGTAAGAACTGAATTTCTTATGATGTGTTAGCAATGCGACAATGTCCCTGCCGTAAGGTCCTAATGTCTTACATTTAGCTTCTTTGTGAATTGGATTTACTGTTTCCATCAGCCCTTTTGAACCCTGTCTAGTACAAATTAATCTCCTTATTAAGAGGAACGTCTGTGCTGCCTTTTTCCAACAAAACTAGTAGGGGCATGAGCTATTTTATTTATTTGTATTTTTAATTATAAAATATGGGGCATTTTTCATGATTTTGGACACAACTTTTGAAAATTTGGCAACCTTTGGTCAAATCTATATAATTAAGAGGAACGGTCACGCGGCCCTTTTCATACAGAACTTAAATTTGGCATTTGAGGCCAAAATACTTATCCAAAATGAAAAATTATTTCTTTAATCAAAATTTTTCATGATCTTAGAGGCAACTTATTTGTTAATGAGAATTATTTGAAAAAATATTTTTATTCTATTTAATAAGCGAATATGATAAAATATAAAGCAAAAATTAATATGATTAAAAGAAGTATTTTGATGGGCGAAAACTTAAATTCCATAAGACCGATTTACGTTGGAATACAAATTAAAATTTGCCCTCAAAAAATGCCTTTTTTATAATGTGGTATTTTTTAATTTTATTCTTCATTATATTTTAACGGTAGCTGGGGGAAGATTATTTTTTTAAATAATTATAATTAACTCACAAAAAAATGTCAAAATTGCTTTGAAAGTCATGCGAAATTGAATTCTATAATGTCCTGTCACCATAATTTATAACGCAAATAAATAAAATAGCACATATCAGTACTAGATATTTGCTATACCGTACGAAAAAGGCATCTGCTCATTTGTATGTTTCCCAATCTCATATAGGAAGTAGATATAGAATAAGATTAATTTTCATTATTTGTTCTGTAGGAATCTGGCTCACATCGATAACTTGCTCACGTCGGAACACAAGTCTGCCATCGAGTCCCTAATACACAAGGTGTCCCTCCACTCCTCGAACAAGGACCACTACAACACGGGCCCCCACTCCCACGTGTCCTCTCCCGTTGGTCTGCCGGGCATCCTGGCCAATCCCGAGTCCGTGGGGAGAAGAGTGTCACAAATGTTCCAGCACTCCAAGCCGGCCATGAATCTTCAAAATATCTTTAAGAAGAAAACATAGTAATGTTGTTATGCTATTTATAAGTGTCAAGTTTCAATGATTGTGTATATCGTATTTTTTATACTTGTTTTTAAATTAATTATTTGAAGACGTTGTCAATACAGCAACCATTGATGCCACATCTCAAAAAAATGTTTGAAAACATTTGGTTTATTTATGTTTTTATAAAAATGTATTTAATTTGTGGATATATCAACTCTGTTAATTTTTTGGTAAATATTTACAGCCTTACTAAAAAACGCAGTGTAAATATTACGCGGTGCATAAGGTCAGAACAGTGAAAAACTTGACTTATTACCGTGGCGTTTGTTTGGTTAAAACGGTTTTAAGCCAGGCTTGAGGCTGGCTTTACCACACCAATGTTGAACGGGCGTGTAAGAATCTAATTAGTAAGACGGTTACTACATATTTAGACACACACATACAATATGCACCACTAAAAAATAATAATTTACTTCACCTAAATCACTGTAAAAAAAATATATTAAAATTACCTAACTAACCATCACGGTTTTTCGCCGCAGGGGTAGGCAGAGAAGACGGAACACCAAGCAACTCGGTCTTGGCACACTCTTCTTGCATCATTCACATTCATACATTGTCTCATACATCCTCTTCTATTATTCTGACTCTTGGCATGGCCCGATTCCAGTATCTGATTCACTTGATCATGCCATGTCTTCCTCGGGCGTCCCGGACTTCTGCTACGATTCACATTTCTGTCATATTTTTAAAATTACCTGAAATGAAAAATAATCCAAACTATTACGATAAAAGTTGTGGAAGCAACCTTTTCTAACATTATCTCCACACAGAAGAGGTCCTGGAGGAAATTATTTCCCTCAAGGCCTATGTCATCTTTGGGGATGCTGTGCGGATGGTTCTTTTGAGCAGAAGAATAGCATTTTTGTTAAAATTTAAATAGATAATTTTCCATCTAGTTTGCGGCCATCTTGAATTTTCATTACCTACTTCAATGTGACATTTGACAGTAGGTAATATGTAACAATAATAATATTTGTATAGCACTGTTTTAGTGCAAAATCACCTCAAGGGCGCTGTACAAATATATAATACGTTTCTACAATGATCTATATTATTACCAACTATAGACTAGTCAAACTATTATCAATTTGAGAGTGGAAGATACTACCAGTATCGCCCTGGTGTAAGACCACCATTCAGAATTGAAACGTTGCTCCAAATGGCTTTAGCCGTGTTTAGTGACTAGATCTGAATAGCCAGGTACTTCCCCACCTTCCTCTTTCCCTTCCCCACTTACCTTCAGCCTCACAACATCCCCCAATTGGGGATGCCATAGTCTCACTGGCTCCAGACGGGAGCAGTTGGGACTCTTGTGAGGTATTCACTATAAAAAAAAAAAAAAAAAATTATGTCTAACAGATTGCATCCACCGGATCGTCGATCACTAATACAAAACTATATGTACAAAGCATTTGATTGATGAATGTGATGCTAGAATGCACATATGTTATTATTCTTATTTATTTATATTTTGTACAGGCAGATAATATTATACAGTACAATACTTACCGGGTAGGTCGCTTGAGATTAACACTGTTTATTGTTTATTAGAGAAATTTAGAATCGGTTCACACGCACAGGACTTGATAGGAAAATTGGACATAATTTGACTTTCCCTTTTGGGTGCTGCTAAATAAAACTAAATTGGAACAAAAATCTCAAAATAATTTATAATAATGGATTGTTTTCTATTTAAATGCATTATTTTACATTTTTGATAGTTTTAATAAAAAAAAAAATAACAGTTATTAAGTTGGAAGAAAGTATTGTTTTTGGTAATAATGTGTACTAAGTGTGTGTCTAAAAAGTAAATGTTTACCTATTTTTTAATTCGTGATCTCTCTTAGATAATTAGTGCTGTTTACTGATGGACATAACAAGAAAAATCATTCATTTTAAATAATTGAATGAATTAAATTATTTAAAAATTTACTGGCCCCTTACAAACGAATGTTGAAAACTCTCCCATAAACAATTTTTATTTTCTGTCTCCTTCAATGACAACGAGATACATAAGTTTATAAAATCTGTGAAAACATTCCAACATCACTCAAATGATTTAGTAATTGAAAAAGAAATCTGGATTATGTATTTATTTACATAATGCATTGTAATTTTACATCTAATTCATTATAAAAGTATCGCTGCTATACGGGGGTTTAGGAAAAACAGAGATAAATGCAAATAAAGTTTGGAGTGCTCATATCCCAACTGTATCTCTTAAATGGCTGTATATACGAGATAGAGCTTTGTGTCACTAGTAAATATTATTATGGCATTACCGAAACCAAGCTTAACTCAAAACACCAGTTTTCCTGGTTAGCTCCCTGTGATCCTAAGCCAGGGGTATACATAGTGAGTATGTAATGGTTAAAACCTAGGAAACGAATTGTAGGTTTCGAAACATAACAAAGTAAATTATTATGTCCATTACTAAACGTCGTTTTTATCCTAAATTTAATTCTTACACAGAAATACGTAAAAATAAAATCCTTCAAATACATAGTATCATTTTGAAATTTCACATTTTGTGTTTCGCTATTTTATTCTGCAATGATATTATTTCTATTGGAACTTTCTAAATAATATAGTAGTCTCATAGAGAGGTTATACGTTTGTCATCGATGAAAAATCTTCCTTCTTACATGTCTTGTATGAAAACGAAAAAGATGAAGATATTAGAATGATGACGTCACATATGTACAACCTCTCTTCGGGACTACTAAATATATTGTTTTATCCATTAGTACAAAGCAAAAAAAATATGCATGTATATTCCTAACGATTAGTTATAGTAGTATGTATTATAATAGAAAATTTATAAGAAGATGGGGTTCAAAATATATATATTACTACTTATTAGTAATTACAAAAAAAATAATGGTTTGCTGGGCTCACCTTCAATCAATGTGCTAAAATAAATTAACATGCCCTTATTTTTTTACGAGATGTGCATGCATGTTAAAAGAAATTTCTTTAGATGAAACTTTGTACAGTTAGTCTACTTCTATAGAAAGGGAGTTTATATATAGTTAGCTTTTAAATTAACAAAGCTTTTTATTGAGATTGTATTAGTTAGGTTCTGTCTTAATAACACAAGAGTTTTAGCGGAGATTAGAGCTATGAATAATGTAACAGTATTTACTTTCCATAGATTTGTCCACAGAATAAATAATCTTCCCAGAGGAAAAAATGAGTGTGAATTACGAGGAGGGGAAAGGGGCGAAAGTTGAACCACCATTGATAGTTTAGAGGCACATTTGTAGGGAAAAAGTATTTACTTATAAATGAAATATACTAATAAAATATAATTACTATAAAGGATGGCTTAAAAAATACATATTCAAACTAGCTGTCCTCGGTGTTGCACGGGCTCTTTGCAGAATTTGAAATTTCATGTAGACAATGACCTGCCTCTTGTTTTGAAGGTCAAGTGTGGAAAATTTCATCAATCTCGGAATAAAACTGTAGATTTGTATAAAAATCAAATCCATGCCGACTGCCTGCTGCAGGCGGGGCCATCTTAAGCTGTGAGGGAGCCCCTAACGACGGAACTAGCCACAGGGCACAGGCACTCTACAAACTCTACGCTGATTCTGAATATATAAGTTTTATTATTACATGCAATATCATTGTACACAGTATGAATAAATCATTATTTAACCATAGGAGACTTAAATGCCCTGTGATTGGTCGGCGGGTTCTGACAGAACTTAGGCCGCTCCCTCACGGGTCAGTCAGCCGAATGCATTAAGAATGCTGGAAATTTTACATGACATCGTGCAGCATGGACTGGTCACCATTGCGGTATAATTTTTTTTAAAGAGTACTCATTGAATTCTTATTTTTATTAATTAATTATTTATTTTTGGATTTGTTAATTTCATACTGACCAGTGTCTGAATGGCCTTACTGCTAACCAACAATTCTAGGATACATATTATTTGACTAAGAAAATTATATTTATAAAAAAAAACAAAAAACACTCGTGCTTAATTTAGAAAGTGAATATTAACAAAATATAATTTCTGGAATTCCTTTTTGTGTGTAAATTATTAGAAGTAAACTTTATCCGCATAATAAAATTAAACAAAACCAAATATTTTACTAGAGTATTTAGTTTTACAATTTTACTGTTTCGTAATTTAATAGCCATATTAATAGAGCTATGTATAAACAATACAAATTGAGTTAAATATCAGATACAATTATTCTGTCGAATCCAAATCGCAAACAAAATAATGCTGACGAACCCTACTTAACATCAACCGTTGGAAATAGGATGAAGAATTTTCCTTAGTTCATGCCTGTACTTTCTGTGGTCTGTGGACCTGTCTTATGAAGTTTTTCAGTATTGGAATTTTAGTAATGCATGTATTATTTGTAGTTCAATATGTATACACATTCATCAATACTCTGCGCTAGTAAGTAGGCGTGTATGTAATAAGTAGACATCGGATTATATGCATTTTGCATATTTTAACCTTTTTCGTCATAAGTGCATATTTGAGTCTTTCTTGGACGTTAGTGCATATTTAAGCCTTTTCGGACATTAGTGCATGTTTAAGTCTTTCTTGGACATTAGTGCATATTTGAGCCTTTTTGGACATTAGTGCATGTTTAAGTCTTTCTTGGACATTAGTGCATATTTGAGCCTTTTTGGACGTTAGTGCATATTTCATTCTTTTTTCGTAATTAAAGCCTACTTTAGCCATAAAATTGTTCAATGTATGAACTCTTAAGATTAGAAATGATGAAAAAAGACAGGAATGGTATGTTTTTGGGAAACATGTTCTTATGTTATTTTCTTCCAAAAGTTCTCTGTCCACCACAAAAACAATTTCTCAAAGAAACGGTTCAAAAGACATTTTCGTGTTTGTATTGCATAATTTAACCATATATTTTGGCGTTGATAGTGCATATTTGGGATTGTTAGTGCATATTTTGGCATTGATAGTGCATATTGCATATGTGTCCATTTTTATAGTGCATATAATCCAATGTCTAGTAATAAGACATCAAAAAACTTATTTTGCTCTCATGATATTAAACAAAGTAAGTTATCTGATATTATCTATTGCTAATTTCGGATAGGCGCTGGTTCGCAAATATAAATGTCAAATATATTTCTTCCAAGATTTTTGGCTTCGTAAATATTTTTATAAACAATTCAAAATATGAGTTGTGAAAAGTTTATGTATTTTACATTATTTTTTAATCTAATGATAAGACAGTTTTTTTTATCTGTTTTTATTATATAATTTGTAAGCTTTTTGCTCATCCCGTCCAATGAAGATCTGCCATCAAAATATTTTAATTGAAAATTAGTTTTTCTCCATTATTTATTGTTGAGCCTAAATTTCTAATTCTGATTAAATGCTACTTGAAATATTTACAAAAATGTACTTATATTAAGTTTTAATTTCTCGTTGCAATACCTATCTAACATTATATTATCTTGTAGGTACCTTTTAAAATATGGAATGTCAAAAATGTGTCACACATTTAGGAAAATTGCAATAAAAACATGAGTTGTGATATTATATTGAAAGGTTTGATATATCCTTTTTTGTTTATATTAAGTTAAGTGTATTATTATTAAAAAAGCATAATTTTTATATAAGGTATTAGGACCAGACCATACAACATAAAAACTTCTGAATATCAAATTGAAACTAGGTATATATTTTTTTAAATTATATTTTGATCACAGAATGTAAACTGTACACTAATAGTGTAGTATATAAGTATGTAGATTTCTTTTTCATGGTTACCAAAAATTATAATGTACCTACTACTAGAAACTATCCAACTTCACTGCACTTTCTATACTCTTTTTGGACTAAACTACATACATAAATATATATAGCATCTCGTCTTATTTTTTAACAGTTAAATAAATGTTTCTTAATTTTATGTAGCTTAGTGTAAATGACATTGCGAGATGAAAATAGTTAAAATAGATAATGAAACTCCGTTGGTTTATAAATTACATGACATCAAAAAATGTTTTACCCCCGATACAGGGTGCGGCAAAACAGGCAGTGCAGTTTTGAAGGGCTATTAAAGAAATGGGGTTTATTTTATTTTATTGAGTACATCACGCCGTTTTATGCATCAAGTCCTGAAAGTGACATCAGAAAGATAATCGCCACCAGCAGCGATACATTGATGAAAGCGATTTCTAAATTTTTCGGCCGCATTTTGGCACATCTCGACGGGTATAGCGGCGATTTCCTCCCGAATTCGATCCTTGAATTCTTCCAAGGTGTGAGGCCGATGTTTAAAAACATTCAGGTAGCTTCACAGGAAGAAGTCGCAAATTGCAGCCAGAAGACCTGCAGGGTGGCAACGAAAGAACAGCCATTTTTAAGAAACGTCAGAATGGCGAAGCCCCGGTGTTGTCTGATCAAACCATGGTAACGACTGACCCGACAAAATGAGACCCCTCCCAGGTTCCTACCCCCACCACACGGAATGCACCGACCCTTCAAAACTGCACTGTCTGTTTTACTGTATCCTGTATTATATTATATTTATTCTGGTCCTAAAAACCTCATAATAGGTATTGACTGGAAGTGTTGTGTTTGTTGATATTATTGATGACATTTTTTTGATCTAACTCTGTATTAATTTTTTATTTATTTTGTCCTGTAATATCCATTTTTATTTTTTGTTTAAATCATTCATTCCTCTCTAATTATTGTAATTTTTTAAAACTATTAAATGTTATTGTACCTAAAAATATTTTTTTTATTATCAAGGGCAAATTCATATCAATGACGTTACAATATATATAGACGCATTGTAAAAATCTCAAAGTGGCAAGCAAAAAGTACTTCTATTGTAGTACTATCGATTTCACAGTTTTAGTACTAAACTGTCACATGTCGTGCAAGTTCGTATGCTACCTCTAAGTAAATTGTAAAACATTCGGGACGTCTAAAAACTGCAAATACTGACGATAACATTGCTAAACTTCACCAAATAGTGTTAGACGACTGCTGAATTAAAGTGAGAGAGATAGCAGAGGTTATGAAAATGTCCAAAGAATGTGTCTGTCACATATTAAATCAAGATTTAGACATGAGAAACTGTGCGCGCGTTGGGTGCCGCGTTTGCTCACGTTAGACCAAAAACGTGTTCGAATGAACATTACCAACGCTCTGTTGGTGCAGTTTAGGCGCAATAAATCCGAGTTTTGGCGCGGATTAATAACTGTAGATGACACTTGGATACACCATTATACGCCCAAAACAAAAATACAGTCAAAACAGTGGACTGCAAAGAGGGAACCTGCTCCAAAAAAAGCAAAAACTTTTTCTCGGCTGGGAAAGTGATGGCGACTGTTTTTTGGGATAGTCATGGAGTTATCTTAATTGATTAAAAAGGAAAAACCATTACAGGAGCATACTACGCATCATTACATGACATCTTTACTGAAGGCAGAAATTGCGGAAAATTTATATTGTGAGACAATAACAAATCTAGATATATTGTAACATCATTGATTTTAAAAACACATTATATATATTTATATGGAATTTTATTTTTTTAATACTTGCATATTACATTTTAGATTTATAACAAAAAATAATAACAATTAAACAGTAAAATAACAAATAAAAACAGTATACCCAGTGACAATATATACGGGAGGTATAATCGAGTTATACATACAATAATAATTATTATTTTAACAATTAAAAACTTATGATTGTAAAAAAAATTATATAATAGGTAATAATCAAAATATCTCCAATATTTTCTTTAAAAAAATTTGAAAGAATTAGAAACAAAATAATTTAAGAATGATGATATCAAATAATTTCAATTGATATTTTTTTAAACGAAAATCAGCATAATTTTTTGGATTTAAGTTAGTCTTTTTTAAATAACAAAAATTAAATATGTAGATCATAAAAAATATTTACCTACTATTAGTTAACAATTTCATTTAGAATAGTCTTTTTTAATGATGATTTAATTTAATTTAATAAGTATTTTACTGTCACCAATATGTGTACAGTTCTTTCCATCATTCGAGTAACCCATTTTGAAATCGATGGATTGGATGATTGAAAAATAATTTCGATTATCGACTCAAAACATATCGACGTAGACACATTTTACAGTTTGCTATTAGAGTTGGTCATCAGCATTTCCTTGGCTATCCTTACAGCGTGTTTAGCCGTGCCCGGGGCACAGGTGACCCCGTAGCCCCCGTGGCCGTAGCAGTGCACTACCTTCACCTTGCCCCCCTTCAGCTCCAGCCACTCCCCCTCCACCCGCACCGGCACGCGGTGGGGCCGCAGCCCTACGGCGTGCTGAACCACCTCCGCTCTTCTCAGGGCTGAAAATATGTGTGTAAAATATTAATAATTATTTGCCAATTTAATATGCGTCAAAAAATCACGGCAGGTTTGAAGGTCACCGCAATGGCTCGAGCACAATCGCCCGGGTAGCAGGTAGCGGAAAATGCCAAATTTTTAAAAATAATTTTTTCTAATACATTTGATTTTATTATGGAGGTGGAGTTGCAAAACACCTTTTACCAATTTTTACTGGTTTTCATATACATTGCGGAAAAACTCACAAACCAAAATCTAGGAAATGTAAATATAAAGGATATGACCATTATGTCATTCTCGAATTGAATATGGAATGATAGGATGGGGATCTGCCATATCTAAGTACATAGATAACCTGAATACAAATCAAAAAGGATTCATAAAGACCATACTGAAAGTACCCATAAGAACGCCTTCGATTGAAATTTTAAATAGTAAGCCCGGGTTGTTTCGGAGAAATTGAATAATTCATCAAATTTCAACGTTCATTTTCAAGTTCTGTGAAAGATTTTTTCAAGTTCTGTTTTTATTTCAGTTTTGTCAAGCAACTAGCCTATAATGATATAATAACGGAACTTGAATAGGACTTTCACAGAACCAGAAAATGAACGTTGAAATTTGATGAATTGTTCATATTCTCCGAAACAACCCGTCCTTAGTATTTTATGCCAAGATAATTTTTTGAAACTATTCAAAAATACAGAATCCTCTACTAGACTGCGTATCCATCAAACTAGATCCAACTCCCACAAAACTAAAATAATTAAAATTAAATAATCAATTTTAATTAACTAATTAGTAATTTCAATTAACTAATTAATTTTAACTAACTAATTAATTTTAATTTAAAAGTAATTCATTGATTTATTTTTTTCCGATTTTATGTCCGGGTTAAATCTTCCCCACAGGAAAAACTAAACCCTTCCACACACTTTTCCACAAATGATCATCTAGTCAATCCACATTATGCAAGTGCATTATATATGCATAATAAATACAAAACAATACAAAAACAACACGTCAACTCACCAGAGATCAAATGGGAAAATAATTCACCGACTCCAGATATTTTCATATCAGAGGGTATTTTAAATTTTCATTTTTTTTTTTTTTTTATAAACTTCCGATTTTGTTGTCCAGGTTAAATCTTCCCCAAAGGAAAAACTAAACCCTTCCACACACTTTTCCACAAATGATCATCTAGTCAATCAACATTATGTAAGTGCATTATGTAAGCAAAATAAATACAAAACAATACAAGAACGACACGTCAACTCACCAGAGATCAAATGGGAAAATAATTCACCGACTCCAGATATTTTCATATCAGAGGGTTCGGCTCGGTAGAACTTCTAACAGGGCCTATAAATCCTACTGATCCCTCAGCATAAATATTTAAAAAATCTTTCGTTATTCTACATGTATTCAAAATGACCGACATTTGCTTCTTTAAATATAAATTTTTTGATAGATCTAATACGCCTAAATTTTTAATGAGAGAGCTAGGTATAATGCCAGTAGCCGAAATAACGAATGGTAATATTTTTATAGTCTGAGAATGCCAAATTCTTTTTATTTCATTTCCTAAATCTGTGTATTTTCTTATTTTTTTATTAACAATATATTATTATTATTATTTAGATATATTATGGCATAAAATGAAAATTCTTTTATATTCAAAACAGTTTTTCGTAGGTTTTCAAAATTTCCAGAGTGGGTTTTACAAATCCACAAATCTTTTTTTAATATCTACAAAATCAGTTAGTGGCGACCTTTTAGTAGCCGAGTGGTCAAAAAGCGTCATCAGTCATCTCAGGTTCAATCCTCGGCTAGCGGAGATCTCCATCAATGCACAAGCAGTATTTTCTGCTTATACTGATGGAAGGATGAGGAATTCAAATATTGTAAGGGTATTCGTACCTACTTTTTTAACCCCTACATTTGTAGTGTTGAAGAATCATACCCATGCACGGCACGAAGCACTGCAATTGCAGTGTCGACCTCATACATTCATTTTACCTTCGTATTACCTATACTAGTTAGTTAAATACAAAAATAAATAAAAGTAATTTTATCATTTTGTAGACTACTTGTTACGAACCTTCGAAAATGAACAGAAATTTGAAGAGCATGCAAATAGTTGAAATGAACAGATAATTGTGGCGCTGTATTCTTACCAGGCAGTAGTTCTGAACACCTGTCCATGATGGCAGCTGCGTCATGTTTGCAGACACTGGTATTGTAGCTGTCGTACTGGCGAGTGCCGCCCAGAGTCACGCTGCTAAAGCCCGGCAGGACGTATGCATCATAGTCCCCATAGAATGCCGTCTTCACCCAGGGGGCTTTCACCTGGTTGAGGTAAAAGATGATTCATTCAGCTGAAGTGAACTAGTTCAACTATAATTCAGTGAGTTCCTAGTCAATGCGAAATCACTGAGAAATAAACCGGTAGAAGTGTGTTGTGAGCGTCGCTGTGTGCCTGAAGTAAGGTAAATATTTTTTTGGTGAATTTTATTATTTAATCCATTTTCTAAATACATCTATTTGAATTTAGATTTTGTTTTCGTTAATATTTTAAAAGTCATTTTAAAAGTTCACAGCAGTTTAAGAGCCAGTCCCTGAGGAGGAAGGTTAAATCCTCAGACAAACAAAAAAAAAACTACTTTAAAATTGGCTATTAGCCGGCCCAAGAGATGGCGCAAGTAGGTCGAAAATTGAAAATAGATATATTATAATTAAAAAAAAAATTGTTATCGAAGGAAGCAAACACTTTGTGGCTTGACATTATTACACAAATGAAAGAATATCTTTGTTTTAAACCACTTTATTAAAGTTATATATGTCGACTGGTTTCGGTTGAACTCAACCTTCATCAGGACAGTACAAATATAAACGAATGACAGTACAAAAAATAAAAATTTATATTTGTACTGTCCTGATGAAGGTTGAGTTCAACCGAAACCGGTCAACGTATATAAATTTAATAAAGTGGTTTAAAACAAAGATATTCTTTCATTTGTGTAAAAAAATTGTTTTTACGGCTTGATTTTTTTTACAATAAACGTGAAATTATTATTATTTCGAATTGCTTAAGCATTTTCAAGTACTTATTGCAATTTTTTCCTTGAACAAATAATAAATTTTGTTGGCCTCTCGACGAAAGGATTGAATTCTCTTGAATTGGCAACATATTATAACTAACCATCACGCCATTTCCCCGCATACTATTGTTAAAATTAATAATAGTAGATACCTTACTGTTAACTAAATTGATGGGTTCATGATATTTCATCAAAAAGAAAATTCAACACACCTTTAAAAAGTGATATAGAGTCATAAAAAGTGATGAAACAAAAACTAGGTTTGGTAGTTACCTATTGACTTTATATCACTTTTTGGAGGTGTGTTGAATTGTCATTTTGATGACATACCCTTTCACCAAAATGAAATTATTGGATTTGGTTACAAAATTAATTTTGATAATCTCTAAATTTAATATTTTACATAATTGCATTATGGTGGTCATTTTGCTGTCCAAATATTATTGAGGTGGAAATTTTGTGAACGGTGAATTCTTTGGTGCTCATTTAGTGTATAGTAAGCAATTAGAGTTTTAACTATCAATCAAGGATGTTTCACTTAATATGCTGTAGTCATTGCATCTGACCATTTCCGTTAGTATAATAGGAAGTGCCCACCACACGTTTTTATCAGAAATTTGCAATACTTATGTGACTCAAACCAACTATCAAAAATAGTTTGCAGGATGTGAATAATTTATTTTGATAATCAGTAATCTGTTGATTATATTACTATCAGTTCTGTGAATAGTTAGTAGACTTGGCTATTGAATAGAAAAAGGATATTTTATTTAGTCATTGAACCTGGCATCCAAAAAAGTATGTTTCTAAACCAAAACAGTTTTTTTATCTCTGAAATTACAAGATATGTAAGTAGTTACGTAAATATCTACTTACTTAATTATAAACCATATATTATTTTTATCTTCAAATAAGGAATTATACAATTTATCAAAACAAACATCACTACCTCAATTATAATTCTTTTTGCAAACATTCTTCAGGTAGGTAGGTAGTACTATACTGTTGAAAAATTGCGAATAAGTCCAAATAAACACAATGATTTCACATTTGGAAAAATAATCTTTACTGAACCATTAAAACGGCCACCATCTTGAAACGGATTGTACAAACAAACAGACAAATGAAAAGCAAAACGGTAGATTTAAAACAGGGCTTAGCTACGGTCAGTCAACTACATTATGTGGTCTTGTTTTTATAATTTTAGACACCTTCATAAATAAACCACTCGACACCTTTAAAGGCTGCAACAGCAGGGCTGTTATGGAAAGTTACATGAACATGATAAGAACAGATATTATTATATTTGAATTGTTTTACCTTTATAACTTGCCCCCTGATGGGAACGAGATGCATATCATCACACAATTGACGGGATCCCAATCCGGTACAATTCATAATAATGTCATAGTCGTCAGATATCTCGGAAAAGCTTTGAACCGATTGCATTTTAATAACACTTCCATTAGCCATTATTCTACAAGTAAAACAAAAATGTTATGAATCATGTCTTCTTCCAATGACATAATATTGTTAACTTAAAGAATATTGAATTGAAACATTTAAGAAACATAAATATATATATAGAAATATGTAATTGTTCACTCCCACAATAATTTGTTTGAAAAGAAAGATGTAATTTTTACTTCTTGGTAGCCCACGGCAGGAATAACTTGGATTCAATAAGAAGTGATGAGAAGAATGATCCGTATTTCCACCCATCTCCGCACAATTTAAGTTCATCTTCTGTGGCCTTTCGGTAAATTGGCACAATGTCCTCAATCAAGTGATTCTGAAAAAAAATTATTATTTCACTCTTAATACGCAATATTTTACTTTCAAATAAATGGATTTAGCTTTATTAATTCAAAACATGATTATGTCGGGGGAGACGGAAAAATACGCACTTTTAATTTTAATTTCGTTTATTAAGTCACTTACGCGATATGTCAATTAGTATGCGGCGCCGTTATAGTCGCAGCCGACGGCGACTATGTTCATATCAAGAGTTGGATTATATTCATAATATCGTATTAGAATTAAATCACAAACGAGTCTATACAAACCTAGCATAGCCCACAAACTACTTGAAAACTGGGATATAACTCTAAAGGGGACGCGAGCAGGCGTTATTAAATGTTCCCCAACATTTATAGTAACTTTTAGTAATAATATAACTAAATTCAAGTATTACTTCAAAGTAAATATTCCATATTTACCGTGAAGCGGAATTCGTAACCTTTACCAAAAAAAATATAAAAACTACTGTTTTTAAGTGTAATAAATACAAACAAATATTACCTCAATTGTATGATCACTTCAACACAATATCAAAAATACTAATGTCGGTTATGTCTGCCTTTTCTGAATTTTCGAATTTGAACCGGGATTTCCTTTGAATTTAAGTGTCAATTTCAAAATTAGAACTGATTGTTATATACCAATAAAGTTCCTACCTATAACAATATTTTATTACCAGATTTCATCTGTAAAAAAATATTATGTACCTAAAAATACCAAAATTAAATTAAACTATTTTTATTTCTGAAATCACAAGATTTGTAAGTAGGTACTTAAATACCTATCTACTTAATTATTTTATAAATCATATATTTTTATTTATTTTCAAATAAGGAACTATACAATTTGTCCAAAGAAACACTATCTCATCTCATCTGCATAAATTTCTTAATTACCTACCTATAATTTAAATAAATCCTGTAATTTTTAATGGATCTCTGCTAGATAAAGATGGCGGTGGCGCTAGTTGTTATACTAAATAATAGATGTATCTAAAATGATGTGGTAAACCACAATTTTCTGTTGGTGACAGATTACACTTTTTTTCACAAATTGCACAAAATTATTTGTGGTCACCTTGCAGCTGGTTTTTGCGATCACTACTCAATCATTACTCATAACTTTCAAATTGTTCTCTTTGCAAAAATGCTTTACAAAAACATAACAGTTTTTTTGGTACTGTTCTTCGGTCACCTTGTCAGTCGTTGTGTAATATTGCTACAAATCTAAGCCAAGAAGATTGCGTAGTTCAATGAGTAGAAAATAATTATGTGTAAGTTACCCTGACGACACTGGGATTGACTTTGGAGAACATGTAAGCCGATAGCCTCGTCACTCCTGCTGTTGGCGCTTCGGAAGACTTCAACATTTCACTCCAATGGTCCCAGGAGTTGTTAATCCATTGCCTAAAGAAGGAATGAATTATTTAATTATCATCAGGATTTCAATGGTTCTCTCACTTAGTTGAGAGGCCTTTGATTGGAACAAAACGAATGGTGTACCATATTTTTTTATTGTTATTGTGTTTAATTCCTAGAACTATTTTAATTATTTTTCTTCAATTTAAGTAATAAAGGTAATAAAGGTCATCTCGAAACTTAGGTCGAATGCAGCGGCAGGAATCGATGGAGTAACACCGTGCATTCTTAAAACCTGTAAAAAAGAACTAGCGGGGCACCTAACCCAACTTATCAACTTTTCCATAGGCTCGGGAATATTTCCAAACCAGTTAAAGCCAGCAAAAATTATACCAATTTTTAAAGAAGACTGCAAGAAGTGAATTTCTAACTATCGTCCAATATCGATTTTATCGGTATTTTCAAAGGTGTTCGAGTCAATTATCAAAGATAGACTGATAAAATACATCTCTAGCAACGATATCCTAACACCACAGCAATATGGCTTTCGGAAAAACTCCAATACCCAATGTGCCACCTTCGATTTCATTTCTAACATTCAGCAGTACATAGACCAGGGCGAATATGTGGCAGCCATATTATAGATCTGAAAAAAGCCTTTTTCACGGTAGATCATGAAATACTTCTACAAAAAATGGAACATTTGGGAATAGTCGGGAAATCTTTAAATTTGCTCCGAAGTTACCTAGCTGATAGATTTTGCCTTGTCGATAACGGAGGGAACCTAAGCGGCTTTGGAAAAATCACATGTTGAGTGCCACAGGGCTCGATTCTTGGACCTCTACTTTTCTTACTATACATCAATGGTATAACTAAATGTGGCATCTCGGGAAAACTTCAACTTTACGCTGATGATACTGTGATTTACTACCATTGTAAAAATCTGAAGGAACTTGAAGCTCTAATGAATAAAGATCTCGCAAAGCTGGCTAAATGGCTTCGATTAAACAAATTAAGCCTCAATGTTAAAAAAACCCATTACCTTACTTTCGGAAAAAAAGACAACATGGGTATGAATATCATTCTTGGAAATGAAAAGCTACAACATGTTCAAGTAACGAAATATTTGGGGTTACTCATAGACTCTAACCTCTCGTGGAACTCCCATGTTGAGAATGTAAATTCCAATATTTCCCCGATAACCGGTGTACTTTATCGACTCCAAGGTGTGCTCCCCACATCTTTACTGCGTGCAACATATTATGCAATGATCCACTCCCACCTGAGTTATCTAGTTAGTATCTGGGGAACCATTACCAAAAAAAAAAGTTCCGAAATGCAAGTAATTCAAAATAGAGCCGTACGTAATATATATAATCTGCCATGGGATACACATGTCAAAGATATATATACTCACAGACACAAATACTTCCTTTTACAGTCCTGCCAAAGTATAACATCACAACTGCCATTCTACAAATAATTCAACACTCCTTACACACCAACACTAAACCAGTCTTTAATTCTGACATACACCAGCACAAAACACGATCACAAAATCAAATACATTTATCGACATCTACTTACACGACCAAATTTGGAATTAACTCCTTACAATACATTGCACATAAACAATATAACGCATTACCTAGTAATTTAAAACTTCCGGCAACGAACAAAAAAATATTGGCAAAAGCTCTTAAAAGCTATTTCCTTAGCAGTTTCATTAATGACTAACACAATCTTTCTCTGGAACTCCATAATAACATCTGCGTTTATTTATTTTAATGTATTTTATTTATTTGTCTTGTCCTTTCTAATGTTGTCTTTCCCGAAATGAATTTTATAAACTCACTGGGAATAATAGATTATTACTTTGTTAAAAAAAAAAAGTTAATTAAATTTAAGTGATATTTTTAAGTTCTGCAAAATACTCACAACATTATTAATTCATTTTCACATTGACGTAATTTTAGAGATGTGATAAAAAAAAACTAGCATCATTGATCTCTTCGACATCGGTACATAGCCAGGAAACACCCCAAAGCGGCCCAACACTTGTACAAGGTTGTACATTTTTACAGAATGGGTCGTTTCTAGGACTGATTGTGTGGAATCATTTGCCAGCCTCTGTATTTCCTCCCTCCTACAACCTGGGACTCTTCGAAACCCATGTTTACTTCATCCTCTCCTCAAAAAGACCCCCCACACAGCATCTCTAAAGATGACAAAGGCCCTGAGGGAAATTGTTTTCCTCAAGACCTCCTCTGTGGAGTTAATGTAAAAAAAAAGCATGTGCCGTATGACAAACCTCTGTTTTCCGGCAATTTCAATTGCTGAAAACAGAGGTTTATTTAATTTGCTTTATTGTTATTTTTTTAAGTAGTGTACCAAGTTGGTACACATACATAATATCAGAGATGTGAAAAATGGGTACCCAAAACCATTTGAAATGCAAAATGGAAATGGGTCAGAACTTTTCCATTTGAAAATGCAAAATGCAAAATGCAAAATACCTATTTTCAAAATGCATTGAAAATGCAAAATGGTTTCTCAGGTCAAACAATTAAAATAATTATAGAATTTTTACACAATTTTGTCATTTAATAATGGACATCAATGTAGAACAAACATATTACATGATGGTAAATCCTTAAATACCACGACTACAGATTATGAAAACACAAAAAATTTGCGCGGGACTAATGTTGCCAACGTAAAAACATAGACACTGCTATCTAGCATTTAATATTACAGCGTCATGGCCCCATGTTCAGTATTTGAATCAGTATTTTTTGTAATGGTATCACTCAATTGCCAGGGCTCCTACCAGGGGGCAACTTGACAAATGTAAATTATATCTCATAGCGAGGTTGAGGACCGACAGATATTTGGGGCTTATGAAAAAAAGATGAGTTGAGATAGTAAGAAGAATGTTGCAAAAAAGCATTTAAAATGGAAAATGCATTGAAAAAAGCATTTAAAATGCAAAATGCAAAATGGTTTTTAGAAAAGCATTTAAAATGCAAAATACCCATTTTGCATTTTGCATTTCCATTTGAAATGGATTTATTTGAAATAAAGCACATCTCTGCATAATATAATATAATAAATTTAAGAGACCCACGTTGTAGGAGAGAGGAATCATAAGAGCTTGCAGATCATTCGACTTGAAGTTGTTGAGCATAGGAATAAATTAAAAGCACATTATGTCGTAAACATTATGAATGGGATTATCACCAGGTCATAGAATATTTGATAAAACTACAATAAATCAGATAAGACATGATTTTGGTTTAGAAATAAATTAACGACACCAAAACTTTACTAAATTGTTTGAATTCAAAGTGAATATAAATTCTTCTAGCTCTTGCTAAATGAAAGATTAAAAACTCATAGAATATGACTTGCTTGGTAATTTGTTGGTTTGGTCCAGTGAAGCTTGTCCCTGGCCTGAAGAATCCAGCGGCAACGTAGCTGGTGGTGTCGGAATCAAACTTCTCTGCCAGAATGGTGACCTTGGCTCCTCGTATCTCTTGTTCCAGGAACAGGGCAGTGGACAAGCCAACTATTCCTGCTCCCACAATGGCGATTTTTGGGGCATCACTCATTTTCTAAAAGAAATCTTTTTTGTTGTAAAATATTCAGCAAAATCTGGAAGGCTTAACTTCTTAACCTTCGGCATGCGAAGATGCAAAACAAAACTTTCTTTGCCACGAGGGGTGACTCTGTTACCCCACACATTTCATCATTTTATTGGCATTTTTTCTATTTATTTATAAACTATGTTAGTCCCCGGCGTTGCCCGCGCTATACATAGAATATTTCGAAATCATATGTAGACAGTAATTTTCCTCCTCTTTTAAACGTCAAGTGTCCAAAATTCCACCAAGTATTAAAATTCTCTTTTAAAGGTTGGGAAAAGAAGATGGGGGTAATTTTTCTAGAT
Organism: Hesperophylax consimilis; assembly: GCF_061612785.1. Lineage (NCBI taxonomy): Eukaryota > Metazoa > Arthropoda > Insecta > Trichoptera > Limnephilidae > Hesperophylax > Hesperophylax consimilis. The sequence continues at coordinate 41,235,805 of NC_142842.1, forward strand.
TTCGTGTAGAGATCTTCCTCATGTTTTGAAGGTCAAGTGTGCAAAATTTCATCAATCTCGGAAAAAAACAGTAGATTTGTGTAAAAATCGATGGCGGGCCATTTTATCTTACCCCCTCACGCAGTTTTGGTGAGTGCACGAGCGAGTGAGATGGCGCTCATTTCCTAAGAGGCAATCACTATGAGCATATAATGACAGAAACACCTGCAGTGTGGTTCCAGTGCACAGGAAATATTATTTGTGGCTACCTACATATTAAAAATAAAAACTGTTTCAATCTAGTACTTTTTTTAATGGTACATTAAGTTTTATAGGAATCAGGAATACAAAAAATTCCAAACTTATAAGGTCTCTATTTAAAATTATACATCAAGGATCGAGACATGTTTTCTTCAGTGAATCACAACCTTTTACAGAAGTATTCCCTCACTACATGCATGCTGTTGTTAACCTTCGGCATGACAAGATGCAAAACGAAACTTTGGGTACCATAAGGGGTGTCCTCACGCATTTTGTCATATTAATGCCATTTTCCCATTAATTTATACATTTTATTGCAAATTATTCTTACGGCTTATGCATTTAATGTGTGTTCATAAAATAATTATCGTAACACACAGTGGCGAAACTATAGGGTGGCAGGGCTGGAAAAATGCCACGGGCCCCGCGGGACACAACTAAAGGCCATACAGGTACAAATTCAAATAAATTATTAAGATTTAAACGCATTTATAAGAAAAGGATGTCGTTCAATTTTAGAAAGCATCTATTGGTTGCTGAATTTTTTGTCGCGGCAGTTTGGCGGCGCGGGGGCGAGCTAGAGACGCTCGGGATATTCCTGCATTTTGATAAGCATCAAGTATTGGACATCATTAAATCAACTGAAATCGCGTTTCCTTTCAATGAATGAAATTGTTTCCAATTTCAGTGTTTTGCAACCTGCCACTTTGCAAAATTTAACATGACGACACTGATCTCTTAAAAACAACTCTAGAATTTGTTGATATATATAAAAAGACATATCTGAATCATTTGCCAAGGAAATTCTCAGTTTTCGGTGCACCAGAACATGCTGATTTATTAATAATAAAGAATCATTTTATGTCGTGCAGCTTTCCTGAAGTATGTACTGCATTAATGTTATTTGTTACAATTCCTGTGACTACAGATATTTTATATACAAAATTATAAAAACATATTTGAGAAAGTCAATGGGACAAGACAGGCTACGTAACTTGGCTATTCTGTCTATTGAAAATTCAATGGCCCGATCATTAAACTTTGATGACGTTATTGATACTTTTGCAGAACAGAAAGCTCGTAGAAAATAATTTTATTAATAAATACCTTGTATAGACTATTTTTTTTTCTTCATTATACCTACATATGTAATACCTATGATTTTGAAAATAAAAATGCACTCAATATAAGTAATACTGTTGGGTAACTTCTTAAGTTATTTATAAAAAATTAATTACAACGCAACTGTGATTTTTACTGGGGGGGCCCCATCCAATGAATTTGCCACGAGCCCCCAATGGTATAGTTTCGCCACTGGGAGTAAACACATTTAATTTTATTTTAAAAAACTACTCATTAAGTTAGTACTTTAGTTCCTGCTGACAGTCAGTCCCATTAATCAACTTCTTGTCAGTCCGTTGTGTGTAATGTCTTTATTCCCTCACGCAGTTTGGTAATAGTAAAAGAGAGTGAGTGAGTAAAAGTTATTGTACGTGTAGACTACCCATAAACAAATTAATATGCGAATGAGATGGCGCATCATTTGTCTACATATTCTGCATGTATGGTTCCAGTGAGCAAGTAGTATTATTTTCGGCAAGGAATGTTACCTACAAATTTACGAACTATTTAAATAGTTTTAATCTAGCACTTTAATTTACTTTCCTTAATGGTAGATTATGTGTTTACGGGAATACAAAAAATACTAGTACTATAAGGCCATTATTTAAAATTATACAGGGGATGGCAAAACAGACAATGCAAAAACAGATAGTGCAGTTTAGAAGGGCTATTAAAAAAAAAATTGGCACATCTCGACGGGCATAGCGGCAATTTCCTCCCGAATTCGATCCTTGAGTTCTTCCAAGGTGTGAGGCTGATGTTTAAAAACATTTTCATTCAGGTAGCTCCACAGAAAGAAGTCGATAATTACAGCCGGAAGCTAAGTGGCAACGAAAGAACGGAATTTTCGAGAAACGAGCGGACGGTGAAGCCCCGGTGTTGTCCGGATCAAACCATGGTAACGACTGAAAACGGAACGACACTCCCGATACAATGAGACCCCTCCCATGTTCCAACCCCTACCACACGGTTGTACCGGCCCTTCAAAACTGCACTGTCTGTTTTGCTGCACCCTGTTCATGGAGGATAGTAATATTAAAGATTTTGGGTACCCCTGTTATCAGGGCCGGCCCTGAGCCAAACGGCGCCTTGCAAAATCACCTCAAGGGCGCTGGAGGCGATGTGTTGGTACTGTTAGGTGTTACGTATTGTCAGCCTCTTGGCGTTTTAATAATTTGGCACCCAGAGCGGGCTGCTCCAATTGCACCCTCATAGGGTCGGCCCTGCCTGTTATCAACGGAAGGATTAAATCCTTCATCAATAAATTGTAGTTTGGCATATTGTGTGATAAGAGTTTTTAGAACCAATCATTTATTTGAGTGACATCGCTAGGAACTTTATTGGATATTAATGAGATAAGATAGTAATACCCTCAGCAATAGCTGTCGAACTGTCGAAATCAGCCGCTAATTTGTATTTTATATCAATTTGATTATAATGAATCTCACAGGTGTGATAATATATTCCTAAACAAATAATAATAATACATCCTTTCCAGTAAAGTAACTACTGAGTCTGATCATCCGCTGTTATCAAATTCTGTAAGAATTATGTTATAACAATTCCTTGTTGCTATGCCCATAACGGAGACTGTATGCATGACAGTTTTAAAGATATTACCAATTGGTCTAGTCTACATAAAATTAATCAATGAGTTTATTTGTCTTTGAAGGTAATGCGGTCAGATCAATTTATTGATTTAAAGTTATTAGTCAAGATGCTTGTATGGATTATTAACAAGAGTCCTGATTCCCAAAGTGGGTGGCTGCCTAAATCTTTTCCCTGGTTTTATGTTATCTGGATGTGCTGAGCAACCTAGTAGCTTTCTGAATACATGCATGGTGAATTTTGTTGTAAATTTTTTTTTTTTTTTTTAAATAATAGATTTAAGATGATCGACAATATTAATGGATCTTTATTTTTTATGTACTTACTGGTTTTGGGATAGCGTCTAACCGGACAAATAACCAAAAACCAGTACTGTACTGGTAAAACCATTACGAATCCTTAACATTGAATAAATTGGAGTAGGCCAGGGAGATGAGTTTCTAGAACCAGGAGGGCAGAAATACAAGAAAGTTTGAGAACCACTGAGCTAGAGCTTAATGTAGGTAGCGACAAAGTAAAATCAATATCAAATCTGTCCTTTAAATACTTTCCTGTGAACACAATAATGAAATTATTTTCAGCATTTCACTGACCTTGAGCTAACATGCAAGGAATTCCTGCTTGATGTTTTTCTGTCAATTGTGAATATTGATGACAGCTGAAACTATGCAATCTAACAGTATTATAGATCTTACAAGGGCAAACCTGGAACTCCTTATAAGAGATGCAGTGTCAATTAAATATTAATGAGGCAATCTATATTTGGTCGCCTACCATTGTTATAGTCAATATCCCACATTGGAGCCATTGTGAATGCCAACACATTGGTGATTGTTGGGTGATAACAATTGACAGTGTAGTTATATCTACAAAAGTGGCTAATGTTATGAAAATCAATACACTGGAATTTGTCCCAATTTGGTTCTAACCAAAAAAGACCAAAGGCGTGGTTTTCCTGGTCTAATTAAAACTTTAGATAAAATCAATTTAGCACAAAATGGTTTTTTTTTCAAAACAATTCAAATTAAATAACTTGTTATTGAGGTAGGATAAACAACATGATTGAAGATAATCAATGAATCAGAGTGTGAATTATCTAATAAAAGTAAAATGTTAATTGATTAATACCTTTCTTTAGTTAAAAACAGCTGCCAAATGAATAAGCTCCAAGTTAATAATCTTTCGATCTGCGGGCCAGCTCACGAGACAAGTGCCAGTGTGGAGTTATTAATACCCACTACTAGGTGTAGGTACAACAAATCTGTCAGACCATATACACATGCAAACATACACAGCATTGTTTCAGGAGATAACACAAGATAATGCGAGGAATTGATAAAAGAAAAGAGAGGCATGTTTTATAAGATTTATTCATGTAAACTCGCAATTGGGTATATTTTTAATACAAACTGTCAAGTTGCTGTTAGTGGATCCTAAATATATTGAATATAAACCACCGAGGCTGCCCCACCACCACCTCTTGTCAGTTGTGGCAGCGCTCAGTATGAAATATCACTTCATGTACAAAAGGCAGTCTCCAGGAGAGGTTTACCATTAAAATACTGAATCATCATCATGTGGGACTAAACGCCAGTTACCTGTTACGTATGAAATGATTTGGTCTGTCTCGAGGCAGGTTGGTGTGGAAGTCTTGGATTCACTTGACTGGGATGCTACAACGCATGCGCTGGGACTAGCCGTGTCATTGGGGAGTGGAACCTTATAATGGTGTAAGATTATGCACTACAAAATTAACTTGTTTATAAATTGGACAACAATCTATATTGTCTATAATTTCAATACACATCACAAATTTCTCTAACGCTAGCTGTACAACCATCTAGTCCCCTCAATTTGTATAATAATAAATTCAAACTGCGTGAGATTTAAAAACTGTCGATATTAGTAAAATGTCCTATCAATAAAAGTATATACAATCGCTAAGTACTTGGAGAAACAGGGGGGCCCTCTCAGGTTCTCTCTCACTGGGGTCCCGCCAGAGACTGGGACTCGAGGGGAGTGGCCGTGATATCTCATCAACATAACACTATTACACAAACATAACAGACTTTTGTTATTAACATTTCTCTCACTTAACAAAACATGTTGTGTTTACGTAAAACTTACATCACAGAAATAAACAAAGGGAAAATATCACACGCACCCCTCTCCTTATGTCCGCAATGCACATAGAATTAGATTCCTACAAATGTGAAAGCGAGGCGTGATAAACAGAATGTGATGCAAACAAAGTAAGGCCTTTTCCGAGATTCCAAAGCTACAAATAAGGATACAAAAACAATTGATTTCACTTTCCTACTTAGAGAGCTCAATTAACACGACAGCCAGGGGTGCAGCAGGCACTCGGAGGCAGAGGCTCGGCGATTGGGATCAAAGTCCAACATCGGCTTCAGGAAGTCCGCAAACGCCATGGCTTCCTCCATACTCCACTCGTACTTCTCTGTCAGCACAGCCTCTAGTCCCCATGGCTTCAGTCCTGTGATGTTCCGCAGCTCTCCCTTCTTGTTGAAGAAGATCTTGGAGTGCTTCCCGGAGGCGGCTATTCTCTTGGGAATGTCTCCCAGGAGTTCTATAATATGAGCTAAGTGGTCCTCGTCGCGGCTGTAGCCGTCCCCTGAGTGCGGCTCGAACAGGTAATCTCCGGTGGCCAGCTCGAAGGCCATGCATGCCGTGCTCCAGATGTCGGCCGATGTCCCGTATCCGGCCCCCAGTAATACTTCCAGAGATCGGTACTGCCGGGTTTGGATATCCTCCGTGAAGTGCTTGAACACCCAGCATGCATTTCCTAGATCGGCTATTTTCACTTCAACGTCGCACGTGTCGAAGGCGGGGTCGGGCTCCTTCTCCATGGACTTGTCCAGAGCTTCGGAGAAGGTAGTGAGGGAAGGCAGGCCCAGGTCCCCTTCAGTCATGGGGGCAGAGTCCTCGGGGAGCTGCTCATTGTCGTTAGCTCCGTCCTCCTCCCTGTCCGGTCCCTCTTCGCCCTCTTCCGTGGGGGACTCCGGGGACTCACTGCGTCCGTTGACTTGACTCTCCTTCTCTTCTCCCACAGCTTCGGTGATGATGAGAGAGTGCGGGGAAGTGTCGTTATCCTGAGACATAGGGGCTGACTCACTGTTCTCCGACTTGACGGTGCGCTGCTCTTCCATCTCTTCGATCTGTTCCATCTGCTTCTTGAGGAGTTGGGAGTGTCTCTTAGCTTTCTTCTTTAGCTTTTTCTTCTTATTTTTACTCATTTTTGAATTGATAGCTTGCTCCTGGTACTCCTTGGGTGCGGTGCTAATTAGGGAGATGGGAAGGCGGAGACCCATGATGTGGAGCTGCATGGCTTCCGTGGCTAGTTTCCTGATGTATGTCTCGCTAACGCAGACCAGCACATTCTCGGGCTTGATGTCGGTGTGAATGATTTTACATTTGGTATGAAGATAGTCCAGGCCTTCCAGCACTTGTTTTATGATAGTTTTCACATTGGGACGAGGGATCCCTCTATAATTGGACTTAAGGATTAGTTTCAGCAAGTGATGCCCCAACACCTCGAACACCATGCAAACATGAGTGCCGTTAACTCCGGTTATTTTGAATTCATTTAGCATTTGAACAGTTTTATTTCGTTTCACATCGGTAGGATCACTTTCGCGCACGGCTTTGAGTATTTTAATTTCATCCAATGCCGTCTCGGTGAAATGGGGCGCGGACTTGACGACCTTGAGCGCGACGAAGCGCTTGTCGATGAGATCCCAGCAAAGCCATACAGTGGAGAAGTGCCCCCATCCTAATTTGCGTGTGACGCGGTACCGTGACAGGAAAAGATCGCCTATTTTGACAGGGTGGTAGCCTCCTTTGCAGTAATCCGCACTATCCTCCTGTTCTTCATCTTCACTAGCCGATGGGTCATCTTCATCTTCTATAGTCTCGTTGGAAGAGCTATGACTTGGTTCTAGGCGAGTCTGGTTACGGTTGTCGCGCACCCCGTTTCCTGGAGCTCCGCCACCGTGCTGATCGCTCTTGACTTTCTTCTTTCCTAGCTTATGACGCTTCTTTTTCGCCTGAATGGCGAGCACTCTTCTATTTACATCTGATTTGGAACTCATTTATGTACGTATTAATAACTTCGCCTATTGTAAAGAGTAATAATTGGAATTTATCTTTTCATTGCAGTGCTTTTGTTTGAGTATGGCGGCCGGTCGCAGACAAAAAGCGCTCATGGAATAATGTTACCATATTAATTTACATTTACATGTCAACTTGAACTATTTTTGGGAAAATTATTTTGATTCAGTACTTACGACGAAAAGATTTATGAAAATGGATACTCAAGTGATACACCGCGATGATTCGTTTTGCGCAAATTCCATCTCACATTAACTTATCATTACTATGTAATGTAGATCCTATTTTTTTTAGTATCTGATTTCGAAATGGCGGATTATAATTTTATGCAGCCCAGAAAAGTGATTTAAGTACATAAAATATTATCTTCTCATAATTTTAATTTTATTGAAGATAAAAATTTTGAAGATCAACATTAAACATTTTTCACTATTATTATAAATTCATAATTTATAACATATTATTAATCGTCGAAGAATCAAATTCGTTTATATTGCAGAATTGGAAACACAAAACAGGGCGCAATGTTACATTTTTATAATTTATACATCGATGTACAACAGCACAATAACATCGATTTTTAATTTGCGTAAATCTATTTGTATTAGCTACGCCCTAGCTACGCTCGTGCTGCTGTTACCCTAAATTACATAAAATTACCCCTTTGACATAATAAAGCTGTTTACTTTTTTGTCTCATTGCTGCAAAAAATATTTAAAAAATAAACATTTTTTTGCCTTCGGGCACCAAAAAAATTACGCAGACATATCGTGTATCGTTGATTTTCCATCACAAATCACAAGTGACAATCTGACACCCGTTCTTCTGTTATGAATACGTACTTTTCATTGCTTCTTCAATCCATAATTATCCTCCTTTTCTGTAATAATGTATCTGTAATGCTTCGAAGCACAATTGTGTTTTGATATTATTAAAAAGTTAATATGTTCGAACATATATTTCCAAATATTCTTTATTATATAATGTAAAAAACTATCAGATCCAACCGCACACATTCAGAAAGAAAAAAACTTTGAAAAGATGTTAAAAAAGTGGTTAAAAATAATCTTTTATTTACGGGAGTAAAAATTAACAAATTTTTGCTATACTCGGGTTGATAATAAACATAAACGATTTGCCGCCAATCCTAAACACTTGGGAAAAAACGAGTGTAGGGTTAAGAATGTTTGATAAAAAAATAATTATGGCAACAATAAACACCCATCAAGTTATTTTGTGAAATATCCGAAATATGTTTTATTACAATTTTAAAACCAACTTTAGCAAAAAAATGTGTACTTCTTTAGTTGACCCATTTATGTTCAATTCACCACAACGTGTTTTTCACGCGCTTAACCTTTTTAATGGTACAAAACCAGAAAACTTCGTGAATTGTCACCCGCTTTGCAAATATTTGACATCATTTCCCCGAAATAATAAGTAAAATAAAATTATTAACTGGCAGCACTCGCGGCGGTTGAAATGTTTATTCCGTTGGCGGCTTTGGTTTTCTTTAATTCTTTATGTGGTATTGTTGGCTCACTGTTCAATTTGGAGGGAAACCAGCAACACAAACGTCAACGCACAACGTCAAAGCGAGTTGGAGAGCGAAACTAAGGTGGTTTATAGTGGCATCGTTTGCTTATTTTCTGTATCGTTGGTGCATTCACATTATACCCAAATTATCGCTAGTTTGACACAATGTCCCAGCAGTCGATAGATTTTTACTTGCGGCAGCGAAAAGACACTATAAAAAGAAAAGCGGGAGCCGATGACTTTTACACGGCCAGCAGTAAAGTACGTGTTTTGGAACATGTAGATGGGGCCCAAGGAATATCTTTCGTGGAATGCGAATTATCTACTCCAAACGGTTGTAACACTACACACAAGTCTGCGAAATTGATGTCTACCAAGAAAGAAACTTTGCTTGCTGAAAAGTTAGCCGAAGGGAAAATCATTAAGGCGAAAGGTAAAGCCGTTTTGAAACTGACTTTCGACGGTTCTACCGCAGCGTCTCTCAGTGCCCGTCGTGATTCTAGGGAAAGTTCTCCCAAAATAGAGTCGGCCCCCGTCAAAAATGTCAAATTCATCAAAAAGGGTGCCCTGTCTCCCAAGAAGAAGATCCAAAACAGAAATGGAGATATTACCTCATATTTGATGAAACAAAGCGAACTGCAGCAAGATGCAACGGCTACGGAAACATCTAAACCTTCAAATGCGCAGGAAAAGCTGAATATTGATCGCAAGGAGCTCTCCCTCGGTGACATCAAGAAATGCATCTCCCGTAGTTCTCGAATCAATGAGCTGAGAAACACTATCTCTCGACTCAACAAGGGCTTTGACAAACTTAAAGAATTAAATGCCGTAACTAATACAAGCTCAGATGTCTCTTCCCTGAAAGGATTCAAGTCCATCGAGCTTTTGATACCAGCCAGGTAAGTCATATTTATAACCCATCTCTTGTAAATATAATTTAAAAATAATAGTTGTGAATCCATTTTTATTTCATCAAAATATCTTCCAAGTCTTGACTGTTTTTTGGTCAGATTTGTTTAGGATTATTTTAACTTTGAACAAAAGACGAGGGTAAATATTTACCTACGACTACCGTTTTTACTACTACAAAAAATTGCCCCTTTAATAACGCCTGCTCGCGTCCCCTTTAGAGTTATATCCCAGTTTTCAAGTAGTTTGTGGGCTACGCTAGGTTTGTATAGACTGGTTTGTGATTTAATTCTACCTAATCCAACCTAACCTAACATGTACGGAATATTTTCTCAAACGGTAGTCGTAGGTAAATAATTACCAAGACGAGAGCACTTATGTTGCAACAATGTGCAGGTTGTTAGCCAAACAATAATATTTTGGAGGTTATCTTTCGATTCCATGAATAACACTTCTAAATGTTTATTGCTGTGGACTTAAAATGAGCAGATGAATTCATATTTGTCCTTGCATGGTTTTAATGCTTTACAGCCTCTCTGTCAGATCACCATATGGCATCAATTTTCATCAAAATTAGTTGTCGAAGCTCCTTGGAGATGATAATAAATAATTAATTTAAATGAAAATCTGATACTAAAGTTGTTCTCTAATAATAAAGAGTACTCACTTTCTACCTTGCTCCTCCCCTGGGGCTACATCTGCTTTTTTTTCTCTCCTTGTAAACTCTAACCTCTAATTTTATTTATTTTAAACTAATTGATTAACGAAAGTTTTGTAAAATCTAAATAAAATGACTAACTATCTTTAATAAGATTAAAGTTGTAAGTTATTTTCTTGTTTTGTAAAGGATCCTTGAGCTGATGTTGTCAGAGTACAGTTAATTCTGTTAACTCTGGGGATTCGTTTCACAGAACAATGTGTAAACATTGTAAAAAAATGGAAGATTAGTTTTATTGATTGAAAATCACTCCAGGATGTCCAGATGTTATTATTTATTCCTACACTATTATTACTGGGTGGTGTATGCACGGGGGAGGGAAAAATTTACAATTCTAATAAAATGGTTATTATCATTTCACTTTGTTGACGGTATTGTTTCAAAACTGTGTAAATGAGAATGATTATTTTTCCAGTCCAGTAAAGCAATCCCCCCTGAAGAGCGTGGGATCTCCGGCTAAGGACCTGCTGATGTCCCCCCGAAAGATCCTTGTCAGCCCTATTAAGAGTCCAGTCAAGGTAAACTATATTTCATTACTTATTATTTATACATATTTCATTACTTATTAGTCTGTATATTTCTTTACTGTATATTTCTTTACTTATTAGTCTGTATATTCAATTACTTATTAGTCTGTATATTTCATTACTTATTAGTATGTATATTTCATTCATCACCAATTTGAGGGGCGGTGGAAGGGATTGATTCATACATCCGTCACTCCTGGATACGGATTCTCATATTCCTACCCACCCCTCATACCTTCTTCTACTCCTTCCTTTCCTTAAAAATACCCTCCACAGATCATCCCCAAAGATAACATACGCCCCGAGGGACATTATTTTCGTGGAGCTATTGAAAAAAAAACTGAAAAAAATGTATTAACTGCGAAGTGCCGAGGGCCCACCTGCTTGATTATAATAATTATTTTAAAAACTGCCTACTTTGTATTATTCGCAGTCATAATATAAAAAAACCATTGTTAACACACTGTAGTCGGGCGCTTCAAACAATAGACTCTAGCCTATAGCGGGTGTTTTTCGCGAATAGCGCAAAAATATATCGCTTCAGCTAAATCTTCACCAGAATGGGCAGACAAATTATCGGCGAATATTTCCTCATGACTTTCGTTAGTATCTGAAGATATTTTTGAAGGGTTAGAGAAAATATCAATTAAATAAATTCCACTAAAAAAACACATCTGTTTTGTAACTCTGTATATCATAACTAAAGCACGTGTATATTAGCGCCACTCTATCTTCACAAGTAATGAGTGCCAGAAAAAGTCATTCAGGAAATGATTATTGTAATAACATCCTCAGGATTATCTCATAAGAGAGGTCCAATGAATTTATAACATGTCATAAGAATATAATAGGTACTCATATTCCCAGTACAACTAACAAACAATCTTTGAAATTTAACACAATAAAATTGCCTAATTATTAAGTATGTAATAAAAATAAAATTGAGTATGTGTGTACATAAAAGAAACAACGGCTTATCTTTTTTTTGTTATATGTGTGTGTAGTTTGTAATGTCTTCAAGCATTTAGATTAAATAGTCACGGGAATAATTTTCCTTCCTCGCCTTTGAAGTGGAGCCGGCATAAAGGGTATTTTTACCCGTCCCGCCGATAAGCACCAGTCGGCCGCGCGGGTAAAAATACCGTTCCCGCTCATAGTGTGTTAATATAACTACAATACTGTAAGTGCGAAATCAAACAATTTCCAGACATTCAGAGGTAGACATGAATCATTAATCTGTCCCTATAATACAATAATATAGTTTCATAAACCACAATAATTATATGCTTTCATAAAACACAGTAATTATTATGTTTTTGGAATATTAGAGGAGGTATGGAAAGAAAGATGAATGAATTGTGTGACACGATGGTTAGCAAATGTTTGGACATACTTTGTGTAACAGAGAGTATGAAAAAAGGGAGCGGTACAATGCAGCATAACGATAGGCTCGTCATTTGGTCTGGGAGACCAGATACAGAGAGGGCGTGTCAGGGTGTTGCAGCACTACTGTCTCCCAGAATGATTGAATGTATGTTGCAGTATGAATGTGTAAGTCCGAGAATAATGTGGATTAGGTTCAAAATCGGTTTGACAAGGGTGTTTCTTGTTGTTTGTTATGCCCCTGTCAATTCTGAGAGTGACGAAGAGAAAGATGATTTTTGGACTGGTGTGAATGATGTGATGAGACTGAAAAATATTAATGAAAGGATTATAATGGCAGGCGATTTGAATGGGTGGGTAGGAATTAGACGTGACGGATTTGAATCGGCCTTAGGTATGTTTGGGGATAAAAGAACGAATGACAACGGGAACAGAATACTTGAAGTATGTTTAGAGTGGAACCTTTTTGTGTCCAATACTTTTTTCGATCATAAAGGTATCCACCAATATACGTGGGAAAGAGGAAATGAGAGGTCAATTATCGATTTTGTAGTAATTGACTCTAGGTTGAGAGCCGTTACCGAGGACACGAGAGTTTTCAGAGGGGCAGAGGTTGAAACTGACCACTTTCTGGTGGTGTCGAGAGTAAACCTCTTTCGCGGTTGGCGCTCTAAAGTGAAAACGGTACTAACTCCAACAAGAATCAAAATAGAAAAACTACAAAACGATAATGAGAGGAGTAAGTATGTGAATTGTGCAGAGATGAGATTGAATGAGAAAAAAATGGATGGTCTAAGCATAGACGAAACATGGAACCACATAAAAGTGAGTCTTTGTGAATCTGCTAAAGAGGTGTGTGGAATAAGTACGCAAGGTAGAAAGAAAGGTGATGCATGGTGGGATGATGATATTAAAGCACTGGTCTCAGAGAAGAAGAAAGCATGGTTATGTCTGATTGCGGCTGGCAGTGCTTCCAGCGAAGAGAAGGATCGAGCGAAAGAAGTATATAAGGAATGTAAGAAAAAAGTAAGAGTTGGAGTGAAAGAACGAAAGAAACGCCTGGAAGAGGAAGAAGGAATGAAAATGACAAACCATTTCCAAGAAAACATTAAGTTGTTTTGGAAGGAAGTCAAAAGGTCCCGGTGTGGCCCTGAAACCGGAAGCATGAAAGTAATAAAATCGAAAGATGGAAAAATGTTGACGAATGAGGAAAAAATAAAAGAGAGATGGATGAAGTATTTCGAGGAAGTCTTTGAAAGCGAAGTGAGTGACAGTGATTCTAGCGGCGAATCAGATATGAACGATGATGGACTGAATGTTACCGAAATTAGCATGGATGAGATAGAAAGATCAATTAAGTATATGAAGAATGGTAAGGCTGTCGGTTTCGACAATATTGCTGCTGAATATTTTAAAGGAGGTAGCCGTATAATTCTCACATGGTTGTGCAATCTTTTTAACCAATGTTTAAAGGAAGGTTACGCGCCTTTAGATTGGAGAAGAGCAGTGATCATGCCATTATACAAAGGTAAAGGGTCACGTATGGAATGTGGGAATCATAGGGCTATTAGCCTGCTAAGTTCAGTTGGCAAGCTGTATGGTAGAATTTTGATTGAAAGGGTAAGAAAGGAAACAAAGGATAAAATATGGGATGTGCAAGGTGCTTTTATGAGTGGAAGGGGGTGCATGGACCAGATCTTCTCATTGCGTATGCTCACCGAGAAGTTTCTGGCAAAAAACCAGAAACTTTTCTGTGCCTTTGTAGATCTACAAAAAGCATACGACCGAGTCGACAGGAAAAAGCTATGGAAGGTGTTGTCCAAGTATGGAGTGAATGCGAATCTGACTCAGGCAATTGCGTCTCTATATGAGGGAAGCGTTGCATGTGTTAGGGTGAACGGTGGTTTTACGGAGTGGTTTGATATCACAAAAGGTGTTAAACAAGGCTGCGTAATGTCACCGTGGTTATTCAATCTATACATGGATAATTGTATGCAAGAATTGAAAGATGTGGGATTGGGCGCGAATTTGAGTAATCTGAAAGTATGTTGCCTGTTGTATGCTGATGATGCGGTGCTGATTGCTAATAGTATGGATGATCTGCAGTCTCTCGTGTCTAGGATGAACGAAGTATGCGTGAAGAATGAGTTAATGATGAATGTAAGTAAGTCTAAAGTAATGGTGTTTGAAAGAGAAAGTACGAAAACAGTGTGTAATATAGCTGTGAATGAGGAATACTTGGAGCAGGTGGATGAATTTGTGTATTTAGGAAGCATGTTTACGAGTGATGGGAAGGCTGACAGAGATATTGAAAGAAGAGTAAATGCAGGTAACTCCATTAATGGAGGACTGAACGCAGTTGGCGCTAACAAAAAATTGTCCAAAGAAGCGAAGTTAGCAGTCCACAATGGAGTGCTGGTACCTACCCTGATGTATGGAAGTGAGGCATGGAACTGGCAAAGAAAGGATGAAAGTAGATTGAATGCTGTTGAAATGAGATCCCTGAGGCGTATGTGTGGTAAAACCATGTATGATCGTGTGAGGAATGTGGATATCCGCAAAGAGTGCAAGGCTGATGTAAGCGTAATGAGTAAGATCAAGAAAGGGACGCTTAGATGGTTTGGGCATGTAGAGCGAATGAGCGAAGAAAGGAGTGTAAGGAGAATATACGATGCAAATGTGAATGGTAGCAGAAGTCGGGGGCGCCCGAGGAAGACATGGCACGACCAAGTGAATCAGATACTTGAGTCGGGCCATGTCAAGAGTCAGAACAATAGAAGAGTATGTATGAGACGATGTATGAATGTGAATGAGGCAAGGAGTGTGTGCCAAGACAGAGTTGTTTGGCGGTCCGTCCTCTCTGCCTACCCCTGCGGGGAAACGGCGTGATGGTTAGTTAGTTAGTTAGTTAGTTAGTTAGTAATATGGTCATAAACCATAATAATATATTGTGATGGGAATGTTATCACCATAATGGACTTTCCAGGTAGTTAACCTTTTCCCCCATTACTTTTATCAATGGTTATTATCAAACTATTCAAATACCAGTCATTCATCAATTGTTATTGTTTCATGATTATTATCTAGATAATTTTGTTTACTTTTATTTATTGTCTTTTAAAATACACAAACTTATTTGTTGATGATTAAGAACACTGATGACTTTGTTGACATAGTTGTTCCCTAATTTATTGTGTAATTAAACCCTTTTACAGTGACTTTCTAACACCAAGATTCCCTTTCTAAACAATTAAATGACTCGGTGGGCCTATCTCATAGATTACACCTCTGGAATACATAATATTTTATTCAATAATTACAAAATTACTTTGTGGTGTCATTTTAATTTAAATAAAATAAATAACTTTGTAAACATCACTACATATTTAATCCAAAAACCATTGGTTTTGAAACATGTCGATCCGGGCATTCTGTTTTGGATTCGGCTGTGCTCATTCAAAAAATCATATCTCCGTATATTGATATGGAAACTTGTAAACTGCTTACTGTGGTTTAAAACCAACGAATCCACATATATTTCATTGCTTATCCCATATTTGTAGGTTGTTTGCGGAAATTAAAAAATAAATTAAATTAGAGTCGAAAAATCGTTCAATGAAATTTAGGCAGCCATCGTTCAAGGCCTAGAGCGATGAGACCTAAATATGGGCAGCCATCATTCGACTGGAGAATATATGGTTATAAAAATATAGCAACCTAAATATTATAGAGTTATTTACTTGTGTTCTGGTTTTAGAAAGGTCAAATTAAAAGTGTCTGCGTATTAGTATTATTATCAGAAACTATCTTTTAATGATGTCACAAAATAGTGAAACTGCCCCATGACCTTTTATACTCGCAAATTAGTAATGTATTAGTGCGTAACCGTTTTATGGAGAACATGACTAACTAAATTTACAAACCCATAATTTTGTAAAAAAACTAGCAAGTTATTAAGAAAATAGTGTCAACCGGCGCACGTCGGAAGATTGGCATTTTAGCCCTGACAGTAATAGGATAGAGATAACACATCGAGACAATGAATTATTTAAACAAATCTTGACTAAGTCAACTATGATTGATTAATCTATGTTAATAACCTATGTTAATATTATGTTTGTATTTATTTCAAAAGTTTTTGATTATTGTTAAATCATTAGAACTAAATGTAAAGACTCCTCCCATAAACACGAGCTCCTGGAGCTCAACTTATGGAGAAATAGAATAATAATGAACAAATTATTTATAAGTCTGCATATTGTTATCATTTATAATGTTAAATAATAAAAAAAAAAAAAAAAAAAAAATAATCGCACAGTACGCACCAAATCAATATTTCATATTAGTTCATCTTTGTAATCTCTTGGAAATGAATCGATAAAAGTTGTAATTTAAATTAATTTTCAGATCCCTGCGTACGAGCGTCTTGCTTCCCTCGCCACCCCTACCCCATCTCTCACCCTACCGCACCACTACCGCTGGATAGGAGAGGTCTTCAAGGCCATAGAGCAAGTGTGCTCCATGCTCTACAACCGCAAGGAGAGCATCACCTTCTCCAAGGTCAAGATGGCTGTGCAAGAGATGCTCAGGAGAAATGTCACCGAGAAACACGTTGGCCAAATCAAAGCCATCAGCCCCGGGATGTACTCCTTCAACAGGGAAAAGGTCAAGAACTTTGGACTGACTGCTAAACGAGACGAGTATGAATTGATGTTGAAACCGAACGTGTTGAATTCATCTGGAGATCGCAGCAGCACTATGACCCCAGCCATCATCTTGGAAAGGCAGCGAAGTTTCTTCAATTTACTGCTCGATAAGGTTAAAGAACATCACAGCGTATTCCTCACTTCTCTAGACCCTCCTCTTGACATCCCAAAGGACAAGTTGAAGCGTTGGCATCCCGAGTTTGAGCTGGAGCGTATCCCCGAAGTCGAAGAGGGATCACTTCCCGAAGCCCCCAATGTAGAGAAATTTTCCACAGCCCAAGATGTTCTCACCCATTTCCGCGAACAGTTCAACTGCAACACCAAGATGGAGAAGGCTCTGATGAGGCTTGCCGAGGCTAAGGCTCGAGGACTCACGACCGAGGAACAAAAAGCCACCGGACTTAAAGCCGACGGTTCTGATACGGCCACTCAGACCAAACCAGAAATAAAACCCAAATCTGACCCTGTTCCCGAACTTGCGACTACAACCGCACTTACTAACCCCGCTTTCAAAGGCATCCCTAAGGCTTTGCTGGAGAAGGTCCGAGCCCGGCAAGCGGCCAAAGCTCTGGAATCCATGACGAGGTCTCCTGCCCAAGAGAAGGACTCTATGATGTACCAAAGACTCCCCGACCTGGCCCGCCTCGTGCGGAATCTGTTTGTCACGGAGAAGAAGAGTGTTCTCCCGTTCGAGACGGTCATATCTACGCTGGACAACAGTTTCCGAGTGAAAATGTCCAACGAGGATCTCACCCGACATGTTCGGTTATTGAGTAAAGAACTTCCTGGCTGGTTGACTTTCTACGAGTTTAGGAAAACAGAGTTTCTGAAGATTGTCAAAGATTCCGACATGAGTAGGATCATGGCCAAGCTGGGCGATTTAGCAAACAAGCATTCTGTATAATGCTGACTTCTCACTTCTCACTATCTTTATGCAATGATAAAAATTATGATTAGAATAATTCTACGATTTTTTTATGATTTTTTATGTGTTCATTTAAAACACAATTTTTCAGCTCCTAAAATAGTTTTTGACGCCAACTGTCATAATTTTGTTATATTTATAATTAGTTTTATTAAAGTTGCTTAATCGAGAGTTTCCACAATGTGTGCCTTGAATTAGAATCAAAAGATTGAATCAATTCTTGAAAAATTGAAGTAGCAATAATTATAATGGTTTACAAGAAAATGACTGAAAATCTTTCACTGTATACATTTTTTTATATGTATGTATTTTTCTAAAGAATTATCACTTTGTAGTATTGCTGCAGGAGCCAAATATTTAATTTTACAACCATTATAACTAGTGGTAAAATGTATTTATGGAACCATGTGACCCGAAAAGACCCGACCCAAAATAAAACATGATCTGTATCTGTATGTCTGTAGTGGTAGTTTATTGGGTACAGCGATTGATTTCTTGTGGCAATATTATTTATTTTTGTTTAATAAACTACTTCTCACTAAGCAAAATCTGTTAAATGTATTGACCCTAATCTCTCTAACATCACCAATGAGCGCGTAGTTTGGTAAGTTCCCACATATTCCCGACACTCTTGTTAAACTTTTCTCCGCATTCCTGATTTTTACATTATAACGGTTGTGCGCGGCACTTTTTAAGACATTTTTTTTATTTTTGTTGTTTGTTTTTGGGGTGTTATGCCGTGTTGCGCTAACTCCTTCTTTAGCCACGGCATAACACCCCAAAAACAAACAACAAAAATGCTTTTGGCCGTGAGAATCTAAAATTTTTTTTTATTTTATTTTATTTTTTATTTCCTTTATTTTCCCAATTTATATATTTGACCTTACAAATTTTATAATAATAGGAAAGGGAACCCACTAAGGCGCAGCCTGTGCGTGGGTAATATAAGTTTATACATTAGATTTTTGTACCTAAAAAGATTTTATATTTCATAGAAAATGGCGTATTCGCGCACATATATTTGAGAGTAGCGGTGAAGAGGTTAAAAATGGATCCCACGTCTCTTTTTGTTATTTATTTATGTATATCATATTTATATGATATGACAGTTGTATTATGATTGAGCTGCTCAGGGTGTAGACCATGGGTGGCCAACCTTTTTAGCAGCCGGGCCAGATTTTAGAAATGAGATTTCCTACCGGGCCATACTAGAGGTCAGACGTACTAGCTCGTCTTGATACTTGGAACAATTGGTACAAGTTTAAACAAATACCTAGTCCAAATACCTGTTCCCTGTCAAAAGATTTCCCACATTTTTTTCATGTCCTCTGGTGCATTTGCTTTGTGGATATTCCGTATTTCGATTAGAGGAACACTCTTCTCAGCGTCTTGCGGCTGGCGAGGCGAGTATTGCGTATATGGGACGCAAAAGACGTCCAAAACTTGAAAGACTCGCAAGAAGCGCAATACTCGCAAAACATGCAATACTCGCAAGCCATGTACTGAGATACTTCCACATACGAATTACAAACGTTGAAATGTTTTTTTGGTTGTTTTATGTACACTAAAAGAAAAAAAATGTGTGCATAAGTTCTGCGGGCCACAAGTAGATACCCAGCGGGCTGAGGGTTGATCAACCTTGGTGTAGACCTTTTTTAACCGACATTTTTGCAAAACAAAAATGATATATAATAATATATCATTTTTGCAAAAGTAATTTTATTTCATGTTTGTAAATAGTGTTATGTGATGTCTTCTTTTGCTGGGGATCATTTTCATAGTGGTAGCACTCTTTTAATGGAAGATTTTAGCTGCGTAATCAATGCTACAGTTTCATTCAATTCAATTTGTTTGTTAATTTCAAAAACATTACAAAATTGTTAATTTCAATGCGTTTTTAAAATATTTTTTTAATAAGAATTCTTAGATTAATATTAACAGTGTGTATATCAACTATACCAGTGATAATAGAGCAGAGGTTCCCAAACTTTTTTGCCCCGTAGACCACTTGCCAAAAAAATTTTTTTCAGTAGACCCCCTGCCTGCCGAATTTTGAATTTTCCTAAAACTATTAACTATTTATTTTTTTCGTAAAGAGATTCCCTTCCCTTGCCTGTCCAACAACCGGGTGGCGGTATAGTTCCTCTGTCTTTACATTGTGCAGACAGGGCGCCCTTGTGAGGTATTACACCAAATGAAAATGGAGCAGGATAAGCAACGGGAATTTCTTTCTGTAGCTAGCCCTACAGAACTGCCCCTTAAGTTCTTTGTCAGTGCTTATTCCGGTCAGTTCTTCTTGTCACATGATATCCGATTCTTCAACATTCCATTTCCACAGTCAAAATGTCCTCAAACTTAGTTTTGAAGTCTGTGTGAAGTGCATTTAAATGCTGAACGTCATTATTACCCTGGACGTTTTTCAAAAACAAGTTGGGGAACTAGAAAACTTCGCGGCTTCCAATGTGCAATGTTTTGCTGGAATATATTAATACTGACGAGAAAAGGAAGGTATAATTTTATTTATATACCACAATAAACAACTTTACGAAATATAAAAATACAAATATCTATCTATAATATATTCTCAGTCTATTATTAGTATTACGTTATTTGTGTTAGGTCTATTGTTTCATTTACGGAACTCCTAAATGTTGACTTGAGGTAAATGGGGGTCCGCTCGTATGTACCCCCATTTGAATCTCGTGGACCCCCAAATTTTTTTCTCGCTGACATAGACCCCCAGCAAGCCGATATCGACCCCTGGGGGTCTATATAGACCACTTTGGGAACCTCTGTAGTAGCCATACTCCCTCATGTAGAGAAATCTCAAGAATTTCTTCTGAACTCTCTCCAACATGAGAGAATACTTTACCTGGTGTGGACTCCAAATCACCGACCCACTTTCAAGACTTCTCCTTACTAAGGAATTAAATAAAACTATAAGCACCCGGTTATCTCTAAAATTCCTTACAGTGCGTAGAACAAAGCCCAGAATTCAGGAAAAAAACAGGACTATCCAACTATCGTTTTTTGCATGGCGGCAAATGAAAAAAAAATTATTTACAAAAAATCACTGCAAGAAAACAATTTTTTTTCAATCAATTGGCTTTTATTGAATAAATTACACAACATGTATAAGTGCACTTAGGGTTTTTCTTTATGCAGTGTGAATCATTGGGTATCAAATGAAGTGTCGCTTTAGAACTGAGCATGATTTACTTGTTCAAAAATTCATAGTCAGGTGTTCCCTTGAGCCTGCCTTCCAAGTATTTGTCGTGGGTTTCCACGTCCAGGAAGTGTGCCACAACTGCCGGGTCCTGCTTCATTGCTTCTATCCAGGCATCCTGAAATAAAAAATAAAAACAACTGAATGCATAAGATATTTGTTGAATTTATAAATAACTAGCGGACCGGTAATGCTTCGGTATTGTTTTATCCATGGTCTCCTCGGGCGTTTCCGATTTCTTCTACCATTCAGAGCCCATAGGACTCACATTCGAATAGCGCCCTTTATTTAAATAGATAGATTGATATTATTTCCTCTTTTTAGCCTCTTGGGCTTCGGCAGGGTATACCTCCACACATGAGGTCCCATTGGAAATAAGTTCCTTTTAGGCAATAATATGTCCTCTTTGGGGATGATGTGAAAACGGAATCGGTAAATTATATATTATTTAAGATTTCCACAGGGCCCTAATGTCGGAGAAAAATAGGCGAACCCCGGTGGAGAAAAATATTTCACATATTTATGTAAGCTGAAAATGTTGCTTGTGAAATGATGGAGGACTTAGCTAGCAGTGGTTTAAACTCTGGGTGAGAATCCCACGCATTTGTCCACTCAGCTACTAGCAGGTTAAGCTGCTTAACTTTAAAGGTTTCCACTTTAAACAATACTAAAATATTTCCGTTTAAGAAAATACTAAGGAATTTTCAACAAATTTGTCGGGAACTTAAAATAATTTTTATTGTAAAGTATTCAAGATATATAATGAACTACCGACGATGGCTAAAAAACTTGCACCTTATCGTGGGTTGTGCCTAAATGAGGTAATTTTTTTTTAGATGTTTATAAATACTAGATATAAAAGTGTAATTTTTAAAATCTGAATAAAAAAATATATTTATATAATTGTTGGGATACTGACTGTCCGAAAAAATAAAAAATGAAAGCATTAATTGGTTTGCCCTTCGACTTATAAGCTATTTCCGTGTGTTTCTTAATGTAATAATTCATATTCCACTCTCACACCACATATCTTCCCCGATTGGGGGTAAAGCGTAAAAAATTTTGCCTGCGGCGCATTTTTCTGACTTTATGAGAGTTGTAACTAATTTTCCGATCCCTTCGCTCTCATTTATTCCAGCTGGGGATGCCATAGTTCCATAGGGCTCCAATATTATTGAGGAATTGGGACTAATGTTTGGTGTACGTTATCTACGCATTTAAAAAAATAGTTTAATTACTTGTGCAAACAATAACATAACAGCTTTTTTTACTTGAGATTATAGATGTAACTATTTAGAACTCACATAATGCCATGTTAGTAACTACTAAGTACATAAAATGATGATTTACTTACGAGGACACTAAACCTTGACTTGTCAATAGCGAAGCGGGCACTGCCATACTTCAAGAGCAAACCAAAGCGTTCAAACCACGGCCAGATCATGTAGTCCACCATCCCAGGAGTGTCACCGGCTAGGAACTTGTTCCCCCGCTTGCCCAACTCCCCCTGCACGGCCTCCAGACCCTGGAAGAATTTGGTCTCCAGAGACTCGTCCACTTCGCCCTTGGACATCAGGACTTTGAAGAATGTTGTGGATACCTTGAAAAGATGGGATTTTGTACTTTTTTCATAAGACTACTGAATTCTATCGGTAATTGAGGAGCTTTTCAACAAAGACAAATTTCTACTCCAAACGGTTTTTTTAAATAATTAATTAAAAATCTGTATGCGAAAAGACTAATGTTTTGTAAACCAGATTCTCAACCTGCAACCTCTGATACTCTGAACTCAGAGCCAAGGATCTTAGCGCTCTGTTACGGAGGTCGTTATACAGACCCATACTCTCCACAACCTTTGTGAACATGTAAGAGCATTGACAAACATTTTTTCAAATCTACTTATAATACTTAATATAATGTGTAGATTTCGTACCATCTTTTTTCCAATCTACTTTCCCAGATGCCATTTATACGGAATAATTGATTAAATTTCAGTACATTTCTTGCGTATCCTCTAATTTGTTGAATTTTTTCCATAATTTGTGCAAAGGCACAAGGAGAAAATTGACTATTACTAAAATAAATTAAAAATCTCTTCAAATTATTATTGAAAGGAAATTGCAGGCCTTAGAGTTAACAGGTTTTCCGGTAAACTTTTAGTAAATTACGAATATATTATCATCATGTCGAAACACTTGTTCATGAAAATCCGTTTTTTTTTTACACTAACTCCACACATGTCATAGGAAAAATAATTTCCCCCAGGGTCTATAACATCTTTGGGTATGCTATGTGGTGGGTCTTTTCAAGGAAAGGTAGGAGATGTAGTACAGGAATGAAAAAAGGTATGAGAGGTGGGTAGGAAGCTGCGGGTCAATGTGTCCAGGAGTGACAGAGGTATGAATCCTTCCCTACCGCTGTGGTTCAAGGCGATGGGTCGAGAGGAGAGGTCAAATGGTCTGCCTCAACCTGTCTCTCCCGATCCGGCCTGCTATTCAGTAAGTGGGAAGTCGCATCCGCCGACAAGACCTATAAAAATGTCACCCACGAACCCGGGCACCCCTGCTAAGTCACCGAACGTAGTAAACCACTTAAGGGCGACCAACGGTAGAGGTGTTGGTTATCCAATAAATGGTACCCATACCGCCTCCGAAATTTAATATTTTTGCGTGACAAAAAAAAATCTTTTTATCGAGAAAACGTGAATTGATTTTTAAAAATTAATAAGGCCTGTTAATTTGTCGTGAGGGCAAAAATCGATTTATCTTCGTGCATATTACCCCATTGAAGTTTTCTACAATGAGCTTGTCCAGAGCCTTCCTGAGGGGATCTGCGGAGACCAGCCTCGGGAGCGGGTACTTGTCCTCCACGTATTCAGCAGTCACCAGACTCTCGGCAATGCAGACTCCTTCTGCCACCTCCAGAGCTGGAACGGTACCTGGAATAGCAATTTTCAACAAGTGCTGCCAATTCGTAACTTCTAATACTAGCTTATTATATTATTACAGTAACTGAAAAATTACAGGAAAAGCCAGACAGATCTAAAAATATTTAATTATTTTTCTGAAAACTTCTGATACCTATTAAAAAATGATATATACTAGCAAATAATTCAACAATCTAATTTTGATGTATGTATTTATTTGTCGTTAAAGACAATAAGATTAAAGATTCTTTCATTTTTAATTGAGATCTGATTTTATTTAAAAGGCCTAAGTATAACAGTTTGGGCACCATAATAAGGAACTGAAGTGAAAAATAGATTAACAAACGCTGATTTTGAATATAACTATAAGTTTTATCATACATTTATTATTATACATAGAATTTATAAGTTATTACTTGTTATTAACATCACAAAATGCAATAAATTAACATTTACACGTAATAAAAATAAAATATCCTTTGTATACACACTAAACGGCACACACATCAATGAAGTAAAATATATAATTAGACTTTATCCAACACACTGATGACATCATTAACAAAGCCAATAAAATGCTGGGATTTATAATTCGCATAGCAAAACCCTTCCACAACATAAACACTCTATATTCCCTTTACACCTCATATATTCGCCCGCACCTGGAACACTGTACACCGATCTGGACTCTTTTATACCAAGCCCATATCGAAAGAATAGAAAGAATTCAAAAAAAAATTTTTAAACACATAAATTATAAACTAAACTTACTGTAACGGACGTACTGCTCCAATATCAGCCGACGCCCCATATTATTAATTTGCTATTTGCCCTGTTATTATTGTCGCCCCATATTATTAATTTGCTATTTGCCCTGTTATTAAAGTAAAATATACTGCCGAAAAATGTAAAATTGTTATGTAAAATGTAAAATTGTTACAATAAATGAAACGTCGGAGCTTGGCTAGAGGTATACGGGCAGAGAAGTATTGTGAGAGCTGGTAAAATCATATTCATATTTTAATTCGGGCACGATTGTTAGAACCGTGCCAAAACGTAGTGGGAAGCCGTGCCGTGCGCCATGCGCCGTCATAGCGTCACAAATGACCGGTGGTACGCCGTCATTACGTCCCACGGGCACGGTTCTGAGGATCGTGCGAAACTACCGGCCGAGCGGCGGTAGACGTCCCGGCGGGGCGCCGCGATAGCGTTGCAAATACGGCTCACGGATTCCAGGAATCAAAGAGAAAGTGGGCCCGTGTGCGCGTCGCGCGCCCGCTGGCGGCTATAAAACGGGCAACAGGCCCTCAAAACGTCAGATATCCAGCAACCACCACCAGCTCTACACCTCTCTCTCTGCTCTGCCCTCTACCTCGCTCCGACTTCTGACTCTGCTCGCCTTCTTTCACTCTGACCCCCGCCTCACCCTGGACCACGGACTGCCTACTCCTTCGGACCAGACTCGGAATCAGCTCAAGAACAAGCGACAAGCAATCGGACCAGCTCTACAGCGGCTTCAGAGACGGCCCCGTTCTACCCCTCCACGCCACTGAAGGACGACATCTCACGCCTCCACAGATTGGGATCACCGGCCCCTTACAGTCTTGTGTGTCACACGATTACGTCTGATACATAAGTGGTCCTTCGACGCCGGATCTTTCTGTGGATAAGATGTCACCTTCACTGCGCTCTGGGAAGAACAGCGCTGACGGGGATTCATCGCAGGGAAGCGATGATCCCACACCGACCGGGGCGGCCACAGCCGCGCCCCCCGGACTCCGGCCAACCGCCCCCCTGGCCCCCTCTGATCCCCGAGCGGACCTACTGCCTGGTCCCTCTGGCGCATCACCACCACAGACGCCCCCTGCCGCGGCCGACGTCTCGTCAAGAAGCGAGGCTTCCAGCGAGGACACGCTCCGGCAGGCGCAGCTCGAGCTGAGAGCTGAGAGGCGGCGCACCCAGAAGCTGCAGGACGACCACGCCCGACAGATGGCAGAACTTGTCGCCATGCTGAAGGGCCTCACGCGGACCGCTTCACCTGCAGCCTGGCAACCCGACGGAGCCTATCCCGGAAGCCAGCCATCTAGCGGCCCCGGGCAAAGCTGGGGCTACGCACCCGAGGCGCACACCACTGGCCCACGGGTGGGCCTGCCACAGACTGCGGCGCCCTCTAGCGGCCCCAGTCACAGCCTTGCCTACACAGTGGGGGGAGAGCCCACTGTTTCGCAAGCTACAGCACCACGGGTGGGTCTTCCACAGACTGCGGCGCCCCCGAGCGGCCCCAGTCACAGCCTTGCCTACACAGTGGGGGGAGAGCCCACTGTTTTGCAAGCTACAAAACCACGGGTGGAATACCTACCGACGCCGACGCCGGCGCCTCCGGGCGTACCTAGTCAGGGGTACGCAGCGGAGGCGCAAACCACTGGCTCATGGGTGGGCCTTCCACAGACTGCGGCGCCCCCGAGCGGCCCCAGTCACAGCCTTGCCTACACAGTGGGGGGAGAGCCCACTGTTCCGCAAGCTACAGCTCCACGGGTGGAATACCAGCCGAAGCCGGCGCCCCCGGGCGTACCTAGTCAGGGGTACGCAGCGGAGGCGCAAACCACTGGCCCACGGGTGGGCCTGCTACAGACTGCAGCGCCCTCTAGCGGCCCCAGTCACAGCCTTGCCTACACAGTGGGGGGAGAGGAACCCCCTGTTCCGCAAGCTACAGAACCACGAGCGGACTACCAACTGACGGCGGCGCCATCTAGCGGCTTCACCCACGGCTTCGGGTATGCAGCGGAGGCGCGAACCACTGCGCCGCAGCTGGATTACAGACCAACGCCAGCGTCCCCGGGCGTACCTACTCAGCATCAAGGACGCGAAAACAGCATTCGGACCAGCTACAACGGCATCAGAGACGGCCCCGTTCTACCCCTCCACGCCACTGAAGGAAGACATCTTACGCCTCCACAGATTGGGATCACCGGCCCTATCTACAGTCTTGTGTGTCACGATTACGTCTGATACAATATCTATCACTGCATATTATATAAAAGCTGTTTTTTCTTACAAAATAAATAAATAAATAAGTTGTCATTTAAAAACAAATAAAACACCATCCCATTAAAACACACTGTTTGGTTGGTACGACTGAATCTGCAGTTTCATTACAACCAGTCTACATGAGTAATATATCTATGGTTTACAACACCCACATCAGGGTGGATAATTCGTGAAGAATTCCTTAAATTGCTGGGAATTTCTCAAGTTTTTTTCAAGAATTGTTTTTTTGCAGAGAGAACCTTTTTGTAGGGAAAATGCGGGGATTCTGGGAATTTCTTGACTATAAAATCTCTCCATCTTTTGTGGGTATTTTAGAACATATGCATTGGCAACTCACATAACTTGCATAATCACATTTGAACCAATGAAAATATTTTAATGCAGGTTTTTAAACACCGGTAAATTGTAATACAGTAATATCAATTGTAAATGGTAATATCAGGTGAGGTCATGGATGCTTTTTTGCACTTTGATTCAGTACGATAATATTAGTGATGAGATGCTGATATCTTACCTAGTATTCTTTGATGTTAAAAGAGGGTTATCTTGAGAATAAAAACGTTTGACTTCCATACAAAATACAGCGCCGGTTGAAAAAAAGAACATAGGCTTTTTGAGACGGGTGACTGGTGATGTCAATTGGTGAGTTTTTGAAAGACCCTAAGAATTAAAACTTTGTAAATTATTTTAACTATTAAAACAAACTATAACAATAAAAAAATATACAGGGGTTTATGTTTGAAGGTCATTATTGATTAAAAAAATGGACTGCAGTTCCTCATTAAATAAACGTATTTCTTTATTCAAGGTACTGGAAAACGTTTCAAAATACGAGTATAACATATTACTGGGGGTTTCACTCTATTTCTTATTAAAGATTTGAAAAGTTACCATTAGGGCTCTTGGAGGTCAGCCATTCAGGCTTCTCGGTGAGGTTGACGTTGATGACTTCGTAGTCAACCTTCTTGGCGTTCAGAACCAGAATGGTTCTCTGGGCGTAAGGACAAAACCTCATGCTGTAGATGCGAAGTTTGCCGGAGAAGGGCGGCAACACCGATCCTGGGAAACAAACAACAAAATAGATTCACGAATTTTATTACATTGTTTCATTCAATAATAATGGTTTATATGTATATTTTTTTTTTAGAAACGTACAAAAAATTATAAACCTTCAAAGTATTTTTTGAGGATATTCAACATTAAAAATATTTTTAAAACCCATGAAGAACGTCAGAAACCAGGTTACTTTTAATACCCACGAAGGACGGTCAGAAACCAGGTCACTTTTAAAACCCACGAAGAACGTTGGAAACCAGGTTACTTTCAAAAGTACTGCGTAATAATATTTTTTGTTATTTCGAATTAATCAATAATTTTTGTTATTTGTTTTTGGGGTGTTATGCTGTGTTACGCTAACTCTTTCTTTAGCCAACTTTTCGGACAACGTTACAGTGGCCATCATCAGTGGCAGATGCTGATGATGGACACTGTAACGTTGGCTAAAGAAGGAGTTAGCGCAACACGGCGTAACACCCTAAAAACTAATAACAAAAATACTTTTGGCAGTGAAAATCTCAAAACATATTTAATTAATAATTACTCTCCACAAAAGAATTGGAAAGATATATTTTTGAGGTATCTTTAATCTTGATCTATATAATTATTACTAGTTGTTTCTCATAGTAATTAAGTTGAAACGAAGTGAAATTTCTATAATCATTATCATACCACCCAAATCTGGAAATGTCAGTATTATTATTTATACTAAATAAAAGATAATGTATAAGCCCTAACGAAGCTTGAGATTAGTGAAACCTGGTTGACTGTCATTTATTGATTCGATAAGAAGTGGTGTATCACAAAGTGTGTTTTTTTAATTTAATATAAATAAAAAATGTTTGTTTATTTTGCGCAATCCTGAGTCGACTCGGAACCTATTTCAAATGAATAAAATCTTACGTTTTGAAGGTCCATGGTACTAAACATGCACAACTAAACTTAATTAAAATGTAAATAATGAATAATACAAATTGTTATTTTTTTCGTTGAAACTGTCAAATCTGACAGAAGTAACTCAGCCATAAATAAACCAATCACAACTCAGCTGTCAAAATATACCATTTTTGTAAACAGAACGCGGATTATTATTGTGAATTATGTATAAAATTAAATACCTACCAGTTCCTAAATGTTTTGAACTCATATTTGCAGTCTGAAATTCACTGGATTTACACGACCGAACCGGCAAACGTGCAAAGCAAGATTAATTCTAGAATTCATTTTTGATTCCTATCATTCCTATCCTACTCGATAACTCAATTTACGATTCAAGTGCAAGATATTGTGGCTTTCTGGTGGGGGCAAGGCAATAAAACCAGCCATACACGACACGGTTCGCACTGACCGCCATAACGTCCGACAGGTTGGATAGAAAAACAATTGGACAATAATGTTTATTTTTTCGTGAGAAAATCGTGCGGAATCATACAATCTAGTGAATGTAGTAAAAGAAAATTTAAATTGGATAGATTTCAAAGTAAATATGAGTATAGAGAAGTGGAACTCTGTTTTTTTTAAAATTAACATACCTACAATTCGATTATGACGAGAAACAACCGTTTCAGTATCTGGGATAATCCGGACAATAATGCATTTTGATTGTTATTTCGTTAAAATTCAAAACGTTTGTTTACTTGGAGGCCATCACGTAAAATATTAGATCACGTGTTATTCAATTTTTGCAATATCTTATAGTTTTTTTATAATTTTATGTTTATTTTTATATATTCAATATAATTATTATTCAATTTATAAAAAATCAACCCGTAAAAAACAACGTTTTCTTAGTACGAAACATCTATTTTATATCTTTTAAATCTTAAAAAAGGTTTGAATGAGTGTTAAACCTTCGATCCAGGAACTGGAGTCGATCGGGTAGGACCGACATTTATTTCGTAAATTACTGCTGTAATGCCATCCGATTTCAGAGAAATGCGTATATATGTGTGTACGTGATTGACACCAAGCTTGATGTACACACGAGTAAATACCCACTGAAAACAAGAATTAAGAGTTTTAGAATGTAACGTACTCGCATCACATCGGAAATTATATTTTTTCAGTACCTATAACTTTTGAGCAAAGTGCTTTACATCATGTTTTTCGAGTGTTAATTTTATTTTGTCACACTAATTTCTGTATTTTTACAGAAGCTTATCGCAGTTTGATAATACTGCTAATAATAATAACAAAGATAACTCTCCTATAATATCTAAACGAAATGACACGATGACTGTACACTTTTCTTTAGATATCATTAATTTGTGTTGTCATTGTATTGATTACCCCAGCTTGGAACTTGGCTTTATGTTAGTGGACATAACACGTAACAGGTCAAATTGATAATATTCGAATCAAACGATTGATTGACTGATTTATTAAAATCCTGTTAAAAACGGAACACAGTAGGCCGCTTCCTAATACAATGTTAACACCTTACAATTTGCTCCGAAGGCCACGTTTATTTCTTTTTGATTGCAGACGGCATTAATGGCAACTAGAATTAATAGCAGTGGCAATTGCAATTTCTATGTACTGAACTTCTTTTGGCATTTATTTAGAAGTAAAGTGCCATGTGAAAATTAATACGCGTTATCACATCTGAAGTGCGCAAATCGCAACGCATGATCGACGCGTATTTTATATAAAATGTTCTCATTAGAACAGAGGCGTGCTTGTAGACTACGTAAATAACTTTAATTTTATCGTTTTGCTTTTTATCGATCGATTTTCGTGCCCTTCCGATATCGGGCCTGGTGACCTTGTCCCATATATACAACCCTCCTGGCCATCAATAGATTATAACGACATTATAACGCCGTTAACGTTAACACAATGCTTAATTTTTTTTAGTTATGTAATTGTAATGATACTAATGTCTAAATTTTGAATAAAATATTCCTAACTTCTATTTAAAAAATCTCAGGTACAAAAGAAAATCAGTAGGTACAAGAATTAGGGCCTTTACATAATATGTTTTTGTATTAATATACTTACATTACGATATACGGCCGGAGGAATCCTGCCGGCCCCTGCCCAGTTGCACGCGCCCTCAACTGCCTTTTTAAAGGCATCTCCCGCATATACTAAACTTACCTACGCAGACTCACGCTGGCCCCAACTACTACGCAGCAGAACAAGCAGTAAAAGTATCCCATACTGAAGAGAAATAATAGGACCCACCCCAGGACACCTGACATGAGACAGAAGACAGGTACCATACTCTACACGGTCCCCGCATCCCAGCAGCCCCAACCCGAAGACCCGAGGACCCAGAGGCCATCCATCCTAATGGCTCCCCCGATGCCCTACGCCACCAAGATGCCCGAGCCCCTCGCAGGGCCCTCACAGGCATCAGGACCCAGCCCGCCCCAAGACGCCGCCAGACGCCCCCAACCAGGCATAGCCTCGGCCTACCGCAGGCGCCCCCGACGCCGCTGCAGCCTGTGAAGACAGCTGCCCCTCAGGATGGAGGTTGGACGAGGCCGTCTAACTCCATCAAGAGGCCCCTGTTCCCACCAAGGACCACAACCGATCCAGCGTGGCTACCGGATTGCCGGAGGTTAATGAAGGCGCAGGCGCCGCGAGTAAAGCGCGCCAATACTAATGTAAATTTTCCCCGCAGGTGCCGGCAGGAAGGATTGAGTACTCGCGGTTGTGATGACCCTGGGGAACATGACACACTCTCAGATTACCTCTGCGGTGCAAGGATCTGGGGGCAGGCAAACTGTTCACCTTCAAGTACAACAGGGGTGGCAAGGCAAGCATCTTCGTGCGCACAATGGAGAACCACCGTGCCCTCACGTGCCTACACATAAGCTGAAGAAGGCTATCATCGAGGACCTGCCGAGAGTGGAGACGGCCGAAGTCGCTGAGGACCTAGAATCACGAGGCTTACCGGCCGTCAAGGTGGTCAGGATGACGACCGCCTCCGCCGAATCCCCATCTACCTGGCCCACATCAATACGGAAGTAAATATGGGACAGCTGCACCCGGCCGTCAAATACCTGTGCCACTGCCGCATACGCCTGCAGAAGCACAGAAGTAACCACCTGCAGCATGGCATCAGTGCTACCGGTGCCAGGACTTTGGTCACGGGTCCCGGAATTGATAACACGGCAAAGTGTGTGAAACAAGTGTTTGGTAGAGCATGATTCGGCAGAATGACCCAAAACAACAAGAGATGAGCCCGCCGCATCCTGCAACTGCGGGGTACCACATCCGGCAAACTACAGAAACTGCCCGAAGCGAAGGGCATACGTCGCGGTCGCCTCGCTCCAGCAGCGACTCAGACTGCCCCAACGCCCAGCACAGCAGGGCTCCAGCAGGCCACCTCCTCAGGCGAGGACGGATGAACGTACCTGGGCCCATGTAGCCGGAGGCTCTGGCTCTGCCCCCGCCCAACAGCAGTCCGAGCCCCAAACAAAACAAAACTTTTAACTTAAAACAAATTTGATTTGTGAAAAAAACCCCGACTCTGTGTAGAATCGGGCGGTCCATTTGATAGATTACCATATCTTAACAAATGGATTGCAATATTTAGAACTCATGCAAGGCCGACCCTAGGGGCGCAATTGGAGCAGTCTGCTCCGGTCGCCGAATTGCCAAGGCGCTGATAATACCTAAGATCTAACAGTCCTAACACATCACCCTTGAGATTATTTAAAAAAACGTTACTAATAAACGTTGCTAAAAATATGGCAAAGACGCCAGACTACTATATATATTTTTTAATTTCATCATTTGGTCTCGGGTGTGACCGCCTTTGAGGAAACTTTGTTTGTTTTGTAACAAAGTATTTCTGTAAATAGTATAAAATAACGTACGTCTGTATGAGCGCTTAGTTCTTCTAAACTACGCGACGGATTTTGATAAGGTTTTCACCATCATTATCACGCAAAAATACAATCAGTCGAATATTATTGATTGCAGTGATCACGTACCTACGCATACCTAGGCGTCTAGGTACTGGTTTTAACAAGGGGCGTCAAAATTTTGCTGTATGAGAACGCTGTCCTTGTTATACCTGTATTTCAGTGGAAGACGCTTCAAAGAACAACGTCATTGATCTCTTGGGCACCGGTGCACAGTAGGGAAACACGCCAAACGCGTGCACAACATTTGAACAAGGTTAACATAAATATAGCACATGAGACCGGGTCAACCCTTAATTCTTAAGTTCAACAGCTCGATTGGAAAGATTTGCCGGCCTCTGTGTTTCCTCTCTCTTTCACTATGAGACTCTTCAAGACCCATGTTCACTCCTTCCTCACCTCAAAAGAACCCCCCACACAACTTCCCCAAAGATGAAATAGGCCCGGAGGAAAATTATTTTCCTCAGGTCTTCTTGTAATAAAAAAACATTTTTAATGCAGTAGTGTTTTATGTCTTTCGGAAAATTACACATAAGAGAATGCCTCAGTTTCGATTCAAGTAATTTTAGTTATTCAAATCGTGATAATTTATGATTGTGATCTGTGAAATTCTAAATGATGATTACCGCAATTTATGACCAAAACGTATAAAGGAAAATTCAAGAAATACCATTAAAAGTCAATTTGAGCGTGTACATACTTGTGTACTTACCTTTGCAATATCTCGAATCATGTAATTTGTAGGTTTTGGAGGGTGGGGATAGTACCTACTTACGTCTATGACATTACCTATCCTTCGTTACCATAACACCGTTGTCAAAACATGTGCCCTGAATTATATAGAATCAATAAGTGCGAAGGTTAAATTATTTCAGGAAAGTAAATCAGTAGGTAGGTATGATTAATACTGGATTAGGAAAATCAACGTCTTCATACATTATTTCACTTATTACTTATTATTATGAGTAAAAGTTTTTTTTCAAAAACATGCAAATTTATGAATTTCTTTCAACAAAGGCTCATTTTCCAAAAATAAATAAGAAAATATATTATTTCCATCATTATCATCTAGAAATGGTATAAAATAAAGGTGCTATCCGCGCATATGTCTGTTTGTGCGTTTAGTTCTTCTAAATTAACGGATTTTGATAGAGTTTCACTACCATTTAGAGATTTTTTTCCGGAAGGTTTATACAGGGTGTATCGGCACGTACCCGACAAACTTTAACTAGCTATTCCTTAGCATATTTGGAGTAAAAAATCTTATGTGCACTTTGCTGTCCGGTAACGTTTTTTTGTAATAAAAAATGTGTTATTCATATTTTCACCACGTGTCACCACTGTTTTATCCTTTGTCAAAGTTTGAAAACCCATCTGGCAATATTTTATTCGAATTCCGTTGAATAATGCACGTGTGTACCTATATTGGCGCACTTTTAGAATAACAACGAAATGGCACACCACCATTCGTCTCATTTTTTAACTATTATTATTTAGTGTGTGCGAAAGAGCGAAGACGCTTTTCGACATACTTGCTTATAACAGCTGTTGAACACGAAAAGCAATGCCAATGACAGTGATGTAGTGTGGAAATTTTTAATTTTTTTGTTTAAATTGAAAAAAAATGCTACCGGACAGCAAAGTGCCCATAACATTTTTTACTCCAAATGTGCTAAGGAATAGCTGGTTAAAGTTTGTCGGGTTAGTGCCGATACACCCTGTATATGTAATACATGCGTTAAATTTATAGAAAGTAGAGAAAAGTCGATGTTTTGTAAACAAGTCGTAAAAAATATTTTTTCAGCAATGCAAGCACCTTTATTTAAAAAAATATTACGATGGCTTAACCTTATGAGATATATCAAAATAATTTACTACAAACTTGTTATCTGGAAGAAGCATACATAAAAGTCCGTGGTGCGGTACATGTCTATCTCCTAGGGATAACCCCTAGCAAAGCCAGGTACACGGATAGATAGATAGATAGAGATAGATATTGAGATATAGATAGATATAGAGGTTTTTGTGGTTTGTGACACAACCACAGAAGCGTTTTTGTCTGGCTTGTGTACTCAGCCAGGCCCCGCTACTTTTGCCGGCCGGAGGAATCCCGCCGGCCCCCTGAGCAGGCGCTCGCGCCCCCTACTGCCTTTCTCAAGGCATCACTTTTCTACGCAAAACACTCAACTTACGAAGATCCACGCTGGCCCCCACAAACCGCCCGCAAGCACCTGAGACGTGCTCCCTTTTTAAGAGGAGTCACCGCTCGACACAGATGACCATGTTCCCGACCCGGATGCTCCCCATTGACCACGAGGACTCCCCGGTCGTGGTACCGCCCGGCGCTCGCCAAATTGCGCATCGCACTAAGACCGGGACCGTGCGCTATACGGTCCCCGCACCACAGCCCCGCCCCGAGGACCCAAGGACCCGGAGACCATCCACCACCACGACTGCCACCACGCCCGATGAAACGGAGATGACGGAGCCCGCAGCAGGCCCCTCTTGGGCAGCAGGACCCAGTCCTGCCCCCACGCGCCCCCCGATAGGCCCAGCGTCGGCCTACGTGGCGCCCCCGAGACCGCAGCAGCCGATGGAGACGGCTGCCCCCCAGGATGGAGGCTGGACGAGGCCGTCCAACCCCGTGAAGAGGCCCATGTCCCCACGGGGACCACAACCGCTCCAGTGTGGCAACCGATTTGATGAGTTGCCCGAGGTAAGCGAAGGCGCCGGCGCGCCGCGTATAAAGCGTGCCAATACTAATAATAATTTCTCTCCCGCAGGTACCGGCAGGAGAGACCGCGTTCCCCCGGTCGTGATGACCCTGGGGAACATGACACACGCGCAGATCACAGCTGCGGTGCAAGGACATCTGGGGGCTGGTAAGCATTTTACTTTCAGGTATAACAGGGGCGGCACGGCCAACATCTTCGTGCGCACGATGGAGGACCATCGCGCCCTCACCAATGGACTGCGGGCGGAGGCTCGCGGCTTCCATACATTCACGGCCGAAGCAGAAAAGATGAAAAAGGCCGTCATCAAGGGCCTGCCGCTCGTAGAAGTGGAAGATATCAAGGCAGACCTGGAATCGCAGGGATTCCCAGCAGTGAAGGTGGTCAAGATGACCGCCTCAATTGAGTATCCCCTATACTTAGCGCACTTCAATAAGGAAGTCAACATGGGACAGCTGCGTGCGGCCGTCAAATATCTGTGCCACTGCCGCATTCGCCTCCAGAAGCACAGGAGCAACCATTTACAGCACGGCACCCAGTGCTACAGGTGCCAAGACTTCGGGCATGGGTCCCGAAACTGCTCGCACACAGCAAGGTGCGTAAAATGCTTACTGGAGCATGCTTCGGCAGAATGTCCCAAGAAGACAAGAGATGAGCCCGCCGCATGCTGCAACTGCTCAGGCCCGCATCCCGCCAACTACAGAGGCTGCCCCAAGCGGGTAGCATACGTCGCCTCAATACAGCAGCGACCTGCCAGAAGGGCCCAACGACCGCCGGCAGAACAGAACCCGAGCAGGCCACCTCCTCAGCCGAGGATGGATGGACGCACATGGGCCAACGTAGCCGGAGGCACCGCCCCCGCCCAAGAGCAGCGCGAGACCGCGCCGCCCCCACAACCCCGCCCACAGCAGGAGCCCGTGCGCGCGTCCACCTCTTCTGAAGACAACCTGGACTTGATGGCCCTGCTCCAAGCCGGAACCCCGCAGTGAAGTTTGGTGCACACTGTGCAAAGACGACTCGCACAAACTCTACAAGTGTCCCCGATTCGCCGAAGAAACAATCAGTGCGCGTTGGGAACTTGTGAAAAGCGCACGGTTGTGCTTTAAGTGTCTGGACGGTGTGCACCAGACAAAACGGTGCGAGTACCGGACCAACTGCGGGGTGGGGACGTGCAGGGCCCCGCATCACCGCTTGCTGCACGATGACGCATACACTCGTGACCCCGAGACGCACACAGTCACGAACACGTGGGAATGTGAGGGACAAGTGCTAATGAAAGTGATTCCCGTGACATTGTGCGACCCCGGGGGCCGAGCGACCGTGCACGCGCTGCTTGACGAGGGCTCTGCAATAACCCTAGTCGAAGCAGATGTTGCAGACATCGTTGGAGCCGCGGGTCCGGTACGTGGCCTGCGAATTCGGGGCGCTAATGGGATGTGCTCATCCGATGCTACGTCCCGGCGGGTGAGACTGTCGGTGCGCGGCGACGGAGACGCGTTCACGGTGACGGCCCACACCGTAACGGACCTAGACCTCCCGCGGCAAACAGTGGCCGGCCGCCGGCAAGTGAAACCACGGCTGCTGATCGGACAAGATAACGGGCTGCTTATCGTGTCGCGGGAGGTGCGGAAGGAAGAGAGCGGCCAGATGACGTCCCGGACAGCCCTCGGTTGGATCACGCATGGGAACACCCGGCGCGACGCCGATGCCGACGCCGGGACAACGCTGAGGATGGCTTGTCCGAACGCCGCCCCACCGGCCTCGCTGCCAACGCCCGGGACCACGCCGCCGGAGACCAACCATGCCACCGGGGACCGTGCCGCCGGGGACCATGCCGCCGGGGGCCTGTCCCGACGCCGCCCCACCGAACTCGCCACCGAGACACACTCGCCAGAGGGACCGGACGCCAGGGACCACGCCGCGCCCGCAAGTCGCAGCACGCCTCCCGAAAAAGGGTGTAGCCGAGCTCCACGGGGGGAGTGTTACGGACGTACTGCTCCGGGCTCGGCCGCGGTCGCCAATCTATAATCTACGCCAATCTGTCTAATCCTAAATTGTATAAAATGAAAGAAATGTTTAAAATTTGATAAGTTAAATATTAATATCCTTCTCGCGAAACTGCAAGCCCTTGGTATACATGGATCATTCCTAAAATGGTTGAATAGTTACCTCTGTAACCGCGAACTGATGGTAAAATTAAATAATAAAGTCTCATATAAATTTAAAGTAACATCTGGAGTTCCTCAAGGCTCTCATCTGGGCCCACTTCTCTTCGTATTGTTTATAAATGATTTATCTTTATGTTTCGAAAATGTCAAATTCATTCTATTTGCAGATGACCTAAAGCTTTTTAAGATTATAAAATGTTTAAATGATGCACTTATCCTTCAGCATAATATAGATAGACTTGCTAGCTGGTGTGAAATAAACAAATTATTCCTAAACGTAAAAAAGTGTTTCCACATGTGTTTTTACCGTTCACGGACTCCAATAACCATATCGTATTCAATTAACGATAATGAAATTGCATTAGTACCATTTATCAAAGACCTTGGTGTTATTTTTGACAGAAAACTTACCTTTGATCGTCACTGTGAAACAATTTCCAATAAGGCCATGCAAATTCTAGGTTTTGTAATGCGTAACACAAGGACTTTTCAAAACATTGAGTCAATTAAATTACTCTACTGCTCTCTTGTGAGATCGCACCTAGAATATGCATCTCCTGTATGGTCTCCGATTTATACCTGTAACTTACACCGCTTGGAGAAAGTACAAAGAAAATTTCTTCGATACGTTCAATTCAAATTGAGACAGCCTGTAATTGATATCTGCTATAATACATTAATGTCTGGTCTAAATCTACCACTTCTTTCTACCCGGCGAACTATTAATGACATTCTTATACTTTTTAAATTACTGAACAATCTCATAGACTGCCCTCAAATGTTAAGTGTTATAAATTTTCGTGTCCCTGTTAAATCAACTCGACTCCACCATCTTTTCCACAGTGACAATCATAGCACTAACTATTTGTATCATTCACCGTTGGCGCGTTTTCACCGCACTGCCAACACGTATACAGACCTTTTTGATATTTTCAAAACCTCACCGTCTTGCATCAAGGCAAAAATACTTGGTTATGAATGTAATTGATATGTTTGTGAAATGTTAAATGTCTGTTTGTACTGCATCATACTGACTGTTGTGTTCTTCTTTATGTGTAACATATATATGGTGTTCTATACATATACATTCCACATATATACATATATGTGAAATGTATATGTATAGCATCAATAAAAACTGCTTGTGGATGTATTATTTTAATGAAAAATGCTATTTCTAATTGTCAAGTTTCTTACAGCCCTGAACTGTGTACTTATAATCCCATGTTTCACATTACTGTAAAAGCCTTTTATGGCGTTTAATAAATAAATAAATAAATAAATAAATAAAAATGTATGTCTGAACCCCTATGTAAAAATGAATATGTAACCAATAAATGAAACGTCGGAGCTTGGCTAGGAGACACGGGCAGAGAAGTATACCGAGAGAGCTGGTGGATTAATAGCATTTGATTAGCATAGCATTTAATTCGGGCACGGTTATGAGAATCGTGCTTATACGAGAGGGAACGTTCGG
This sequence comes from Hesperophylax consimilis, assembly GCF_061612785.1. Taxonomy (NCBI): domain Eukaryota; kingdom Metazoa; phylum Arthropoda; class Insecta; order Trichoptera; family Limnephilidae; genus Hesperophylax; species Hesperophylax consimilis. The sequence continues at coordinate 41,275,120 of NC_142842.1, forward strand.
CCGCGACCCGAAGCAAAGGGCCGTGCGCCGTCATAGCGTACGAGGTGGTTTGCCGCCCGATCGTTCCACCAGCGCGATTCTGAGGACCGTGCCCGAACAAAGAGAGGCCGTGGTCACGTTCGACCACAGGGCCCGAAATTACCGGCCGAGAAGCGGTAGCTAACCCGGCGGCGGGCCGCGGGCGCGTCACAAAACACGGGCCTCGATTCCAGGAATCAAAGAGAAAGCAGGCCCGTGTGAGCGTCGCTCGGCCAGCGAAGGCCGCCGGGGTCTTATAAAACGGGAACAGTCCCTTGAAACGATAGATATCCAGCAACCACCACCAGCTCTACACTTCTCTCTGCTCAGCCTTCTACCTCGCTCCGACTTCTGACTCTACTCGCCTTCTCTTCTTCTTCTGACCCTCGCCTCACCCCGGACCTCTCTGCCTCTACAACAAGACCCGGATCTACGACAAGGACCAGAATCAGCATCGGACCAGCTACAACGGCTTCAGAGACGGCCCCGTTCTACCCCTCCACGCCACTGAAGGAAGACATCTCACGCCTCCACGGATTGGGATCACCGCCCTGTTTACAGTCTTGTGTGTCACACATTACGTCTGGCACATGTAGTATATGGCCGCTGTAGGTCGCCGCTGGTGCTGATGCTGGATGATGATACATGCAATTTTAGTAGGGTTTTTAGGTAACAAATTTTTTCCCTACCGAGAAAATACAAGGCCTCTAAGTCTATAAAAGCCAGGTAATATTTTAATAAACCCATATGAGGTAAAAATTGTGAGGCGCATATGACGCCGTTCTATTTGTATAAAGAACATTAACTTTAAATTCAGTAAATTTAAATGATTCACCACTTCATGGAATATAAGAATCTAGAAAATGAAAAAAAAAAAAAAAAAAGCCAGGTACACGTGATATATGAGACATAGAGAGAGAGAGTTTTTGTGGTTTGTGACACAACCACAGAAGCGTTTTTGTCTGGCTTGTGTACTCAGCCAGGCCCCGCTACTTTTGCCGGCCGGAGGAATCCCGCCGGCCCCCTGAGCAGGCGCTCGCGCCCCCAACTGCCTTTCTTAAGGCAAAGCTTTTTTAGCGCAAATACTCAATACTACGCAGATTTACGCTGGCCCCCACAAACCGCCCGCAAGCACCCGAGAAGTGCTCCCTTTTTAAGAGGAGGCACCGACTTCCACAAGTCAAGATGTTCCCGACGAGGATGCTCCCCGCTGACCACGAGGACTCCCCGGTCGTGGTACCGCCCGGCGCTCACCAAATTACGCATCGCACTAAGACCGGGACCGTGCGCCTTACGATCCCCGCACCACAGCCCCGCCCCGAGGACCCAAGGACCCGGAGACCATCCACCACCACGGCTTCCACGACGCCCGACGCCACCGAGATGACGGAGCCCGCAGCAGGCCCCTCTTGGGCAGCAGGACCCAGTTCTGCCCCCACGCGCCCCCCGATAGGCCCAGCGTCGGCCTAAGTGGCGCCCCCGAGACCGCAGCAGCCGATGGAGACGGCTGCCCCCCAGGATGGAGGCTGGACGAGGCCGTCCAACCCCGTGAAGAGGCCCATGTCCCCACGGGGCCCACAACCGCTCCAGTGTGGCAACCGTTTTGAAGAGTTGCCCGAGGTAAGCGAAGGCGCTGGCGCGCCGCGTATAAAGCGTGCCAATACTAATACATCTTTCTCTCCCGCAGATACCGGCAGGAGAGACCGCGTTCCCCCGGTTGTGATGACCCTGGGGAACATGACACACGCGCAGATCACAGCTGCGGTGCAAGGACATCTGGGGGCTGGTAAGCTCTTTACCTTTAAATACAACAGGGGCGGCACGGCTAACATCTTCGTGCGCACGATGGAGGACCACCGCGCCCTTACCAACGGGCTGCGAGCGGAGGCTCGCGGCTTCCACACGTTCACGGCCGAAGCGGAAAAAATGAAAAAGGCCGTCATCAAGGGCCTGCCGCTCGTTGAAGTGGAAGAAATCAAGGCAGATCTGGAATCACAAGGATTCCCAGCAGTGAAGGTGGTCAAGATGACCGCCTCAATTGAGTATCCCCTATACTTAGCACACTTCAATAAGGAAGTCAACATGGGACAGCTGCGTGCGGCCGTCAAATATCTGTGCCACTGCCGCATTCGCCTCCAGAAGCACAGGAGCAACCACTTACAGCACGGCACCCAGTGCTACAGGTGCCAAGACTTCGGGCATGGGTCCCGAAACTGCTCGCACACAGCAAGGTGCGTAAAATGCTTACTGGAGCATGCTTCGGCAGAATGCCCCAAGAAGACAAGAGATGAGCCCGCCGCATGCTGCAACTGCTCAGGCCCGCATCCCGCCAACTACAGAGGCTGCCCCAAGCGGGTAGCGTACGTTGCCTCCATACAGCAGCGACCTGCCAGAAGGGCCCAACGCCCACCGGCAGAACAGAACCCGAGCAGGCCACCTCCTCAGCCGAGGACGGATGGACGCACATGGGCCAACGTAGCCGGAGGCACCGCCCCCGCCCAACAGCAGCGCGAGCCCGTGCCGCCCCCACAGCCCCGCCCCCAGCCCCGCCCACAGCGGGAGCACGTGCGCGCGCCCGACTCCTCAGAGGACAACCTGGATTTGATGGCCCTGCTCCAAGGACTCCTGAGGATGCGATCACAGCTCGCCCGCTGCACAACAAGAGCAGACAAGCTCGTCATCCTGATAGAGCTCCTAGACACCCTCGATGCCTAATACCGAGACGGTGAAAGTCCTCGTATGGAACGCATTTAGCGTGCGCAACAAGACAGACGAACTGCTCGCTTTGGCAAACGAATTACACACCGACATTATTCTCCTATCAGAATCTCACTTGAATCCAAGCGTACCGCTGAGAGTGCAAGGTTTCGAGATTTATCGTGACGACCGACAAGAAAGATCAGGCGGAGGAACCGCAATATTCGTTCGGCAATCTATGACGTCCACAAGAATCCCCACTCCGAAGTTGAAGTACGCCGAAGTCACCATAGAGGGTAGAGCGCACACCATCATCTCCGTATACTGCACCCAACGTAACCTAGTGAGAGAAGATCTCAATAAATTGCTCAATCTGGGACCGATTGTTGTGATGGGAGGCGATTTGAACGCCAAACACAACTATTGGAATAACTACAGAGGAAATGCGAACGGAAATACGCTCTTTACACACATGCAGACAAATACCTATTCGATAATGGCGCCCGACAGACCTACGTACTACTCGCAACTATCTAGATATCCGAGTACACTGGATATAGTACTCGAGAAAAATGTCAAGACAATATCTCCACTGCGCACATTAGACGAACTGTCATCGGACCACCTACCCGTGAGCTTTACTATAGGCGGCACAACTTCAAGGACCCCCAGAAAACAGCGCAATTACAAGGATGCGAACTGGGAAGGATTCAAAAAAGAAGTCAACGAACGAATTCATCTCACTTCGGGAACTCTGCGCTCGCCACAATAGATCGACGCAGCTACAAGCACTCTCACAGAGATTCTTCAAACAGCACAAGATACACACATTCCTCTAAAAGAAATACACCCATACACGATCAAGCTTCCCGAGTACGTTCTATCGCTCATCAAGGAGAAAAATCGCCTGCGACGCATGTTTCACCGCACACGCGACGAATATTTCAAGACAGCGTATAACTGCCTGCAGAGGGAAATCAAGACCGAAATCGCAGAACTCAAGCGCGAACTTTGGGACAAAAAAGTCGCATCACTCACGCCGAAGGATAATTCCCTATGGAAAATGGCCAGCGCGCTTAGACATAAAGATTTCACAATCCCCCCGCTACAGAAATTGAACGGCCCCGGGACGGCGCTTTCGCTACAAGAAAAAGCTGAAACACTCGCCGACGGGTTCGAGAGAGCCTACGCCACTACAGACGGCCTTTCCGACCCGGCTACAGACCGGATCGTAGCTGACTCTCTACGAGACTTGAGGGAAGCAGAGCAGACAAACGCTGAAGATATTCACTTTGCTACGCCAAGCGAGATGCTGTCACAATCAGGCGATTGAGAACAAACAAGGCGCCGGGAAGCGATCAGATTCACAACATTTTACTCAAACATCTCCCTCAAAAAGCCATCATCTACACAACAAAATTGTTCAATGCCTGCCTCATGACCGGACATTTCCCCCAGATTTGGAAATCGGCGACCGTGCTGCCTTTCGCAAAGCCGAATAAAGATAGAACGCAGCCGACAAGTTACCGGCCGATTAGCCTATTATCTACGCTGAGCAAGGTATTTGAACAAATTATACTCAACAGGCTTGTACCACACCACGACGACAACAAAACGTTGCCAGACGAGCAGTTCGGCTTCAGAAAGAGGCACTCCACGACCCATCAACTCACCAGAGTAGCGGAATACATCGCAAGAAAATTTAACGAACATCGCTTCACCGCTGCTGCGCTCATCGACCTAGAGAAGGCATTCGACACCGTATGGATAGACGGGCTCGTGCATAAACTGCACCGCACTAACACGCCCATATACCTAACGAGACTGATACAGAAATACCTAAAGAATAGATCGTTCAGAGTGTTCATAAGGAACGTGCTATCTTCAATGCGTGAGATTCCAAAAGGCGTGCCGCAAGGAAGTTTACTTGGACCATTTCTCTTCATTCTGTTCACCTACGACATCCCCCGAGACGAGAGATGCAATTTGTCTATCTACGCAGATGACGTCAAACTTTACGTTTCCTCGCTGAAAGCGAATATGGCCGCTATTTACCTACAGAGGGCGCTCGACGCGCTCGTAGAATACTACAAAAAATGGCGCCTGAAACTGAACGAGGCAAAAACTGAAGCCATCATGTTAATCATCAATAGACGGAGTCCGCTACTTCCCAAAACCAAACTCCTCGTCTACTACTCGCTCATTCGTCCAGTACTCTCTTATGCGATTCCCGTATGGAGCAGCATCTCACACACAGACCACAAAAATCTACAGACACTTCAAAATCTCTGCATTAAAATCACATACAACACGAGACTCAGAACAAACCTGAAGAGATTACACGAATGAGAACAAATTCCAACTCTATACGAATTCACACACAGACTGACTGAACGCTTTTACAAATCACTCATACTTAGTAAAAATCCACTAATACGAGACATAGGACAATACAATGCTCCGAGCGACCTGACATTCAGATACACACACAGACTACCTAAACACATCCTCATGGACCATGACCACATATGGCACATACCAGAACTAGACGCGGACGAATAGCGAGCAGTAGGTATTTCCTAAACTCCCGACCTTCTTCCCAAATATATAATGTTTATATATCTATTTATATATTTATATAATATTTTATAATTTGTATGTATATGTATGTTTATTTTCTATCTTCCCATAAGTATATATTAACATAAAAACAGACACACACACACACATCTCAAAAATGCAGGACATCATATACCGATGTTACTGAAGGCCGCAAACGTTTCAAGTTGACGTTCGGCCGCTCCTTCCTGGGTAAGGTTTTCTGCGATTTTCCTTACTCCCAACGGCAAATGCGGAAGGACTCCAACAAAAGGGCGCAGCCAAAATTTCCTCCCCATTCCCAACACAAAACAAACAGACACGTATGTAGTATATGGCCGCTGTAGGTCGCCGCTGGTGCTGATGCTGGATGATGATACATGCAATTTTAGTAGGGTTTTTAGGTAACAAATTTTTTCCCTACCGAGAAAATACAAGGCCTCTAAGTCTATAAAAGCCAGGTAATATTTAAAAAAATGGGTGTGTCAAGCCTACGCAAGACAGAAGTGAAACTTCTAGTATTCTTCTCTCTCTCTCTTTTCATTTCATTCTCTCTTTTTTTCTGTCTATTGACATATTTATAAGTAGCATGTGATAAAAAAAATTAAAAGTTATAAAAAAAGAAAAAAAAAATTAGTTAAAGCGGGGATCGAACCTCGGTTCTTCACGACCACAGTCGTGCGCTCTGCCTGTAGACAGCGAAGATGAGTTAGGAGAGTGAGTTAAACTAGGTATATAATATTAGCTAGGCTCCTATAGCGAAATGATCCCGTTTTTTCGTCACGGTCATGAGTCGGTTTTACTCCGGTCCTCGAAATTGCATGACGCGCGTAAAGAAGTTTCACTTCAAAAAATTCCTGCAAAGTTATGGATGTAATTACGATCTTTTTCAAGCGCGTATGTAATGATTATTTTTATCAACGTCGCATACACCTTGCTAATGTTTTCAGTATTATTAGGGCTTTTTTATACTAATTTTCATATATTTATTGGCAGGTAGAGTAGAAATTAATATTGTTTAGCGTTTGCCAACGACCATACCATGTTGAACACACCGGTTCTCGTCCGATCACCGAAGTTAAGCAACATTGGGCGCGGTCAGTACTTGGATGGGTGACCGCTTGGGAACACCGCGTGCCGTTGGCCCATTTTTTATGGTAATTTCATGTTTTTTTTTATTTTTTTATCGTTACTATCATTAATAATATCATAAAATTCTTTAACTTTTCAAGTATGCTACAGGCCTAAAATATTACTTAGTGGATTGATATTATGGTCAACCATTGAAAAAAAAAATTCCTGCAAAGTTATGGATGTAATTACGATCTTTTTCAAGCGCGTATGTAATGATTATTTTTATCAACGTCGCACACACCTTGCTAATGTTTTCAGTATTATTAGGGCTTTTTTATACTAATTTTCATATATTTATTGGCAGGTAGAATAGAAATTAATATTGTTTAGCGTTTGCCAACGACCATACCATGTTGAACACACCGGTTCTCGTCCGATCACCGAAGTTAAGCAACATTGGGCGCGGTCAGTACTTGGATGGGTGACCGCTTGGGAACACCGCGTGCCGTTGGCCCATTTTTTATGGTAATTTCATGTTTTTTTTTATTTTTTTATCGTTACTATCATTAATAATATCATAAAATTCTTTAACTTTTCAAGTATGCTACAGGCCTAAAATATTACTTAGTGGATTGATATTATGGTCAACCATTGAAAAAAAAAATTCCTGCAAAGTTATGGATGTAATTACGATCTTTTTCAAGCGCGTATGTAATGATTATTTTTATCAACGTCGCACACACCTTGCTAATGTTTTCAGTATTATTAGGGCTTTTTTATACTAATTTTCATATATTTATTGGCAGGTAGAATAGAAATTAATATTGTTTAGCGTTTGCCAACGACCATACCATGTTGAACACACCGGTTCTCGTCCGATCACCGAAGTTAAGCAACATTGGGCGCGGTCAGTACTTGGATGGGTGACCGCTTGGGAACACCGCGTGCCGTTGGCCCATTTTTTATGGTAATTTTATGTTTTTTTTTATTTTTTTATCGTTACTATCATTAATAATATCATAAAATTCTTTAACTTTTCAAGTATGCTACAGGCCTAAAATATTACTTAGTGGATTGATTATTTTTTTATCGTTAACATCATAAACAATCTTATATCATTCTTTAACTTTTCAAGTATGCTACAGGCCTAAAATATTACTTAGTGGATTGATATTATGGTCAACCATTGAAAAAAAAAAAGGCGTTAAAAACAAAAAAATAATGTGCGATGGCCGAGAATCGAACTCGGATCAACTGCTTGGAAAGCAACTACGCTGACCATTACACCACCAACGCCAGTTGTCGAGATGAGCTAAGAAGCATTTATATTTTACTTCAAAACTTTGACTAGATCAAATGAACTTTAATCGGTCCCGCATTTTCGTTTCGGTCATGAGTTCGTTTTACTCCGGTCCTCGAAATTGCATGACGCGGGTAAAGAAGTTTCACTTCAATAAACCCATATGAGGTAAAAATTGTGAGGCGCATATGACGCCGTTCTATTTGTATAAAGAACATTAACTTTAAATTCAGTAAATTTAAATGATTCACCACTTCATGGAATATAAGAATCTAGAAAATGAAAAAAAAAAAAAAGCCAGGTACACGTTAGCTAGTGATCCATAAAGCTGTACTAATTAAAGATTTTAGCAATGCATAAACTTTGTTCTAATGTATGTTCTTTTGTCTTGTTTACTTACATATTCTAATAAGTTTTCTTTTCTGTCTTCTCTCTATATTGTATTATAACTATTGATAAGTATCATGTAGGTAAATGACACTTGTGTCGTTAATTCTAAATAAATGAATCACAGCTTACCTTGCATACTAATAATTATCATTATTTAGGTAAGTGTGAGCACACACACGAAGTGTAGAATTCCACAAAAACTTTTTATAAATGTGCAAACATTATTTATTGGAATTTTAAAATTTGATAGGTATTATTTATTTATTCAACAGCCAAATAATGGCCTTTATAATACAGTGAGTATCGAATTACAAGCGTACAGTGGTAAACAGGATAATAATAGCAATAAATGAAACAACAATTAATGTGTAAACAAAAACACTGTTGCAAGTGATGCAGTTATTGATATATAAGTGCAGTAAGACAATGCATAATTGAAAATAAATGTATACCAGTGTAACAATAGTTGAACTAATTTAAACTAGGTTTGTATAAGACCTGTCATAAGTGGAAGTATGAGGTGTCTATGATAATAGTCAGTAGTGAGTTTATTGTTACCCACAAAGTTAAGATGCTTATGAATAATAAATATTTTTTTTAAATAAAATAATACATATGTTAGCTAACACTATAAGATATCAAGGAGCCATGCAGAAGAATATTATCATTATGCATTATATAAAGAAGAAACCGATCATTGGTCGATTATATTTTTAATATATGTAGTAAATCCACTTTATATACATAACATAAAACAATCAAGTAAAAGCATGTCGAATAAAGTTTAAGTACAGCCGGTTTAGTTTACATTGTTTACAACAACAACTCATTACCGTCAATTACACAAACACTTCGAAGCGACGCCGACGGTACCAAGCGCCGCTTCAAATTTCCATTACATAAGTACTTAATCATTTTTCTAAGAATATGTAATTCATTGAAAACATACAATTAATAATCAATGATACAAATTAACGGATTCCACATTATTAATACATAATATTAATTAATGGAATTGTCAGTATCAAAAAAATAAAAATATTTGATATTTTTTACAAAAATAAATAAAATATCGCCAGTGTTTATGATAATATCTTATCTGACAAAAATTGAAAATTATCTGATATAAGAGTAGAACTTTTTTCATTCGTTTTGTCATACAATTATTATACGCACGCAACACGCGACGCACGTTTTCTGTCATCGGCTCTCGATAGTATTCATTTTAATCGTTCGTTCTAGTCTATTTACAAAATGGAAGAGTTTGGTGATATCATTCAGTCCCTGATTAAAACGGTCGATGTTTTGAGTGGCAAAATCGAGGGTTTCGGTAGCGAACTGACCACGATTCGTTCAATTTTAAGTGACGGTAGTGCTAAAATTGTGTGCCCTTCATGCAAGTACTCGTACAACGTAACTGCAGGTACTCCCCAGGTACTAGCGCCGGCGCCAGACTTAAATGTGTGTGTGCGCTCAGCGTACGGTGATATCACTAAGCAGCCGTCTGGGATACCTCCACCGCCCGGGCCCCCCGGCCCCGCCCCCGCTCCTGCTATTACCTTAGCCGCTCTAGCCGGCCAGACTCACCTTCCCGTTAGCGGCGTCCAGCCGCTCACTACTCGCAAAATGACCACAAGATCCACTGCTAAAAAAGGAAAACCGGAGGAAGATCTACATTCTGCTTCCACATCTGCTGCAGCGGCGTCTTCTCCTCCACAACCACAGAGTACAATACAGCCTGTTGTGCCCAAGCTGCCAACCCAGCCAATAACATCGTATAGCGATGCCCTCGTCAACGGTAGACGACGATCTCGGCCAATCTGTAAAGGGACAGGGTCTATCGACGACAGCTTGGTCACTATTCCCAAAAACCTACATCTGCATGTATTCATGTTTCACCCGAATACCACAGAAGAAAATATATCTTCATTCTTAAAAAAGAAGAAGCCGGATTTAATTTACACTGTCGAAAAACTGGTTACGAGGCATGAACGTTATGCTGCCTTCAAAATAGGCATACCGGAAAATTACTTCCACTTTTTCCTGGACCCCACGATCTGGCCTGAAAACGTGGCCTTCAACGAATGGTCATTTCGGAGACCACGACCCCAAACTAGGACGGTCGATACGACGTCCGAAAAAGATAGACATTAGTGGAGTATACCAGAACGTTCGAAGTCTGAATAATAAAATTATCGACTTCATGACAAACGTAATGTGCCAGAAACCACTTCTGATTGCTCTTACCGAAACTTGGCTAACTTCAAGCACCTTTTCGTCGGAGCTATTCGAAAACCTATACCACGTCTACAGGAAGGATAGAGGCAGTCGCGGAGGAGGGACTCTCCTAGCCCTCCGAGCTGACAGCCACTCACACGCGGAAAGAATGGACTGCATAGAAACCCAAGGTGAAGACTTGTGGGTGAAAGTATCGCATAGAAATGTCATAATTTATATATGTGTTGTATATTTTCCTCCAAATACAACATCTGAACAGTATCAATTATTTTACGACAAAACTATAAGTGAAAGTGTAAAGTTACAATCAAAAAATATTATTATTTTCGGTGATTTTAACTTTCCCTCAGGGAAAAACCCAATTGACGTTTTCGATTACTTTTGTTCTTTTTATAATTTAACACAATTCAACACTGTTTATAACATAAATGCACACATGTTAGACCTAGTATTAAGTAATGTAAATTCTAAAAATGCTGTTATCTGCCGCCATGACTCCCCATTAGTCAGAGAGGATATTCATCACCCTTCACTTTCATTCACATTCGATTACACAACTCAATCACATATACAAACAGACACATTGCCTCCAGACATAAACATGGGTTGGATTTTCCACGAAAGCTCAGATAACACACTTAAGAATGCCTTAGAACAACATCACTGGAATCATTACGATTGCCTTGACGTAAATCTAGCTGTCGAAATGTTTTATGAACAGCTCAATAATATTTTCAACATTTGTTTTAAGAAAAGATCTACACGTATGCTCAAAGATGTTAGACAATATCCGAAATGGTTTAATGGGGAAATCATTCACCTCATACGAGAAAAAACTAAAATGCACTATCTTTGGAAAAAAACAAAATCCGAACATGCCTTAGCTAACTTTAAAACTTTGCGAAAATCAATCAAACGGTTAATTGGTCAGGCCTACACTGACTTTACACGTGAGGCCGAGAACAGTATAATAACAGACCCAACTCGATTTTGGTCTTACACTAACGATAAACGCCGCGGCTGTGACAAACTTAACCACATGGACTACAAAGACAATAAATATGATGGATCGTCTGAGATCGCCGCAGGTTTCGCACACTATTTTCAATCAGTATTTAGCGACAATATCCCCAAACTTGACATATCCTCTATAGCTTCATCGTCATTTAACTCTTTACCTGTACAAATTCATGAAATTAACGATGACGATATTATTACAGCTTTCCATAAGCTAAAACCTAAATACTCCGTCGGCCCAGATTGTATTCCACCTATAATCCTTAAAAGATATGCAAGTTATTTTGTTCAACCTCTAAAACATATTTTTAACCTATCACTTCGCAAAAATATCTTTCCGGAAATGTGGAAACTAACGAAAGTAACGCCTATACATAAAAAAGGAAAAAAGTCAGAAATAGATAATTACAGACCTGTAGCTGTGTTGTCAGCACCCGCAAAACTTTTAGAAACCATAATTTATTCACAGATATATAACCAAACAAAACACGCACTCACCGAAAATCAGCACGGATTTCGTCCCACACTGTCACCTTCAACGAATCTTATGAATCTCATTACCTATATTAATAATTCATTTGAAAATTTTGTACCTGTTGATGTGATTTATACAGACTTCGAGAAAGCATTTGATAAAGTCGACCATGATATTTTATTAAAAAAATTAAGTGACATCGGTTTCTCTCAGAATTTCCTCGCTTTTGTGGCTAGCTACTTACGCAATCGTCGTCAGTATGTCAGTTACGGACACCATATCTCTCACGAATACAAAACTAACTCCGGGATTCCCCAGGGATCGAATCTAGGACCCCTTCTCTTTCTCCTATTCATCAATGACATTGGCAACACTATAAACCACTCAAAATATCTCCTTTTTGCTGACGATATAAAACTTTTCAAAGCAATCAAAAGTTACATCGATTCCATTCTTCTGCAAAACGATCTTGATTCTCTTGTCAAATGGTCGGAACTGAACAACTTACCCTTCAGTATTCAGAAATGCAGTGTCGTTACATTTACAAGGTCCAAAGATACATTCCTGTTCCCCTACCACATTAATAAACATGAATTAACACGTAAAAATGAGATTCGAGACCTTGGCGTAATTTTTGAAGCAAATCTCTCTTTCAAATCCCATATATCTGATATTGTCTCCCGTGCCAACAAAATGCTTGGATTTGTTCTTCGTAATTCAAGATCATTTACCAACGGAATCGCAATCCGAAGAACGTATGAAGCACTTGTTCGCAGTATCTTGGAATATAGCTCCATTATTTGGGCCCCTTCTGAGCAAAACCATATTCTCGAAATAGAAAAAGTACAAAAGAGATTCATGCGTTACCTATATATGAGGGAATATATGTACTACCCTTTCCTGTATCCATCCTTATTCTTAGCAGGAATGCTCGATCTTAATACATTAGAAGCCCGCCGAAAAATATTTTTAGGAAAACATTTTTTTAAGATAATCTCTGGAACTATACATAATCCACCTATTTTGAAAGAGATTAACTTATATGTCCCAGACAAGTATACTCGTGGAAGGTCCCATACCCTTTTTTATGCTCCAAAAGCGAGGACTTCTGCCTATCAGAACGCCCCAGTCAACAGAGCGACTGAACTGCTCAACGAGTCTGCATTGACCATCGACATTTTTAACGTAACCTACAGGCAGTTTAACAATTATCTTTTGACGTATGTCACAAAGTAGTGAAACTGACCTTTTTATGTGTTTTGCTATACTTTTTGTCTAATTTGTAATCTTCTCCATAATGTATTGGTGAATAACCGTTTTACGGAGAACATGAAAATAAATAAATAAATAAATAAACAATATCGATGTTCAAATAATATAATAACATACGTATTAGGGACAGTACTGAGTACACAATATAATATAGTATAATTGCACTTATGTTTGACAGGTAAGAAAATATACCTAAAGAAGTATTTCATAAATCTCTGTTTTACTTTTCAAGCATATCGTAGTTAGGTTGATCGATGATTCTGGATTGTAAGTATTTGAAATGAATGTCCACGTCCAGGAAGTGAGGGATTACTGCGGGGTCCTGCTTCATGGCCTCAATCCAGGCATTCTGAAATATATTTTTTTTAATGAATCGTTTGGCGGAAAGGAATTTTTGATAATAATTATCTAGTAGAACAACCCGAAACCGTCTTCTATTCCATTTTTTCTTATTGAAAAATACGGAACACACTATAATAATTAATTAATTAATATTAATTTGTACACAAGTCCAAGGAGCTTTTACATAAAATGTGAGTATAATGCTAATCTCACACGAGTCATATACTCTCATAATATATGTGGACATGGCCTCGGACTCCAATAGGAATGCATGCGAGCAATATGTTTAAATATGCAAAGCTCATATATATTATGAGTTTTTTTTATTTTTATTTTTATTTTTATTCTAGATAAAAGACACTTATTCACTTATTTAACTAGAAATAACATATATATTACACACTGATATTATTCACTTTCATTGTTTTGTTGATTGAGCATAAAACTGAGCAATTTTTTTTTAAATGTACCTATACTTTTTTCATTTTTAATTTCGTCTGGGAGGCAATTGTATATGTTGCTTCCCTCGTAACCAATGGATTGCTTGCCATAATGAGTATGTATGGTGTTTAAATGTATTTTATCGTATGAGACAGTATAATAGGATTTATGATTTATGTGAGAAAATTAAAGGTTAGATTAATTTACAAACAATTTTAAGTTAGGTTATAAATATGAGATTAAAAACCCTATAAAATTAAGCATAAATTATGTATGAATTGGTAATTTACTTACAAGTCCACTGAATTTTGACTCATCTATGTTGAAACGCGTTTCACCTAACATGGGTAGTACACCGAAGCGTTCAAACCACGGCCAGATCATGTAGTCCACAATCCCGGGAGCCGCTCCGCCCAAGAACTTGCCCCCGCGCTTGGTTAGTTCCCTCTGCAGGGCCTCCAGACCCCGGTAGAACTGGGAGATCAGGGCCTCGTTCACTTCGTCCTTCTCCCTCACGGCTTTGTGGAACACAACTGTCAACTGGAAAAGTCTATTTTTTACACATTCTATTTGGATATTCATTAATATTAGTTGATTTTACCCATGCTGTCTTGTGAAAACTTATAACAGTTATAACTAACCAACTAATCAATTTCCCTACATGGGGTACGTAGGGAGGATAGAACGCCGCATACTCGAAAAAGTCTTGCTATACACTCCTGGCATTCACATTTATCTCTTTCTTCTTTATAAAATTGTTAATAACATGTTTGACTCTCCTGAACTCCTTAGGTTGATCGACTTTCATGTGCCTAGTAGAACGGTTCGTCAGAAGGTACCTTACCATTGTAACATTCCAGGTACCAAAGCAGAAATAAATTCAGTAATAAACCGACTACACAGTGCAGGGAATAAATATTGCGTGAACACTAACGGTACTGAATGTCTATCAGCCTATAAACATTTTAGAAGACCTTTAGACATGTATTTTTACAAAAGTCCCCGACTTTCCCCCTTGTGCTTCCTTCCCCACCCCCTCTTGAATATATTTTTAAAAGCCTTTCGGAATACGCTAATATCTCCTTAACGGTTTTATAAAATCAGATTATTTATTTTTTGTTTAGTTTTTAATTAGTCATTCTGGAAAATTGTATTTTTTCATTTTTGCGAGAAAAGCTATACAATCTCTACAATTTATTAGTAAAGGAAAAAAATCAGTTTTTAAAATAGTATTTCAGAATATATTTGCACATAACTTTTTTCTGAGCCTGTTAACGAAAAAAAATAAATCAACAAAACTTGTATACAATACTTTTAGCTATAAAATAATGTATATAATGATGGGTTTTAATTTATAATAAGGCACGTACGCTGTTAATAAGGAGCACGGCGCGCGGCGGCTCGAACGCGCAGCGGTTCGCGGCGCAGCGAGAAATTACAAAAACCTAAGGAAAATAATGATTTATTCATGTGTTTGCTTTTTTTATAACAAATTCATTTAACGTTGAAGAGTTATATTGTTATTTACCAGTTTTAGTTCGGAGGGGAGGGGGGGTAATATAAATATTTTCCCCTGCCCAATGAAGCGCTTTCATTATCCACCAACCGCCGTGCCACGGTCTGGCTAAACAGTCATATTATGTTGTATGATTGTTTGTTACTTATTATTTAAATAAAGGTATGTGGGAAATTTATGCGAATCAGTTTACGCGTCCTCAACAGTAACCCACATGCTCCATGGACATGAATATTCTCGGGCAAACGGAGCCTACACTTTAACAGCAGCGTCTCAAGAGACAAGTCCACGTAATGAGAGAAGAATACTGAGATATTGAAGGGAAATTAAGACAAATAGAAAATATGTATCAAGATTTAGTTACGTGGAAAAAAATATGAAGGATGTTAATAATGATGACAATCTAAAAGAGACGATTCCATATACTGAAGCAAGTGAAGACAGGATTAAGGAATCATCGAGTAGGACTGCCAAGTTGTGGCTTTACTTTCTACATTGTATCGACCTCATGCTTAGATTTATATTTGCAGAGAAGTCCGGGAATCGGAAAATGCACCTAAATACTATTGTTGATATGCTTCCATTTTTCCACCCGGCAGGACATTTACCATACGCAAAATCAGCACATATGTACGTTCAAAGTATGTTGCAACTCAAATCAAGAATAACTAAAGAAGAATATAAACTATTCACTGAAAACGGGTACTTTAAAATAAGAAGAAGCGACAGATATTGGTCCGGTACGTGGACGGACATGATCATCGAGCAGTGTCTCATGCGACCAATGAAGTCAGTAGGAGGTTCGACACTTGAGCGCGGAATCACTGACGACGCTTTGTCAAAGTGGAAACTTGGAACCACTTACTGCGTGAAAGTGCAAGAGAGCATTGAAGAATGCATCGGTATAGAATTTAATTTTACTGAACAGCATGTTGAGCTGCGCGAATCACGGAAGAAAAGGGATGAGCTGGATATAGGAAAATATCCATCATGGCTAAGACAGCACAGTCCGTTCACCAAGCTTTCGGGGGAACTGGTGTCTTTATCTTTAGGGTTTATTTCAGATAATAGTGTCAATTGTGATAACGCTTATGAGGTGGGCCTGGCAGCTATGCAAAAAATGAAAGAATGTTATTTTGGAGATATACGACTGAAAAGGAAAGACATGGTGACTACCCAGCAAGATTCAAATCCGCAACTGTTCGGACGAGACAAGTTGCAGTAAACCCCCAGCAGCTATTTAACAGAATACTGTGCATTAGTGATAGTCCTAGCAAGCTTTAGACCTACTTAGGATATGAATTGGCTTCAAGACCCCTTCTATTTTTGATGAAGTCTCCCTTCGTAAAGGAACAAAATTATGTATGGTTAAAGTATTTAGCGAAAGTATTCATGAAGAAGTTGATTTGGAAAATGCTGCAATAGTCATCGATGGGGGATACCTCCTACACTCTGTTGTTTGGCAAACTTAAACTACTTACGGAGACATCATTAAATCATGCTCACGTTTCGTCCATACTAAATTTGGCAAAAATTCTATTGTCGTTTTCAATGGATACCCTGAAGAACCAACTGTAAAATATGAAGAGCAAAGACGAAGGTCGGCTAACAACTCATCGTGCGATATTGAATTAAACTTCACTACACGTTTTTTGACTAAGAAGGAAGCTTTTTTATCTAATAAGAAAACCAACAAAAATAATGATGAAGCACTGTGTCATGAATTTAGTGAATCTGGTTTGAAAACAGTCACGGCCACAGGTGATGCCGATATTGACATTGTACTAACTGGCATCGAAAAACTCAACATCTTCTCTAAAGTGATTGTTGTTGCCACGGATAGTGATCTTTTGGTATTACTTGTGAGTCTTGCACCTGAAGGATAATCTATTTTTTTCTGTAAAGATGTTGGTGGAAAGGCCCCTTCAAGAACTTTCTACGTCATAGAGAAACCTATAATGTTACATAAAGATATTCAAAAACACATTCTATTTACCCATGCCATTACGGGCTGTGATACGACCCCATCTTTATATGGGTTAGGAAAGATAAAAGCTGTTGATTTTATGAAAAACAATCCCGAAGCAAAACGCGCTGCTGAGGCATTTCTGGAAAAAGATCCAACTGAAGAGAACTTGTTGCAAAATGGAGAAAAATTCGCTCTCGCCATGTATGGTCTTGGTAGCTACTCTAATTGAAACGAAGTTCGATACTATAAGTTTACCAGACTAACGACAAAATCAGCTTTTAAATCTAAATTTGACTTGGCAAAACTACCACCGACTTCAGAATCGTGTCATCAACATTTGTTGAGAGTTTATTTGCAAGTACAGTTTTGGTTAGCAAACAAAGTAAACTCTATAAACTGGGGATGGAGGTACGAAAATGTAAATGAAAATGGTGGAAAGAAGAAATTTTTGAAACCATTTGCTCCTGATGACCTTCTTTATATGGTGTCCTGTTCCTGCAGGTCTGGATGTGGAAATTACTGTGGCTGCAGAAAATCTGGATTTACCTGCTCTGCCATGTGCTACAACCGTAACGGATTATCATGTCTGAAAACACCCCAGTATGACGAATAAATGGAAGACTCTCTTGACTAGAAAATTATTTGAATATTTTCCTAATTTTGTCATAGATAATATTGATAAGTAGGTATATAATATAATTTACACACCGTTTTGTCATTATAATATTTTTAGATGTACCTACCTATATTTTAAAACGCTTAAACCATTTTAGATTTATGCACTATTTTAAGTGATTTGTTGTTTCGGTATTTTATTGTTGATAGGTGCACATAATAAAACAAGTGAGAATTTCCACAAAAGATTTTTTAGAACTTCGCCATAACATAAGGTCTGCAATATTTTAATGTTGTGAAAGGGTAGTCCCACGCTGTTGTAGGTATTTTTGGCTTATTTCACATAACTTTATTTAAATAATAAGTAACAAACAATCATTCAACATAATATGACTGTTTAGCCAGACAGGGGCACGGCGGTTGGTGGATAATGAAAGCGCTTCATTAACCCCTAACCTCCGAACTAAAACTGGTAAATAACAATAAAACTCTTCAACGTTAAATGAATTTGTTATAAAAAAAGCAAACACATGAAATAATCATTACTTTCCATAGGTTTTTGTAATTTCTCGCTGCGCCGCGAACCGCTGCGCGTTCGAGCCGCCGCACGCCGTGCTCCTTATTAACAGCCTAAGTGCCTTATTATAAATTAAAACCCATCACTATATACATTATTTTATAGGTAAAAGTATTGTCTACAAGTTTTGTTGATTTATTTTTTTCGTTAACAGGCTCAGAAAAAAGTTATGTGCAAATATATTCTGAAATACTATTTTAAAAACTGATATTTTTCCTTTACTAATAAATTGTAGCGATTGTATAGCTTTTCTCGCAAAAATGAAAAAATACAATATTTTAGAATATTTAATTAAAAACTAAACAAAAAATAAATAATCTGATTTTATAAAACCATTAGTGAGATATTAGCGTATTCCGAAAGGCTTTGAAAAATATATTCAAGAGGGGGTGGGGAAGGAAGCACAAAGGGGAAAGTCGGGGACTTTTGTAAAAATACATGTCTAAAGGTCTTCTAAAATCTGTGAAAAATTCAGCTTCCGGGGAATTAGTTCCGACATTGGGTCTTTTTTTCCCTTCATTGACTGGGCTAATTATTATCAAATCTGTATGTCAAATATGAACTTGGCAAACATTAAACGGAGTATGCGAACTATTTCTACTACTCTACAAAATACGTTTAAATAAATAAATAAATAAATATTATAATACTTAGTTTAATATTATAATACTTTACTTAATATTATAGTACTTTGTTTAATATTATAATACTTGACTTAATATTGTAATACTTAGTTCAATATTATAATACTTAGTTTAATGTTTATTGTGATACTTGGTTTGATATTATAATACTAAACTAAATGTTTTTCTATTAGACTTTTTGTCGATTCTTAGCCTAATCTTGCGTAATAGAGATTGTTAATTAAAGTTACATAGTTTATAGGCTAATGTGAACAACAATTTCATCCCTTTTCATTCAATTGATTTGGAGGATATTGGCAAATAATATATTTTTATTTCATTTACTTAAACTTCATGTTACCTACGTTTCGTAAACTCTTGTTTCATGTTACCTATATTTTGTTAACCTATGCATTGTTAAATCTTATATTTTATGTAATCTGTATATTCTCATATATTATGTAAACTATTTATTGTTATTGTATTTAAAAAAACATAATTGCATTGTATGTAAAAGCCCTATGGGCGTTTAAATGAATAGAAAAAAAAATTATTCATAATAATATTTGGCTAATTTATATAGAGCCGTTTTTGTGAAAAATCACCCCAAGGGCGCTGAGATCGTTTCATAAATACAATTCTATTCTCATATCAACTCTTGATATATATGGGATATATGATATAGTCTTGGGGATGCTGAGTGAGAGGAAGGAGAGGAAGGAGAAGAAGTTCTAGGAAGGAAAAAGGTATGAGGGGTTGGTAGGAATCTAGGGATCTGTGTATCTAGGAGTGATTATCGCAAGGTGATGGGTTGAGAGACCAGTTGGAAAACCTCTCCCGATCTGGCACCACACGCAGGTGGTGAGCAGGCGCATTCTGAACACACCTCACCCGATGAACCCGGGTACTCCTTCTAAATCACCAAACGTAGCGAACCATTTGGGGTGACATATAGCAGAGATGTTGGTTATCCAATAAATGGTTCCCGGAGTAACAGTACCCAAACTCGACGTAAATAAATTGCTTATTACTTCTTCTTCCTGTAAATATGCATATAATATTCTCCTGATAAATCTTTCTATATCGAAACTCCCTTCATATCCAAACCATCTTTGTTTCCCTTCCTCAATTGCGTTCATGCCATTATCAATAAAAATATAAGTGAGTTGTTTATTACCACTTATATCTTAGAGCCCCCGCGGATGAGAGACTTTAGTTGCCGAGACAGTTGCGGGAATAAAAATCCATTACGGCATATGGAGTTGCCATGCCCCCATGGCAACTCCATATGCCGTACACGTGTACAGCGCACACGAGAAAATTTTTAGTTGCGGTTGCCGCAACTTTCTCCGCGGCTGAATGATTACATCTAAAGTCTTCGGAGACTGTTCTGAATTCAAATTTTACACATACTACCATATTTCCATCAAGTACTTACTACCCATACATAAGCGATATGGTAGTGTTTTTGTACATATTTATATCGCCTTATACATATTTAGTTGCCGCAAATAAAGTCTCTCGTGTACGCATTCAATTCGAAGCCGACAACTGTGACGAAAATGTTGCCGCAAGTAAGGTCTCTCGTTAGCGGGCACCCTTACTCGTAATACCAAACCTAGCTTTTAAATATATTAATGAGTAGTTATTCAGCCACAGGTAAAAACATAATAATAAAGAAAAAAGAAGAATACTAGAAATGTTTTGCAGATTTAATGGCAACCATTGTCACCACTCACTTAGCCTCTGTCTCTCTTACACTTTTCTAAGATTGTATATCGCCATCACATTTGATCGAAACCAATGAGGATCAAACACAGTTCTGCATGTGAAATTTAAGCAAATAATTACCGCCAATGTAATGCGATGGTCAGACTTTTGGATCATAAAACACTCGTACATCACATTTCTTGTGTTCATCTATTTTTTATGGAAACTATAGGTACTGAAAGAAATATATCCAAGTCAATTTTTAATATGCTATAAATTCCTAACTCTATAAACATCTCATTATTACAACAACTAGTCGTAATCTGTTTATTTCTAGATTCTTTTTAGCATGAATCATCTGTTAATTAATTAATTCAAGCTCTATTGAGTCAAGAGCTTTTTACCGCACTGAAGTTTTCCACAATGAGCTTGTCCTGAGCCTTCCTCAGGGGATCCGAGGAGACCAGCTTCGGGTGAGGGTACCTGTCCTCCAGATATTCCGCAGTAATCCGACTCTCGTAAATGACAACGTTTTCTTCAATTTCAAGAGATGGCACCTTTCCTACAATGGCAATGTAGAACAATAATGAAATGCTTGGAAATCAATCCAATGAAAATCATCGGGACAGAATAGTAAGTTGAGATAGCAAGTACATATTATTATGTCCCAATAAATTTATGAAAAGAATGTTGAACAGAAAGTGTAACGGACAGCAGGTGGATGGACATAATCATTAAAATAATTAAGGAAATGAATATTTACTGTTATCACGTATCTAACGACGCCGAATCCCTTTTTGAAGCTTATCACCGGACACGTATCATGTTTCAAATGGGATTTAACCGTAGTAATTAAAATTTAGTTATTTTTTTCGGTTCCTTAATGCTCTCATGCATCCTGTTTAGAGATAAGAATAATTGCTGTACATTAACACGTGTGTCACTGGCGTAGGTGTCCAGTACAGACAGGATAGTTAAACTAAGCTTGCCAAAGCCATCAACAGTTGGCAATGACCAGATATGAATAGTCAGGAACTTCTCTTCCACATTTTCTTTCCCTCCCTTCTCCCTTCAGCCTCACAACATATCCCTAATCGGGGATGCCATGGTCTCACTGGCTACGCAGAGTTGGGACTCTTGTAAGTGACGCTTGTTACCAAAAGAGAGGTTATAAGTGCACTTTCAGCGGCATTGCTCTATGTTATACCATGTATTTAATTATTGATACCCTTTTTAGGGCCTTTCACATTGGACATGTCAAAATTATACAAGATTATGCATAACTGAACTGCTTCAGTAACAATTGTTTGTATTTATTTAGTAATAAATTGAAGATGTCCACCGACTTGGCATAATTATTTCCCTCCATTAGTATTTTGGGTAGTGAGGAATACATTAAGTAGTTATTCCCAGAATTTCTGCACAAAAATAAATCCTGATTTGTCCTGAAATTAATGAAATCCTAAATCTTATCAATGCAAGCAAATTTTGGAATATCAAATGCATCATTTATCTGTTATCATAAAATATATTATCTATTTCAATATTATGTAACTAACGCGAAACAAGTAACTTTTATCATTCGTTTACCAAGTGAAGTAACAAATAAATAAAAAAGTTTTTCACAAGTTTCAAGCACCTAATATATTGTATTTATAATGTTATCGAACCCAAAATCAAAGTGGAAAATTGCTCCTATGATGTGCAATTAGTTTATCTTATCTATAATTTTCCATACCTGCAGCACCGATAACATATTAATATTATCGATAACATATTAATATATGAATATAATCTGCACTAAATCCAGATCAGAACTTCAGATTATTATTATTATAAGTGTTTTTTTTTTTACCAAGAGGTCTTTTAGAGGTCAGCCATTCGGGTTTTTTCTCGAGGTCGATGTTGACTACTTCGTAGTCCAACTTCTTGGCGTTCAGCACCAGGATGGTTCTGTGGGCGTACGGGCAGAACCTCATGCTGTATACGCGCAGTTTCCCGGTGAAGGGTGGCACCACCGATCCTTATAAAAAACATAAGTCATGAGATAGATATTAAATTTAAATGTAGGATGTGGGTACATAACTAAAATCGTATCAGGTTAATATAATCAAATACTCTATTTATAAGCCAGCATATTAATAATACATTTTCATATGTAGTGAACCCTTTTTAGTTTTTTAATACCTCTTTATTGCATATATTTTTAATAAATAAAACGAACTTCATCAGGGTTATTTATATAAAAAAATATTGCCATGGTATAATAATATTTTCTATAACCCTGATGATGATTCACGGTGAACCGAAACCGATTCGGTTTATATGTTAAAAATATATACAATAATGAATAAATTTATTATAAAAATAAGCAAATTTATTTTAATAAAATTATTATATTAATAATAAAATTCAAAAATTACAAAAAATATTTATTGCACACATTGTATTGGTTACATCCTATTTCTTCCAGCTTACCCAACAAATACACATTATATTACATAACCCAACAATTACATGTAAACCAATATATGTAAAAAAAAAATAGAGGTACCTATTTAATTTAAGTAAGGTATTCATTTAAGGTGTAGTGACATTTGTTTAAAATAAATGTTTTTAATCATGAAAATCACTTCGGTAAAAAATATACAGAAAATATGGACACTTTAGTACTTAGATAATAATGAGAATTAAGTATTTCAGTTTACGGAAATGAATGCAATTTTAGTTGCTATTTCGTTAAAAACGGAAATTTTTGCGTTTTTCTTAATTATTTCGTTAAAATTAAAACCCATTGTTACTTGGCGGTCATTGTTATTGATGTGGAAGTTTAAATGTTAGTTTTTTCTTCTTCTCTTGTTTACCAAAATATGACCCTTAAATAAGTTCTTTGGTTGTCAGTTTTGGTTTAATTAAAATATAAATAAATAAGAAAATAACTAGTCTAAAAAAACAATTTAAAATTATTATGTCAAAACATGACGCGAAGAAAAGACGCAATATTATCAGTTTTTTTCGAAATAGCTACTAAAATGCATTATTTTCCATTTTCGTAAACTGAAATACTTATTTCTTATTGTTATCTGACTGATACACAGTGATTTTTTCTAAAAAGTGCGTATTAACCGTGTCCCTATTTTCTGTACAATATTTACCATCACTCATTATATCAAATTGATTTTATTTATTACATTTCAAAATGTGTCCCATTGCTTTAATCTGGATTATTTTGAGTTTTTTAAACTATCTGTAAATATGTAAATTCACAACTATTTGCAAAATAAAAGTAATAATGGAAATATGGTGGGCCTCACTGGATGCTTTGCCTGTGCTAGGGCCCCCATTTTGCAGTTTAATATGCATATAGTTAAATTAAGAAGTTACAGTTAGGTTTTTGTTAAATTTATTTATTGTTTTTTTTTTTTAAATAAAGACTAACATCCCCGGGTTACGAATAACCTGACAGGATTTGAAAATCTCCTACTACCACCACAGCAAGCGGAAAATTTTGCTTGTGTTGTGATGGAGGACTTAGCCAGCGAGGAATAGTAATATTAGTTAGAAATTTATTGGTTGTATAGGTTGTACCAGATAGTGCAGGTCAAATTTCGAAATGCAATTTATGTCTGAATTTTGGCAGATTACACGTTACAAGCAAATAATTAATTTAGTTTTATAACGAGCAAAACATACGTATTCGTGGTTAAATAAGGAAAAAATCAATAATTAAGTACCAGCATAATTTATTCTTACTGCATTCTCGCAAGAACCAAGTAAGAACACTGAAAATTAATAAGATAATAAGTAAAGAGGAAACCCGGGCGCTGAGAAATTTGAACAATAGGTATTTTAAAAATCACTTGCTATTTCACTCTGCTCAGCGAGCGCGCTACCGATGTGTAGGTACCCACCCAACTTGTTTGTCTAGTGAGGAGGGTAAGGGTAAGGAGGGTAAGGAGAAAAATCATGTATGTACATAACTAATAATAAATAAACGCCCGGGTTGCCGGCACTGAATTGTAAATTGTAACTAAGAGTGTGTGTGTGCATGTTACGCTCGCCTATTATTATTACTCCCGCCCCGCATCTCCCGTCATCCGTCCTTCGTCATGTGTCATGTATCTTTCCGACTTATTTCTCCGTTACTGTTTTTGTCTCGGCGTATAATCTCGGCCAAATGGATTTTGATAGGATTTTCACTATCATTTAAAGATTTTCTTCCGAAAGGTTTACACACGTAATTTATAAATATGTATTATATTTATAAAAAGTAGAGGAACGTCATTGTGTAATCAAGTGATTTAAAATATATTTTCGGGCGCTTAAATTGCTAACGCTGGCTAAACCTTGTGAGATACATCAAAATAATGTACTACTAATTAATTGTATTGCTCTTACTTACTTGACCGGTCAGTGGCTGAGTGGGCATCGCGTTTGGGTCCCACCCGGGCGTCCCATGTTCGATTCCTCGGCTGGCTAAGTTCTCCATCACAACACAAGCAAAACCTTACGCTTAGTGTGGTGGTAGTAGGAGTTTTTCAAATGTTAGGTTATTCGTAACCAGGGAATGTTTGTCTTTCTTTTAAAAATTAAAAAAAAATTTACTACCCATATAGGTACACCTACTAAAATATGTAGGTGCGTACATTTGAACTGCCTCCGTGGTTGAAGGGTAAGGCTCTTGGCTACGAATCCGCAGGTCGCGGCGTGCGCAAGTAAATTTTATTAAATTAATTTGTGTCGTTTTGCTAAATTAATCAATTAAAAATAATATAAAATACTTGTTTGGACAGATAGTTATCTTTTTTGTTTATCAAAACTTAACTAAACCATTCAAGTTGTTTGAGACAGGGAAAAGTATTAAAATAAAATATTTATTTTTTATTTTAGTAAAATTCCTGAAATCAACAGGTTTTAATTCCCTTGCGATGTTTATTTGGCCAAAATGACCAATTTTTACCACATAAACATCGCAAGTGACCAATTTTCGATATAATATTGCAAATTTTTGTTCACTATTTTGTTTTACGAATCTTATTATTGTGTTTTGTTAATAGAGCCAACGCCAATGCCATTCGTTGAAATTTTGAAAATGACATGAAAGCCATAACACCCTTGCCAATCACCACACTGCAAATCGGATGGTGTGGAGGAAACCTCCATTTTTTTCCACTCTACCTCCAGACATGTCGGGGTTCTGAAAATCGGATCATGAGTAAAAATGAACTAGTATTTAAATATCCATGTAACTCGAAAATAATAGAAAATGTCATGACTAAACGGCGCAACTTTTCCTACTGTGTTTTGTTATAACAGTCACCACGCAAATGGCATCTTTTTAAAAATATATATTTAAAAAAAAAATCTTTATTCATTGTAAGTTGAGGATTTTTTGACTTTCATGCTAGGTACATGTCCGTGTTACGACCAAATTCTGTATCGGGTTGCTACAGGGTTTTGTTATAATACTCGTCCAAATAAGTCGCGTCTCAACTTGAGCGCGCACATACAATAGTCAGGTGGCTTCTTGCTGCTAACTCATCTCAGTCGCGTCGCGACTTGAGCGTGCGTTTAGACTGGTCTCCCGATCCGGCCTGCCACGCAACTGGCGGACCGATGCATATATCGCCAAGACCCGGACAATCCTCACCCCCATGCACCCGGGCACCCCTGCATAAGTCACCAAACGTAGCGAACCACTTGGGGTGACCTATGACAGAGGTTATCCAATAAATCGTTCCCGGGGCGGCGGTACCCATAACCACCTCCCAAATTGAAAATTATTATAGTACTTGACGTATACAAATTGAATTTGGTCCAATTTTAGTAAGATCGGCAGGTATGGTATACTCGAAATAAGTCACTAAACCAAAAAAAAACTAATAAAATATATCAATAACTCGGGAAAAGACAACACTAGTGCACCAACACAATTCGATATACTACGCTACATCACTTTGCTGTATATTTATTTGTCGAAATAGAAGTTAAATAACAATATACATTATGAGTTATTGAAGAATTATAATATTATGCTAGTTACCCAAAAGTTATTTTAAAAAAAATATCCATTTGAGTGTTTTGTATCCATATTGGCAATACGGAACGAAATCACCTCGGAGTCGGTCTGGCCGTAACGGATGTTTTTTTTTTACAGATATTATTTTACGTAAACATATGAAATTAAAGTAAGAATATCGGAATACTTCACCAAACAAACACAAAAGTGACCAAACGGAAAAAATAATAAAAAACATCGATTACTTGGGACAACACAACACTAGAATATCGAATATCGATTTATGACTACGTGACATCACTTCGCACAAATACATACGTATTTATCTAAACCCTGTCCCCCCGACCATTACCTCACGAATACTGAGCGAAAGGGACACATGCAGCTCGGGCTACAAATACCTAAATGAAATCTTCAAAATCGAGGTTTTGTATTTCCCGTTTTTCTCCTTCAAAAGTTAACCGATTTTCAATTTTTTTTTTACCTACTACATAAGAAGAAACTATTCTATGTCGGACCGTTTTGCTTTTTTTCAAAATATATTGTGTGGTTTGTAGACTGAACGTCTTTTGACTGCGTTTAAATCAGGCAATTTTATTGATTTTAGGAAGGTCATAACTTCTATAAGAAGCAATTTAAAAAAAAAACAAAACGTACCGACACGCAAGTCGCCGATATCTATTTTATGTTAAAAAAATATTTGCTCTAGGGTTAAAATCCAGAAAGATAATTGGGGACTACGTTTGTATGGAAAAATCAACGCCCGGTTACGTCTTAACCTATGTTGTTAAAATATTATTATTATTACCGAACATAACAGTTTTGCATATTTCAAAACAAAGTTTTCAAATGTCAAATCTGACATAAGTCAGATGTTAAAAACTGTCTCATCATTAATGGAACGTGTTTATTTTAACAAATAAGCATTAAATTATAAGAATATTTACCTTTTCTTAGATGTTTGCTACTCATCTTGGCAGTCTGCGGTAATGCAATGGATATAAACGACCGAACCGGCATACGATTAAAATAAGACAAATATCTCACCTATTCAAAGTTGTTACATTTGCTATGTGGTGGGTGGTGAAAGTGAGAGTGGGAGCGATAGCGAGAGCGGAAGTCACAGTAAAATCAGCCACACACTGAACGAACGGAGTTGACAAAACGGAAGATTGAAAGTTACCAATTCGGTAATACGAGGCGAATTTACTCTTCTGCAAATGAATTAATGCTGTGGAGATTTAAAAAAATAATAAAAATTTTACACGGAAAAAGTGTTACTATTTATTCTCACTATCTGTGAACGGAAATTACAATTTGAATACCTACTGCTTACTAAATTCAATACAAACAAAAAATTACTCTTGTATTAGGTACCTACGTCTGTAGTGATACAAAATTTAAATTTTCCATGACATCTTGAAATTATATTCTAAAGTCATAAACTAGCCAGCATGCCATTTTCCCACAGGGGTAGGCAGAGGGGACAGATCGCCAAACAACT
This sequence comes from Hesperophylax consimilis, assembly GCF_061612785.1. Lineage (NCBI taxonomy): Eukaryota > Metazoa > Arthropoda > Insecta > Trichoptera > Limnephilidae > Hesperophylax > Hesperophylax consimilis. The sequence continues at coordinate 41,303,515 of NC_142842.1, forward strand.
CGATTTTGGCACACGCTCCCTGCTTCATCCACATTCATACACTGTCTGATACAAACTCTTCTATGACTATTGACATGGCCCGACCCAAGTATCTAGTTCACTTCTTCTACCATTGACATTCACTCTACATGACCAAACCATCTGATCGTTCCTTTCTTAATCTTACTAATTACACTTACGTCAGCCTTGCATTCTTCGCGTATCTCCATAGTTCTCTCACGATCATACATGGTTTTACCATACATACGCTTTAGGGATCTCATTTCTAAATAAGTACCTGCTTAAAATTCATATTTTCGAGCCGGTACCCCAATATTCAACACGCTTTCCTATATTTTTTAAGAATATAATTTTAATTATATATTCTTTATTATTTTACGGATCTATAATTGGTGCCGGTACGCCGCCTTGTACTGCGAGAAAAATAAGGTGCTTGTTAGTTAGTAGCTGTAGGTACATATGTCCATAACTATTTTAATGTACCTTTTCTAGAATTATAAATAAGGTTAGATAAAAATGTGAATACGCAATACTTTATTGAAGAAGAAGAAGGTAGAAAAAATAAATCTAACTAACTAACAATCACGCCGTTTCCCCGCAGGGGTAGGCAGAGAGGACGGACCGCCAAACAACTCGGTCTTGGCACACACTCCTTGCCTCATTCACATTCATACATCGTCTCATACATATTCTTCTATTGTTCTGACTCTTGACATTTCCCGACTCAAGTATCTGATTCACTTGGTCGTGCCATGTCTTCCTCGGGCGTCCCCGACTTCTGCTACCATTCACATTTGCATCGTATATTATCCTTACACTCCTTTCTTCGCTTATTCGATCTACATGCCCAAACCATCTAAGCGTCCCTTTCTTGATCTTACTCACTACGCTTACATCAGCCTTGCACTCTTTGCGGATATCCACATTCCTCACACGATCATACATGGTTTTACCACACATACGCCTCAGGCATCTCCTTTCAACAGCATTCAATCTACTTTCATCCTTTCCTTGCCAGTTCCATGCCTCACTTCCATACATCAGGGTAGGTACCAGCACTCCATTGTGGACTGCTAACTTCGCATCTTTGGACAATTTTTTTTAGCGCCAACTGCGTTCAGTCCTCCATTAATGGAGTTACCTGCATTTACTCTTCTTTCAATATCTCTGTCAGCCTTCCCATCTCTCGTAAACATGCTTCCTAAATACACAAACTCATCCACCTGCTCCAAGTATTCCTCATTCACAGCTATATTGCACACTGTTTTCGTACTCTCTCTTTCAAACTCCATTACTTTAGACTTACTTACATTCATCATTAACTCATTATTCACGCATACTTCGTTCATCCTAGACACGAGAGACTGCAGATCATTCATACAATCAGCACCGCATCATCAGCATACAACAGGCAACATACTTTCAGATTACTCAAATTCGCGCCCAATCCCACCTCTTTCAATTCTTGCATACAATTATCCATGTATAGATTGAATAACTACGGTGACATTACGCAGCCTTGTTTAACACCTTTTGTGATATCAAACCACTCCGTAAAACCACCGTTCACCCTAACACATGCAATGCTTCCCTCATATAGAGACGCAATTGCCTGAGTCAGATTCGTATTCACTCCATACTTGGACAACACCTTCCATAGCTTTTTCCTGTCGACTCGGTCGTATGCTTTTTGTAGATCTACAAAGGCACAGAAAAATTTCTGTTTTTTTGCCAGAAACTTCTCGGTGAGCATACGCAAAGAGAAGATCTGGTCCATGCACCCCCTTCCACTCATAAAAGCACCTTGCACATCCCATATTTTATTTATTTATTTATTTGAGGAACATAAACAGTCTTATTAATACAATATACATAAGAGGATAACAAAAAACAGACCAATTATTAATGTTCACAGATATTTATTCAGAAACATAAAACTAACCTGTAAACGATAAACCTATAATATGCCTACCATAAACAGCAATAAATAAAAGTGATTATAACTATACTTAAATAGACTTGGGTTGGAACGGGAAAGGGGAGGAGAGGGATAAGGAAAAGTTGACACGCAAGTAATATTAAAATACATATTAGGTACAATCAATTTAACAGTCGTTAATATGAGTTAGAATGTGATACAATGAAATTCTGTAGTGATAGTAACTAGCAGTGAATATGTCAGCACGAGTGTCTATATTTGCAAATTTATTATTATAGTAGTTACATGCATAAATTCATTTTGGTTGGAATTGGTATTGCATCTATCAATGTAGAAAAGGGTATTTTGTCTGCTGTATCGAATTGGCGCATGGAAATTTATTTTGCTCAGCAACTCCGGGCAGTCAACTTTTGAGTTAATAATTTTATACAAGAGCATCTGATCAGCGACAATCCTCCTGTTGAGTAGTTTCGTGATTCGAAAATGTTTCTCGATTTCGTCGTAAGAGTTAATATGTTAAATGATTTAAAATTGAGGAATTTGAGAAATCGTTCCTGAAATCTTTCTGGAACGATTTATCATCCTTTATATCATCCGATGTATTTATCCTTTGTTTCCTTTCTTACCCTTTCAATCAAAATTCTATCATACAGCTTGCCAACTGAACTTAGCAGGCTAATAGCCCTATGATTCCCACATTCCGTACGTGACCCTTTACCTTTGTATAATGGCATGATCATTGCCCTTCTCGTGTAAAGGCGTGTAACCTTCTTTTAAACATTGGTTAAAAAGATTGCACAAACATGTGAGAATTATACGGCTACCTCCTTTAAAATATTCAGCAGCAATATTGTCGAAACCGACAGCCTTACCATTCTTCATACACTTAATTGATCTTTCTATCTCATCCATGCTAATTTCGGTAACATTCAGTCCATCATCATTCAAATCTGATTCGCCGCTAGAATCACTGTCACTCACTTCGCTTTCAAAGACTTCCTCGAAATACTTCATCCATCTCTCTTTTATTTTTTCCTCATTCGTCAACATTTTTCCATCTTTCGATTTTATCACTTTCATGCTTCCGGTTTCTGGGCCACACCTGGACCTTTTAATTTCCTTCTAAAACAACTGAATGTTTTCTTGGAAATGGTTTGTCATTTTCATTCCTTCTTCCTCTTCCAGGCGTTTCTTTCGTTCTTTCACTCCAACTCTTACTTTTTTCTTACATTCCTTATATACTTCTTTCGCTCGATCCTTCTCTTCGCTGGAAGCACTGCCAGCCGCCATCAGACATAACCATGCTTTCTTCTTCTCTGAGACCAGTGCTATAATCTCATCATCCCACCATATTATAATCGCATCACCTTTCTTCTAAATCTAATATAGCTAAAAACTTGTCATTCAGCAAACTACCAGTAAAGCAGAAAAAATTGAACAAATAATTGTAATGCTAAACATTAACGAGACAAATTATTATTGCTTGTGTAATACCAACGCCAGATCTGCAAACACACAAGAACCACTACGAGGATGTAGAAATACTGAAATTTAAATATCCTAAAGCTACATTTATAATTTTTGGTGATTACAATTTACCAAAAATCCACTGGTCCTTCGATACTGACAATGAAGTGGTTGTTAACGAGGCATAAGTGCAGTGTGCCAAATATAAGGAAATGCCTGACATGACTTTCTTTCTTGGACTAAAACAGCTAAATAAAGCACATAACTCAAATAATCGAATGCTTGACCTAGTATTTTTCAGTGACTCAAAGACAGTAGTGGAACAATCAGACGAATTTTTATTACCTCCAGATCAACACCATCCAGCGGTAGTCATTATTATTACAAATGAGTCTAAAGATTTGCAGAACATACAATCATCACAATTTTACCAAAGCTAACTACCTAATATTATTGATCATCTTGACCAATTAGAGTTATTAAGATATTATAAGATTAGTCATTTTTAGAAGATAAAATAATATAACTAATCAAGTACAGCAATTTGACTCCATCTTAAACACTTCGAAAGAACTTTATGTTCCTAGAATTAATTTGAAGGCATCTTTATATATTTACAAAAGAATTAAAAGAACTAATTTACAATAAAAAACAAATGCACGAGATCTAGAAATGTTAACGATTATTCTATTTTCACTAACTTAACATATATAGATGAAAAAGGTGTCATATAAAACAGCCATAAGAAGTCGGGTAGAGTATAATGCCACGTATACATACGCGAGCTGAACTGCAGAACTGAACCTCAACTTATGGGAAAGGAACGAAGCAACCATAAATGGCGCGAAACGCCGCTTGTAGTTGCTTCGTTTCTCTACCGTAATTCGTGGCTCGGTTCTTTAATTTTTATTGAATGAATAGTTAATACTAGGGAATGCAATCCCGCAAGAAAATGTCAATCCAGGTATTTGCGGGACTGAACAATCTTAGGCTAAGGACTCACGGAGCGATTTTTACCCGCGCCCGCCGCGGTTGCGGGCCCGCAGCCTTTGTAGAATGCAGATATTTATGTAAAAAATTAAAGCACATTTCACGACGCGTTTTACGCCCGCGGCGTTTGCGATTGTTAGCGGGGCCCGCTGCACCCGCGGTTATCTTGTACCGGCGGGCGCGGGCGCGGTCCCGCAGCCGCGGCGGGTTGCTCCCGCGCGCTCTGCGATCGGTTGGCGGGCGAGTTAGTGGAACTCATAAAATCAACTGATCGTTTAACTGCCCGTCTTGCAACCGCCCGTCTTGCGATAATCAACCGCCAAGATTGCGGGCGATAACCGCAACCGCGGCGGCTGCGTCACCGCAAAAAAGAGCGGTCTCGTGAGTTTTGAAAATAAAACTCCATTCCGCCACCGCAGCGGGCGCGGGTAAAAATCGCTCCGTGTGTCCTAAGCCTTAGTCCCGCTGGATCCAGGTATTTGCGGGATCCAGCAGAGTGGACTTAGATATCTAATCAATCGTATAATAAGACCTAATACCTCGATCTACCAACCTTGTTTTTAGAGTTTTAAATTTATACCTATAATAAAACAAGTTCTTTGGGACATTTTAAATGATTAATTAATAGGTATACCTTTAGTTAGACATAGGTAAAGTTTAAGTCATAAATTGGCAATGTATAAGATAAGACATAAATTTACATAACATACCCGCCTCGGAACAGACTTTGTCTAGTGAGGTGGGTAAAAGAAATCTATGTACACAAATGAAAATAAAATAAACGCCCGTATTGCTGGCACTGAAACTGAAATTGAACTGAAACTTAACTTTAAATAATAACGTTCACACGATAAACAATATTCTTGTACAATGAGCATCATAAGTTTAATTAAACATTATTTTGGAAATAGCTTCGTAAAAAAGTTAAAGTATTAATTGTGTCATCTGATAAACGGCTTCTGATATTGGACACAAGGTAGCCAGCTGGTTGGCACAGTAGTCATTAGCGCATTGTAAGTGAATTGAAGGTATGTGCCTTTTAATCCACCGGACTCGAAGTAATTCAGAGTAAGTGAGGGTAAATCTGTAGTTGCCCTCTTTCAGCTTTAAAAGATCTTGAATAACCATCATTTTTAGTGTCTTACCGTAATTCATAACCATTAATTTGATTGAATTAGACGATGTTAGTAAGTTAAAACCCCCGGCTTTAAAAAGATCTCGCAAATCCGACGAGGTACAGAAAACTCGGAATAGTAAACCATCTTTAGACACCATTCGTGATAACTGATAACCCTCTTTTCGACGGTATTGTTTTCGCTTGAAAAATGGTCAGTGATTTTATTTGTTGATGGTTGAGGTTCACAATGAGCCGATGTGGAAGACCTGACGTCAATGCAGTTGTAGAAGCTTCTCTGTAATCCCGTCAGTCCAGCGGGATCCCGCAAAATTTTCGACCGAGATTAGTCCCGCAAAATGTCTGCGGGATCTCGGTATTTCGGGATCCCGGTAAACCGGGATTGCATTCCCTAGTTAATACATATCAACAAACAAGTCCTGCTAAGCCAATTGAATTGGCTTGTCAACAGTTGCTTAATGTTTAGTTACATATATAAGTTATAATTTACATCTTATATCTACAGATTCAACATTTTTTCAAACATATTCTTTATAGTGTCAGGTAATAAATATCTTCGGTATGTTGTATTCAAACGTTCTCTGTCCGTACTTATTATTAAATATCGGAACTATCAACCCGTCATTGCGCGTGAATCTAGTGATGTATTTATGTTCTAATTTCTCTTTATGCTGCGGGGTAAATATATGCTGAATTATAGTTTTTTGCCATAGTATAGCCTTAACAGGTAAACTTTTGGCACTCTGAAACAGCAACGGTGTATTATGTCTCTGTTTGAAAATAATAGGGACGACTAGTAATTTTACAATTGCGTTTTGTACAACTTGAACTTGTTTCAGATGACTGGTTATAGTAGTATTTCCCCATGTTGTTAATCCATATCTTATAATAGATTCTATATTGAATTATTTTAAGTGTTGCAATTGATAGGAAAAAAAATAATGTGTACATTCTGCCAGCAATTCATTCTTTTACAGTTTTTTTAAAAATATGTTTGTCCCATTTGAAAAAGCAATCTACTGTAACACCAATATAGACATATTTCGTAACTAATTCTAAGCCTTCACATTTACAATTAGTTGGGATATTTTTATGGATGCAATTAAAATTATAAGAAATAATATTAGGATTAAATTGAAATTTGGCATTAGGAGATCTTATGTGCATTACTTTGTTTTTTTTTTAGCATTTATTAAAAATGAAAAACTCTAAAAGCACAGGTAATGACAATATAAAAATGTTTGATTTAAAAACTCTTGGGCCAATAATTATTCATTTAATCAATAAGATAATAAAGCAAGCAAAAATTACACAAGAATTTAAATGTTGCATTAATAGTCCTGCATCATGTGACCATTTACAAAGTTGATTAAAGTCAATTTGCATGAGTTCAATTGCAATTTTTAGATCTTTATGTGATATGCCCAATGCCGTATCATTTTATTTATTTTATTATAATTTTTTTTTTCATCTGCGAACATAAAATTTTTAACAAAAGAGAAAAGTTTTTTCATTATAGTTACATAAACTATATACAGTGTAGGTCCCAATATGAAACCTTGTGGAATTCCTGCAAATACTTTTTTTGTTTTACTAAAAGTATTACTTATTTTGGTACATATTTTTCTATCTCTAAGATAATCTTTAAATAAATTTAACACATTTCCTATTATTACATTTTTTTGTAGAGTTTCTAGCAGTTTTTTAGAGTTAATAAAACAATAACATGTAATTTATTATTTAATTGAATATTTATGTAATTGGAAAAATCTTGCAGTAGTTTTTGAGTATTTTTTTTCTTTGGAAGCCATATTGATTTGGATCTATGATAACGATTTTTTCTAACTAACTAACTAACCATCACGCCATTTCCCCGCAGGGGTAGGCAGAGAGGACGGACCGCCAAACAACTCGGTCTTGGCACACACTCCTTGGCTCATTCACATTCATACATCGTCTCATACATACTCTTCTATTATTCTGACTCTTGACATGGCCCGACTCGAGTATCTGATTCACTTGATCGTGCCATGTCTTCCTCGGGCGTCCCCGACTTCTGCTACCATTCACATTTGCATCATATATCCTCCTTACACTCCTATCTTCGCTCATTCGCTCTACATGCCCAAACCATCTAAGCGTCCCTTTCTTAATCTTACTCATTACGCTTACATCAGCCTTGCACTCTTTGCGGATCTTCACATTCCTCACATGATCAAACATGGTTTTACCACACATACGCCTCAGGGATCTCATTTCAACAGCATTTAATCTACTTTCATCCTTTCTTTGCCAGTTCCATGCCTCACTTATACATCAAGGTAGGTACCAGCACTCCGTTGTGGACAGCTAACTTCGCTTCTTTGGACAATTTTTTGTTAGCGCCTACGGCGTTTAGTCCTCCATTAACGGAATTACCTGCATTTACCCTTCTTTCAATATCTCTGTCAGCCTTCCCATCTCTCGTAAACATACTTCCTAAATACACAAACTCATCCACCTGCTCCAAGTATTCCCCATTCACAATTATATTGCACACTGTTTTCGTACTCTCTCTTTCAAACACCATTACTTTAGACTTACTTACATTCATCATTAACTCATTCTTCATGCATACTTCGTTCATCCTAGACGCGAGAGACTGTAGATCATCTATACTATTAGCAATCAGCACCGCATCATCAGCATACAACAGGCAACATACTTTCAAATTATTCAAATTCGCGCCCAATCCCACCTCTTTCAATTCTTGCATACAATTATCCATGTATAGATTGAATAACCACGGTGACATTACGCAGCCTTGTTTAACACCTTTTGTGATATCAAACCACCCCGTAAAACCACCGTTTACCCTAACACATGCAACGCTTCCCTCATACAGAGACGCAATTGCCTTAGTCAGATTCGTATGCACTCCATACTTGGACAACACCTTCCATAGCTTTTTCCTGTCGATTCGGTCGTATGCTTTTTGTAAATCTACAAAGGCACAGAAAAGTTTCTGGTTTTTTGCCAGAAACTTCTCAGTGAGCATACGGAATGAGAAGATCTGGTCCATGCACCCCCTTCCACTCATAAAAGCACCTTGCACATCCCATATTTTATCCTTTGTTTCCTTTCTTACTCTTTCAATCAAAATTTTACCATACAGCTTGCCAACTGAACTAAGCAGGCTAATAGCCCTATGATTCCCACATTCCATACGTGACCCTTTACCTTTGTATAATGGCATGATCACAGCCCTTCTCCAATCTAAAGGCGTGTAACCTTCCTTTAAACATTGGTTAAAAAGATTGCACAACCATGTGAGAATTACACGGCTACCTCCTTTAAAATATTCAGCAGCAATATTGTCAAACCCAACAGCCTTACCATTCTTCATACATTTAATCGAGCTTTCTATCTCATCCATGATAATTTCGGTAACATTCACTCCATCGTCATTCATATCTGATTCGCCGCTGGAATCACTGTCACTCACTTCACTTTCGAAGACTTCCTCGAAATAATTCATCCATCTCTCTTTTATTTTTTCCTCATTCGTCAACATTTTTCCATCTTTTGATTTTATCACTTTCATGCTTCCGTTTTCTGGGCCACTCCGGGACCTTTTGACTTCTTTCCAAAACAACTTAATGTTTTCTTGGAAATGGTTTGTCATTTTCATTCCTTCTTCCTCTTCCAGGCGTTTCTTTCGTTCTTTCACTCCAACTCTTACTTTTTTCTTACATTCCTTATATACTTCTTTCGCTCGATACTTCTCTGCGCTGGAAGCACTGCCAGCCGCAATCAGACACAACCATGCTTTCTTCTTCTCTGAGACCAGTGCTTTAATCTCATCATCCCACCATGCATCACCTTTCTTCCTACCTTGCGTACTTATTCCACAAACCTCCCTAGCAGATTCACAAAGACACACTTTTATGTGGTTCCATGTTTCGTCTATGCTTAGACCATCCATTTCCTTCGCATTCAATCTTATCTCTGCACAATTCACATACTTACTTCTCACATTATCGTTTTGCAGTTTTTCTATTTTGACTCTTGTCGGAGTTGGTACCGTTTTCACTTTAGAGCGCCAACCGCGAAAGAGGTTTACTCTCGACACTACAAGAAAGTGGTCAGTTTCGACCTCAGCCCCTCTGAAAACTCTTGTGTCCTCGGTAACAGCTCTCAACCTAGAGTCAATTACTACAAAATCAATAATTGACCTCTCATTTCCTCTTTCCCACGTATATTGGTGGATACCTTTATGATCGAAGAAAGTATTCGACACAAACAGGTTCCACTCTAAACATACTTCAAGCATTCTGTTCCCGTTGTCATTCGTTCTTTTATCCCCAAACATACCTAAGACCGAATCAAATCCGTCACGTCTAATTCCCACCCACCCATTCAAATCGCCTGCCATTATAATCCTTTCGTTCATATTTTTTAGTCTCATTACAACATTCACACCAGTCCAAAAATCATCTTTCACTTCATCGCTTTCAGAATTAACAGGGGCGTAGCAAATAACAAGAAACACCCTTGTCAAACCGATTTTAAATCTGATCCACATTATTCTCGGACTCACACATTCATACTGCAACATACATTCAATAATTCTGGGAGACAGCAGCGCTGCAACACCTTGACAAGCCCTCTCCGTATCTGGTCTCCCAGACCAAATGACGAGCCCATCATTATGCTGCATTGTACCGCTACCTTTTCTCATACTCTCTGTTATACAAAGTACGCCCAAACATTTGCTCACCATAGTATCACACAGTTCGTTCATCTTTCTTTCCATTCCTCCTCTAATGTTCCATGTACCAATTCGACATTGATCACGTTCCGTCCTCCTCTTTGCGCCACCGAAGGGTTGGCGATGTGATGGATAGCGAACCTCATCGACATCTTTGTCGGCCATTCCCTTCCAAGTACTACTTAAACATCTTACTTATACAACTTATCATATCGTTACACACATAAAACAAATAATAAATATTTATACGCTTAATATAACATTTAACTTAAACAAATAAACTACCACTAAAAATAGATATTTTATCTAATGCAGAAACTTTTTCTAATGCAGGTAGAATACTAATAGGCCTATAATTTCCCAGTTCAATGTGTTTTCCACCTTTAAATATTGGTCTAGTAATGCTACATTTAAATTCTTGTGTAATTTTTGCTTGCTTTATTATCTTATTGATTAAATGAATAATTATTGGCCCAAGAGTTTTTAAATCAAACATTTTTATATTGTCAATACCTGTGCTTTTAGAGTTTTTCATTTTTTTAACAATGTTTTCAATATCAGCCATAGTAGCTCTTGGTATAAATAAACTGTGAGGTAGTTCTTCCAGTACTATATTAGTAGCTTTGTGATTCCATTTATGTAACATGTTGCTGATGCTATCCGAGAAGTAATTCACAAAATCATTTGGACACAGAATCCTCACTTCTATCTTTTAACATTTTATTTATTTATTAAGACATACACAGTACAATAAGTTAAAGTTAAGGATATTTTTCGTTATAACATAGTTTTAGTACCTATTAAGTATGTCCATAAAATATCATTATGTAATTTCGCCTGAGATTGTTCTGAAAACTAAAGATTTTTAGTTAAAAATCAATGAATTTGAGTTTAAATTTATGTATGAGTAGGTAATAGTTATAAAAGGAAGAAAGTGTATAGAGATAAAAAAAATAAATTAAAATCAAGAATTATAATATGCTCACGAATTGACTGTTAATACATGGAAGTTTTGAAAAATGAAGTGAAAGAAAAATTAAAATGAAAATTTTAAAATGTTTTTTTTAAAGAGAGACAAACATTCCCGGGTTACGAATAACCTGACAATATTTGAAAATCTCCTACTACCACAACAGTAAGCTGAAAATGTTGCTTGTGTTGTGATGGAGCACTTAGCCAGCCGAGGAATTGAACACACTACGCCTGAGTGGGACCCAAGCGCGATGTCAACTCGGCCACCGACCGGTCAAGCTAAGAAATTTAATAAGTTAGTTTTGTATGTTAGAAAGGAATCATGAAAGATGTTTAAGTCTAGTAATTTTTCGTAGTGGGTGTAAGTTGTGATTGCGAGAGTAATTACTGAGTTGTTTGCTGCATTGGTATTGTTGGCTTCAATATGAAAAAGTTTAGTGTGACTGGTACGCCTCGTTGGAACATTTAAACCAATGACGGATAGCAATTCGGGACAATCTATTTTATTATTTAGCAGATTACGTAGAAACCACAGATCTGACAATGTGTGTCTTTTTTGTAAAGTTAACATATTATTTATAGTTTTGTTTTATTTCTTGAGTAAATATTTCTAAAATTTATTCTATATACTTTCTACTAAATCTGTATGTATACCTTATATTGAGGATTCCGTATTGTGGAAGCATACTCCAGTGGACTTCTGACCAATGAACATAACAACATTTCTAGAGTCTTAGCACTTTTGAAAACTTTGCATATTCTTAATAAGAAACCTAGAATCCTGTAGGATTTTGATATAATATGTTCAATGTGCTTATCAAAAATTAATAAGTAAACACCTAGATCTTTACACGTAGACACTCGTAGGTTGTAAAGGTTTCGAGCCATAATCGGCAGAACAGCGTAAGCGACGTTTTTTGTCAAATTACGATTTTTAACGAAAGCTGTTCAATTTTACCTAATACGTATGCGATAAAAATATAACAGTTCTATCTTACGCCTGACGCTTTTTCGGTACTTGTGCCTTTTAGCGTATGAACTTCCTTACAAATCTTGTAGACGAGCAAAACAGCGCAACCGACGTCATTTGATAGCGTAAGCGACAATATGGTCGGTTACGTTCTTACGCCGAACGGTAGAGAATGTTCCAGTTTTGTCAGTTAGCGTCCATCGGATGACCAGTGCGAACGTGTCAGCGGGTGGCGGCGTCGCTTTCGATTGCAACGGAAATTCTACACGGTAAATCTATTTAATTTAACGTTACGTATTTAAATATTAGCATAATTAGTTATATAATATTAGTATAATTACTGTTACCTACTACGCACTGTGCGTTTAAGGGGTAAAATGTCATTGTGTTATGAAGTAAACTAATACAAAATATTTTTCTTGTGCAGATGGCTCCACAAACTCGAACGCGTAAGATGGTAGAAATAGCATTACAGTCTATAGCCAATACCTCTTCAGGTTCACCGATTATTCTGCCAAAGATAGATAGTGATTCAAGAAAGTCACCTACATTACCGAAACATTTGACTACTGTTCGTCTAGTAGATTACACTGATAGCGAAAGTGATTCGATGGACATTCTGGAACCCTCCGATAATAATTTAAGAACAATTTTATGTATTGACGAGGAGCCCCATAATCAGAAAATAGATGTTTGTGATGGGAACACTTCAGCAACAGCACATTTAAGTCCAATTGTTCAATTCTCCGATACTGAATTATGTTTAGATTTCGAACCATCTGAAGAGTCTTGGAAGCCTGACTCAGATGATGCAGATGCAGAAATGAGCGATGAAAGCTTACTTATTGGCAGTGTTAGTGATCCACATTTATCTGTTGAATATGCTGGGTTAAGGAAATCAAAATTAGTCCCAAAGAGAGTGCGAAGGAGAGGAGAAAAATGTACTGGACAGCACAAAAGTGTTAAACCAAATCCGTGTCTAAATAAAAAATGTGGCAACAATTGTGCCATTCAATTCAGTGAAGAAGATTGCCTTAACATACATGCATTTTATTGGGGCATGGCCAGCAACCAGCGGCAGAGGGACTGGCTTCTTTTGTGTATAAACAAACAGCCAATCAAAAGAAAAAGGGCTAAAAATGATAGCAGAAGAAACACATCATATAAATATTTCATAAATTGGAACAAGAAAAGAGTTCAAGTCTGTCAGCAATTTCTTTTGAAAACTCTTGACATCGGGCAAATGACTATCAGGCATGCATGCAATAATATTTTAGAAAATAATTTTTCTAAAGCCGATATGAGAGGAAAGCACGAACCATCCAATAAAACGGACCAAGAAAAAAAGGACATGGTAATAAAGTTTATTACACAATTGCCCGCTGTTCCATCTCACTACTGTCGAAATAAATCTTCGAAAAGATATCTTCCTACCGATTTGCGTAATGTGAAAACTGTGTATAAAATATACATTGAAAATGTTAATTCATTAGATGAATCTGGGCATAGTAACATTGTGAGTCTGAATATTTTTAGAAAAATATTTAATACGAATTTCAACTTGGGTTTTCATTTACCTAAAAAGGACAAGTGTTCTTTATGTGAGAAAGTGAAAAATTTGTCCGGCAACGAGAAGCTTCAGCAAACTGAAATGGATATTTACAAAAGTCACCTCAGCGAAAAGGAAAAATGCAAAGAGATCTTCATTAATGATCAGGCTAAAAGCAAAAATGATAATGATATTTTGTGCGCAAGTTTTGACCTCGAGAAGGTGCTAAACACTCCCCATGGAGAAAGCGTAAATTCGTATTATAGTCGAAAATACGCATACTATAATGAGAGTATCTACGAAAGTGGAACGAAGAATGGATATTGCTTTCTATGGGGTGAAACTGATGGCAAGCGTGGCTGTAATGAAATCTGCACAATAATATACAAATATTTGGAAATGATTGAAAAAGCGAGGAAGAAATCCAAGGTTTTATTGTACTGTGATAGCTGCGCTGGTCAAAATAAGAACCGAGCAATGTTAGCTATGCTCTCTTATTTCATGAAAAATGCAACTTTCATTGAATCTTTAGAAATACATTTTCTGTTACCAGGTCACACCATGATGCCGGTTGATTCCATTCATGCGACAATTGAAACTTTCATCAGGCGCAGGGTGATTTGGGCTCCATCAGAATGGCCCACCATAATTTCCAATGCCAGGACACAGCCCAAAAATTATCAAATCATTGTTGTGTCACATGCAGAATTCCGGGACTGGAAATCCTTTGCTGCTGGTTACATTCCTTCAAAATTTAAAATTAAATTTGGAGAGTTACGACAGGCTTCATTTAAAAACAACTCGTCAAATATTGAAGTAATGTACGGCTTTTTCAATGAGAGTAAGATTGAGCTCTTAGACCTGGACAATGCAATCAGATCCCGATCAAGTGCCGCGATACTTCAATCGCTACCACCGACACTATACAGTGCTAAATTGCCAATATCGGAGATCAAGTATAGGGATCTTAAAGGTCTCTGCGAGAAAGGTATTATTCCTGAGAGGATGAGGCATGAATTTTTGGAACTGCCACATGGATCCTCAGTGGAAGATACCTTACCTGAATCCGACCAGGAAGACATGTGAATAGTTTTGAAAAATGTGGCTCAAACCAACAAACTTTTGAAAAATTGCCGATATAAGTGCTATTATTAAAAAAATATATACGTTGTATCTATTATGTTTATTATCTGTTAAAATATTTTCGTTTTATTTTTATTGTTTTGGAAATAACATTTTTATTTTTATTGTTTTTAGAAAATAATATTTTTTCTTAATTTTCCCTGTAAAGTACAAGCAAGATAATTAAAAAATATTACTTTAAAAATATATATGTTTTTTATTAGTAGTTACTTATGGAATACATTTATTGCATGATATTTTTTTTTAAAAATCTACTCCAAATAGCGTAAGCGACATTTCAGAGGGAAAAAAATCTGTTAGGGTTACAGGCAAAAACAGCGTTACCGCCACTATCTCGACAACTGGAGGCATTCAAATAAAAAGTATTTTCATTTCATACAGGCAGTAACCAAAGATTATCAATCTTGATTAACCTAAATCCTTTTTGGAATCAATTAAGAAAGTTAATTAAAAAAAACCTTCTCCTGTATAATTTACAAATTGTCGCTTACGCTGTTCTGCCGATTATGGCTCGGTTTGTTGTTCAAGTTGTATGGATCGATGATTTTGTTTTTATTTCTAGTAAACGTAATCGAGTGACACTTAGATATGTTTAAGAACAATACATTTGATTCACAGTATGCGCACAAATTATCAAGATCGCTTTGCAATTCCATAAAATCGGGTGAACACTGTATAGCTTTATAAATTTTCATGTCATCAAATTTGTAAAAGAAGCAAGATTTGAAG
Source organism: Hesperophylax consimilis (assembly GCF_061612785.1). Lineage (NCBI taxonomy): Eukaryota > Metazoa > Arthropoda > Insecta > Trichoptera > Limnephilidae > Hesperophylax > Hesperophylax consimilis. The sequence continues at coordinate 41,319,159 of NC_142842.1, forward strand.
TTGTGGAGTGATTTTTCATGAAGCCATGTTGATTATTTAAGGGTGAGGGTGAGATAGTAGAATATAATTGATCGTAAACAATTTTTTCCAATACTTTACTTAAGACGGGTTGTTTCGGAGAACTTGAACAATCTTCAAATTTCAAAGTTAATTTTCAAGTTCTGTGAAAGATATTTTTAAGTTCTGTTTTTATTTCAGTTCTGTCAAGCATCTAGCCTATAATGATATAATAGCAGAATTTGAATAGAACTTTCACAGAACCCGTAAATGAACGTTGAAATTTGATGAATTGTTCAAATTCTCCGAAACAACCCGTCCTTAGTATCGGTAATTTGGATATAGCTCGATAGTTCGAGACATCATTTTTACTTCCATTTTTATATATTGGGGTAATCAAGGCTGTTTTCCACTTGTCGAGAAATAATCCTTCAGATATCGATAGTTTGAAAATAACAAAAATGGGGGGTGTCAATTGTTTACTACAATAATTTATGAAGATCCCTGGAAGTTGATCATCCTCTGGTCCCTTTATATATCGTGTTATAGTTTCATCACAATCGTTTTTGGGTTTACGTTCCTAAAATGTTATTTATCTCGTCCCAGGTTTTTTTTGTATCATTAAAACAGTTTTTAAATTTATTATTTTAGTAGTTAGTTTTATCTTTATTTATAAGTTTATTGATAAGGTTTCGTGATTTTTTTTATTCTGTTTCATGTGTTTTGTTCGTTGGTGTACTTTTCCATTTTTCATACAGTTTATCCCTTTTATTTACATGACATAATAATTTACTGCTTACCCATTCATTTATTGCATAAGGTCGTGTTTTTGCACTATCGTTTTAGAACTAAACGTTGGCTAAAGAAGGAGTTAGCGCAACACGGCATAACAACCCCAAAAACAAATAGCAAAAAAGTTCGATTGTTTACTATACAAACTTGATGTTAAAATAACTACAAGAAAACTTAAAAGAGATGAATACCACCAACACTAAAAAATCTTTTTACTATAACAACATCAAAATGATTGAACAAAGTATTTACATAACAATTTTCTTTCAATGTAGTTATATTACATAATTACTTCATTCTAATTTTGTACGCATTGTGGTCAATGTCCGCTCCATGCGCCGAATTGTCAAGGCGCTAAAGCGTTAATAATACCTAACACCTAACAGTCCTAACACATCGCCCTTCAGATTATTTTTCACAAAAACGGCGCTACACAAAAATACAAATCATCTGAATATAATTGATTATTGTCGTGATATTAAAAGTGACAAGTAACGTTTGAATTTGTCTTGCGAATTTCAGTTAAAATAGTTATTTATAAGCATCATTTAAACAATTGGTTGTGTGAATCACATTATAAAAATCCCTCTAAACACTGTGAAATATAATTATACCATAATCGTAGTGATCCAAACGTATCAATCGGTTATTCACTAAATTCTATAAAATATTATCAGACATTACTGATTCCAGTGCGTGTGAGCGGTGCGACATCATAGTAGGTCACTATCACCCGTAAGTGCAAGCAGCGCAGAAACACTCCGGACGCAGTTGAGTGTGCAGGGTGCAGGGTCATCACTCACTTCCTAACTTAATATTACGAACCTCTAAAATAAAAATGGATGCTAATCAATGTATGGCGAAGGCTCAGGAAATTATTAACCAAATACATTTAATAATTACCGACTCATCTAATAAGTTCAATAAAGAACAACTTGCAAAAATAATGCCAAAAACTACCGAGTTACTGGGCGTCGCGGGACAGATGGCAGTGAAGATGGGGACTATGGAGGGTGAACTATCCGCATACAAAAATATTATTAATAACCAACCTGCAATAACTGGAACTACTCAATCTACTTCAATGGAAATATGTGACGCAATTACCGAGATAACAGAAAGGAATTTACGTTCGAAAAATCTAATTCTGCTGAACGTACCTGAAAGTAGAGACGAGAATCAAACCAACAGGATATCTGATGACAACAACAAAGTATGTTCAACGTTAAAAATTATCGATGATACACTACAGATAAATATTTCTAAAATATATAGGCTTGGCGTAAGAAAAACTGACAAGATCAGGCCAATAAAAGTAGAACTCCAAGATTCATATCAAGCTAAGCAAATAATCATAAATAAATATAAACTGAAAAATGGCATCAAAGTTAAACAAGATCTCACGGAGCTGCAAAGGAAACAAATGACGGATGTTTGGAAAGAGTTTGAAACGAGAAAAGCGGAAGGGGAAACAAACATAACAATTAAGTACATAAACTCTGTTCCAAAAATAATAAAAAACGTGCCAAAAAACTTAAACAGCACCTAAAATTGTTTGGGTACTACCAAAATGTCCGCGGAATGAGAACTAAATTACAACATCTTAAAATAACTTCTCCCACATTCCCACATGATATTTTGTTATTAACAGAAACATGGTTAAATGAGGACATCAATTCATCGGAATTAGGTCTCAATAAATACAACATCTATCGTCTTGACCGTGACCCCATTACAAGCAACAAATCAAAAGGAGGAGGTGTAATGGTGTGCATATCTAAAAACATTTCATCTAAAAAATTGCCAGTTAAACACAAAAGCGTTGAACAGATGTTTGTAATGCTAAATATTTCATCCACAAAAATCATTATCGCTTGTACTTATATTCCACCAATGTCAGATCTGCAAATATACAAGAACCACATCGAGGATGTAGAAACACTAAAATATAAATATCCTAAAGCCAAATTTATAATTGTAGGCGACTACAATCTTCCGAAAATCGACTGGTCTTTCGATAAGAACAATGAAGTGATTATTAACGAAACAGAAGTGCAGTGTGTCAAATCTAAGGAAATGCTTGATATGTCTTTTTTCCTAGGACTAAAACAGTTAAATAAAGTGCATAATTCTTATAACCGAATGCTTGACCTAGTATTTTCTAGTGACTTAAGTACAGTGGTAGAACAATCGGATGAATTGTTGTTACCTTTAGACCAACACCATCCCGCGTTAGATATTATTATCACAAATTTTTTTTTTTTTTAATTTAGTTACTATATTACATTTTTTTAAACATTTTTATAAGAATTATATATATATTTATATGATTAATTGATATAGATGTCCTTTAATGAGTCTAGAAAATTGCAGAAATTAAAAACTTCATCGTACAATTTTAAAAAAGCTGACTACCCAAATATAATTGATTATCTTGACCATATAGACTGGTCATTTCTAGAAGATGAAAACAATAGTCTAGAAAATTGCAGAAATTAAAAACTTCATCGTACAATTTTAAAAAAGCTGACTACCCAAATATAATTGATTATCTTGACCATATAGACTGGTCATTTCTAGAAGATGAAAACAATATTGTGAATCAAGTCCAACAATTTTATTCAATCCTAAACACTTCAAAAGAACGTCATGTTCCAAAAGTTAATTTTATTGCATCCCTTTACCCTACATGGTTTTCAAAAGAATTAAAAGAATTGATTTATACTAAAAAACAAACTCACCGAATATATAAGCAATCTAGAAACGTCGATGATTATATAATGTTTACTAACATAAGAAAGCAGTGCAAAGAATTGTCTAAAAAATGTTATAATGATTATATTAGTTTAATAGAAATGGAGGTTCATGATAATGTCAAAAAATTGTGGAACTTTTCTAATGCTCAGCGTAAAAATGATGGTAGTTTACCAAATATTATGTATCTGAATAACAATTGTGCGGATAATACCGAAGGCATTGTCAATCTTTTTGCAGATTTATTCAAAAGTGTTTATGATGATAATATTACCGATAATGAAATCCCAAATGATATATCACTTGAAGAATCACTTAACCTAAACCATTGTTTTATTGAAATAAACGCTATAGAAAAGGCTATAAAAGCATTAGATACTAATAAATCCGCTGGACCGGATGGTTTCCCTCCAATATATTTAAAATCTTGTGTTCGCAGTTATCATTGTGTTCAGACTTATCCATTATTTTTACTATTTAATAAGTCTTTGTCGTCAGGGTGTTTTCCAAAACAGTGGAAAAAAAGCTATCTTACGCCTATTCATAAAAAGGGAGATAAAAGCGATGTATCGAACTACAGACCAATATGTATATTGTCCGCTATTCCCAAACTATTTGAATCGTTAGTCCTAGATGTAATATGTAAACAAATTAATAATATTATTGTACCCAACCAGCATGGCTTTATCGCAGGTAAATCCACCCTAAGTAACTTGATCATATACGAAAATTACATAACTGATTCTCTTGCCTTGAAGCATCAAGTGGATTCAATATATACTGATTTTTCCAAAGCATTTGACAAAGTTAGGCGACATATCCTTGTACAAAAATTAAGTATGTTGGGTATCAAGGGTAATCTGTTAAGTTGGATTGAAAGTTATCTTAGTAAAAGAGAGCTATGTGTCAAAATAAAATCTGTGGAATCTTACATTTTCGAAGCCACAAGTGGGGTCCCTCAGGGGTCTCACCTGGGACCAATTCTTTTTTTGTTATTTATTAATGATATTGTTAGCATATTTAAAGATGTAGAAGTTCTTCTTTTCGCAGATGATTTGAAAATATATAAAACAATACGCAGTTTAGACGATTGTTATACTTTGCAACTTAATTTAAATAAACTATATCGTTGGTGCATCATCAACTCTCTGTTTCTTAATATTAAAAAATGTCAGGTCATTCGTTTTTGTAAAATACGAAATCATACAATTTATGAATATTCGCTCAATAATGTAAAATTGACAGCTGTCACTCAAATCAGGGACTTGGGTGTTATATTTGATGAACAGTTAACATTCAATCCGCATATAAATGAAATCACAAATAAAGCCCTAAAAATGCTTGGGTTTATATGTAGAACCGCATGTGACTTCAAGTCACTAGAATGTTTGAACACACTGTACACATCTTTAGTAAGAAGTCAAGTAGAGTATAATTCGCCTATTTGGTCCCCGTTTTATAAAGTACATTCCAACAATATTGAAAGGGTACAACACAAATTTTTAAGATTTATTAACTTTAAACTAAATATTTCAATCCAAAATATAAATTATATCCAACTCATGCATCAACTAAATTTGATTACGCTATCAGATAGGCGAATTATCTCCGACCTTGTTCTACTAAATAAAATTATTAATTATAGAATCGACAGCCCTGAAATTCTTGCCACAATAAAATTATTTGTACCTTCCAAAAATACGAGACAAAATTCCACCTTTTTCTGTAACAATTTCAAATCTAATTATCATGCGCACATATCGTTAAATCGAATACAAAATTTTGGTAATAAATTTGGTAATGTTGTTGATATATTTAGAGATTCCGTAGCAGTGCTCAAACGAAATCTACATAAACACTTTGCTGATATGTATGACTTCTCCACTCCATAGTAAAAAACCCATTTTTTAGCTTCTGTTTTTTCACTCTTTTCTTTTATGACTTCTTTTATGACTTTTTAACTTTAATATATATGTTTTAACTTTACAAATTAATATTGTAATTTAAATAACAATTCGAATATGATTTTAAGTCCCTATAAATGCTGATTAATTTCAATCCATTTATTTTTCTAAGTAAGTAAAAAAAGAAAAAAAAAACTGTTCTCCATAATGGTATTCTGTATTATTTGTAAAACATTTATGTACTACAGATATAATAACTATTTTATTTATATATGTACGTAAACTTTTCAATGTCACATAGTTAATGTAATAACACTAATAACAATGTATGTAAAAGCCCAATGGGCGTTTAAATAAATAAATAAATAAATAAATTATAGTGATCACCTACCTAGGAGCAGTGGCGGCTCGTGACTTTTGAGTGTTATAGGGTGCTAAGTTTGACAAAATCGACATTATTAGTGTTGTTGTATCTGAAAATGATTTTTTGTTTAAAATTCGGTTTTTTGTATGATATTTTCAGGATATCCGTGCGGCGCACGGTCAAACTGAAATTTCCTGAAAATCTTCATACAAAAAACCGAATTAAAAAAAAAAAAAACATTTTCGGATACAAGATCATTAATGCCATTTTTTGTAATATTAGCACTCTGGTACACCCAAAAGTCACGAGCCGCCACTGCCTAGGAGTCTACTGGTTTTGACAAGGGGCGTCAAAATTTAACTGGCGCCAGGCTCCGTGTTGGCTCTGGGCCGGCCCTGATAGTACCTACCTGTATTTATGACAGCACCTATCCTTCGTTACCCTGTTGTTAACTGTTGCCAAAACTTGTGCCTTAGATTAGAATCAATAAGGGAGGATTAAATTATTTCAGGAAAGTAAATCTATCTATCAATAGGTAGGTACTATGTATACTGGATTGGGAAAATCAACATCTTCCTACATTCTTTCACTTTTTCAAAAACATGCTAAAGATGTTGGGCACATTCGGAACACTGCATTATTTTCTTTCAACAAAGACTTCTCTCCAAAAGTCTTTATTTTGGAGAAAATAAATATTTTTTTCCTTTCTTCCATCACTTTTGTTTATCTTGCATACTAATACTTTATTTAGGTTTTTTTTTTTTATATTAACTCCACACAGGAGGCCCTGAAGAAAATAATTTCCCTCAGGGCCTATGTCATCTTTGGGGATGCTGTGTGGAGGGTCTTTTTGTGGAGAGGAAGGAGTGAACATGGGTCTTGAAGAGTCCCATGTTGTAGGAGGGAGGAAACACAGAGGCCGGCAGTTCGTTCCACAGCCGAGCTGTTGAACTTAAGAACGAATCGTAAAAGCGACCCGTTCTCATGTGACAAATGTCAACCGTGTACAAATGTAGGGCGCACGTTTGGCGTGTATCCCGACTACGCACCGGTGCCGAAGGGATCAATGGCGCTAGTTCCTCAGAGCATCTTCCATTGTAATACCGATAGAACAAGGACAGCATTCCTACCTGACGCCTGTGCTCTAAAGATTGCAGTCCATTTGTTAAGATTGGGGAAACTATCAAACGGACCGCCCGTTTTTGCACAGAGTCAAGGGTTTTTTTCAGGTATTTAGGGGCTCCGGACCAGAGATGGCTGCCAAATTCGACAGTAGGGCGCACTTGCGATTTGTGCAGGGTCAGCAGTTGTGTACTATTTAAGTATCTGCGGGCCCTGTACAGTACGCCCAGCTTCTGAGAGGCCAACGTTACTCTGGCTTGGATGGAGCCCCCGTACCTGAGCTGGTCACTTATAGTTACACCAAGCATATCAATGGAAGGCCTGTTCGGAAGATTGCTTCCGTTGAAGGAGACTAGATTATCATTTGGATCCCTTTTAGACGTAATCAGACAGGATTGGGTCTTTGAAACATTAAATTCGACGAGATTATTTTTACCCCACGAGGAAATACTCTTGAGATAACCGTCCATTCTCTGCTTCAAAGCCCTCCGAGCCGTTGGAGTTTGTGTGCCCTTTGAAGGCTTGTCAAACAAAAAGCTATCATGAACTGTACCGTCATCCGCGTAACAATGAATCGGTGCACATGTCAAAAGGTCATTGATGTGCAATAAAAACAAAGTCGGAGACAGAACCGATCCCTGTGGGAGGCCAGCATTTATGGAGTGTGAGGATGAGGTGAAACCGTCAGCAACTGCCTGAATCGACCTATCCCTTAAAAAGTCAGCAATCCACGTACACAGGGATGCGGGAAGTCTGTAAGAAGGCAATTTGTTGACAAGTCCTCGGTGCCAGACCCGGTCAAAGGCCTTGGATATGTCTAGTGAGACCGTTTGGGTCTCACCGTGACGTTCCAGGCACCGCCCCCAAACATGCTTCACATACGCGAGAAGATCACCGCACGAGCGGTTCCGCCGGAATCCGTATTGATGGTCGTGGATAATTTTGTTCTTCTCGAGGTATGTGAGCAGTTTGTCGTTGATCACACGTTCCATCACTTTGGACAGAACTGATGTGATCGCTATGGGGCGGTAGTTGGCCGGGTTGGAGCGGTCACCTTTCTTGGGAATAGGGTGAATGACCGCTTTTTTCCAACCAGAGGGCACAGTGCCACACTTCAGGGATATTTTGAAGAGCTTTGTCAAAACTGGAACTATTTCCGCAGCACACCTCTGCAATACCAGGGCAGGTATTCCATCAGGTCCACTAGCTTTGTTAACATCGAGCCCCCGTATGACGTGGAGTACATCCCGATGCCGGATCCTCAGCTTTTTCATATAGAAGCCGCAGTGAGGAACCGACGGCGGAACAGCACCTCTGTCGTCGAGGGTCGAGTTTTCCGCAAACATTTTCCCTAATAGGTTAATAGGTAACGTAAATGTGTAAATATTATAATAATTATGCATAATATGTATAAAGAAGAAAACAATCATTGGTCGATTATATTTTTAGTATATTTAGTTAATCCATTTTATATACAATTAAAAATATCAGTACTTAAAAAAGCAAGTGTGTCAAATAAAGTTTAAGTACGCCCGGGTTAGTTCACAACACCAACTCATCTGCGGCAATTACATAAAGATTTCAGAGCGACGGTACCACAAGCCGCTCTTGGCTGCCGAGCAGAACATTTTTACAATGGGCTGCGTCGTAATCTGTTACCTTACATTTGGACTTTACTTTTCTGTACCGTTCAGCACCGTCGCTCCGAAGTGGATGTGTAATAGCCGCTATTGGGTTTGTTTTCAATTACGCAAGTGCAAGTTTTCAGTGAATATGTAATTCATTGAAAACATAAAATTAAATAATCAATGATTCTATACATAATATTTTGAATAAAAAATCTAGATTTTTCAATGAATTTATGATAATATCAAGAAGTCTATACAGGGTGTCCGGGGGTAAAGTGCGCTAACTTCAGGGGGTGATTCTACATAAAAAAAGATAAAAAACTTTTTTCGAAATTAAAGTAGTGTAGTATAAATGCACTTAGGTTTGACAAGTAAGAAAATATATATCAAAATAAGTATTTCATAAATCTCTGTTTCACTTTTCAAGCATATCGTAGTCAGGTTTACCGTTGATTTTGGATTGTAGGTATTGGACATGGGTGTCCAAGTCTAGGAAGTGGGGGACCACTGCGGGGTCCTGCTTCATGGACTCAATCCAGGCCAGCTGAAATAAAAATAAAAATAGCTAAACATCTAACGGAAAGGAATTTTCTATAATAATTATATAGTAGAACTTCCCGAAATCGTCTTCTACACCATTTTTTTCTTTTAAAATATACAGAACATACAATAATAATGTATTTATTAATATTAACTTGTGCACATGCCGTAATGTTGAGTACCTCATACAAGATGCACTAAAAATGTCCCAGCACATCACAAAATGTATTTGTCGCACCTCTTTGTATTACTACAAATGAGGTGGTGAGGTGGTTGGTGTATTTGCATAAATTTCGTGTATGGGTCATTTTTGTACCAGAGCCGTGAGGTGGTGTAATTATTATTATTTATTTTTATTTTTTATTAATGGTTGATGTATTGGCAGTACATCATTACATTTCGTGTAATGTGAAATTTTTGTACCAGAGTCGGGAGGTGGTGTAATAGTTGATGTATTGGCACTACATCATTACATTTCATGTAATATGACATTTTTGTACCAGAGCTATGCATAGGAATGCATGCGAGCAATATAATGAAATAGGCCAAGCTCATATATATTAAGATTGTGCATTTAGTATAATAGGAATATCATTGATGTATGAGAATATTGAAGTTTAGATTTATTTTTATGCAATTTTAGGTTTTTGAGGTAATTTGAGGTTGTAAATATGAGATATAAACCCTACACAATTAAACGTAAATTATGTATTAATTGGTAATTTACTTACAAGTACACTGAATTTTGACTTGTCTATGTTGAAACGCGTTTCGCCTAGTTTGGGCAGTACACCGAAGCGTTCAAACCACGGCCAGATCATGTAGTCCACAATCCCGGGAGCCGCTCCGCCCAAGAACTTGTCCCCGCGCTTGGTCAGCTCCCTCTGCAGGGCTTCCAGACCCCGGTAGAACTGGGAGATCACGGCTTCGTTCACTTCATCCTTCAGCATCAGGGCTTTGTGGAACACAACTGTCAACTGGAAAATTAGATTTTTTATACATTCTATTTTCTTATTTAATGAACGCCCATAGGGCTTTTACAAATATAATACATGTCGAAAATTTACAAACATTATGCAGAAATAAATTAGTACATACATATAATATATATCACTACAATATATGCTTATATTTTTACAAACATAGGAACATATCAGTTATTTTTGCTTTTATGTAGGACGGAGAGATTTTAAATATATCGAAAAGGTCTGTATATGTATTGGCAGTTGGGTGAAATGGCACTAGTGGGGAATGATATGGATAGTTAGTGCAATGGTTGTCACAGTGGAAAGGATGGTGGAGTCAAGTAGATTCAAAATGGACACAAATATCTCTTGGAATATTCATTGATTGTGCCCATGGTGTTTTGCCAAAACTCATAACTAACTAATCATCATTCAATTTCCTTGCAGTGGTAGGTAGAGAGGATAGAAAGCCACATACATCTGTCTTGCTGTACACTCCTTGCATTCACATTAATACATCGCCTCATACTCTTCTGTTCTCATACCAACTCTTGATATGATATGAAATAAGGAATTTATTTACTTGATGATAAATATTATTCTTATAAATCTTTCCATATCGATACTCTCTACATATCCAAACCATCTTTGCTTCCCTTTCTCAATTGAGTTCATGGTATAATGTAGTCAATTCAAGTAGGCAATAAAAATATAAGTGAGTTGTTTATTACCATTGAGAGCCCCCGCAGACGAGAGACTTTAGTTGCGGAGATTGTTGCATTGCAACTATTGCGGGCGTAAAATCCACTACGGTGTATAGAGTTGCCATGGAGGTGCGCACAAAAAGATTTTTTAGTTTCGGCTGCCGCAACTTTCTCCCCAGCTAAACGATTATATTATTTCTTATTATAGTCTTTGGAGACTATACGAATTAAAATTTTATACATACTAGTATATTTCCTCCAAGTACTTACTACCCATATTTGTTATTTTAGTGTTTTTGTACATATTTGTATTACAAAATAGTTGCTGCAAATAAAGTCTCTCGTGTACGCACTCAATTTGAAGACGACAACTGCGACAAAATAGTTGCCGCAAGTAAGGTATCTCGTTTGCGGGCACCCTTACTCGTAATACCAAACCTCGCTTGAAATATATTAATGAGTAGTTGATTCATCCACAGGTAAAAACATAATAAAGAATAATACTAGAAATGTCTTGCAGATTTCAAAGGAAACCAACGTCACCACTGGCTAGTCTCTGTCTCTCTTACACTTTTCTGAGATTGTATATTGTTATCACATAAAACACAGTTCTGCAGGTGAAATTTCACAGTTCTGCAGGTCAGACTTTTGGATCACAAAACACGTCCACATCACATTTCTTGTGTTCTATGGGTAGAAATCTTTCCGAAAGAATCGTATCCAAGTCATTTTTCAATATGCTATAAATTCATAACTCTTTAAATATGTCATTATTACAACTAGTCTCAATCTTGTAATTTCTAGATGCTTTTTAGAAAGAATTATTTTGGTCTATTATTTCAAGGGCTTTTATTTACCGCACTAAAGTTTTCCACAATCAGCTTGTCCTGAGCCTTCTTCAGGGGATCCGAGGAGACCAGCTTCGGGAGAGGGTACTTGTCCTCCAGATATTCCGCAGTAATCAGACTCTCGTAAATGACAACATTTTCTTCAATTTCAAGAGATGGCACCTTTCCTAGAATCGCAATATTGAACAATAATTAAATGCTCAGAAATCAATCACATGAAAATCATCGCGAAATAATAATAATTTGAGGTTTTTCATAAAATCCTAAATTACTTTTAGTACCAGCAAATTAATGTGCAAATACATTTTGTCACAATAAATTTATGACAAAAATGTTGATTTTCAAATCAACAGACAGGATAGCTAAACTATTCTTTCCAAAGCCATCAACAGATGGCAATGATATATTTTATAAACACCTAAATAAAGCGAATCAAAACATTGTACCAAGTGGTGGCTACCGATATACATGTTTCGTGATCAGATATGAATAGCCAGGAACTTCTCTTCCGCATTTTCTTTCCCTCTCTTCTCCCTTCAGCCTCACAACACACCCCAATTGGCGATGCCATAGTCACAATGGCTACGCAGAGTTGGGACTCTTGTACGGTACTTTAAAATTAAGCGACGCATGTTACTAAAATAGAGGTTATAAGTGCAGATGCAGCGACATTGCTCTATGTTATACTATGTATTTAATTATTTATGCCCTTTGTAGGAGCTTTCACATTGGACCATTAAAAAATATAGATAACTATACTGCTTCAGTAACAATCGTTTGTATTTATTTAGCGAAAAATTGAAGATGTCCATTGACTTAATTAACTCATTGAATAATTATTTCTCTCCATTGTTTTTGGGCAATGCGAGAATTTCTGCACTGAAATAAATCCCGACTCATAGAGTGTATCACGTAATGGAATCTGAAATCTTATCAACGCAAGCAATTTTAGACTATCAAATACATCATTTATCTGTTATCATAAAATATATTATCCATTTCAATGTTATGTAACTAAGCAGAAACAAGTAACTTTTATCATTAGTTTGCCAAGTGAAGTAATAAACAAAAAAATATATGCTTCAAGTTTCTAATACATTTTATTTTTATTTTTATTATTTTAATATACATCATATGGGTTACATTTACATACATATTTTGCAAAATATAATATTAAGGTTCATAATTGGTCATGTATACCTTATCAGAAAAGAGGAGCTCTTGTGCCTGATAAGGGAGCCACGATTCTTACTTAGGTTCAATGTTATAATATTATGTTATGTGTAAAAATATATAATATATAAAATAAAAAAAATAAAAATAATAAAATAAAATATATAATATATATATGTTTTATTATTATTATTTTTTTTTTAATATAAGGTTTTTTGGAAAAAAAGTTTGATTTTATTTATTTGTTCTTGTTGGTTCGTAATACAGCGCAATTCGGAAGGGAGATTATTGTAGTTTTTTATGGCTTGGTAAATATAATGGTTTTGCATTTGAGTTGTTTTAAAGATTGGCGTAATAAATTGATTTCCATTTCTCATGAGTTTGTAAAATTCTTGATATTCTGTGTTATTTTTTTCTTTACACATTTTTATAATGGAAGTTTGCTTAAATATATCATCAATATTTGGTACTGGAAACAATTTAAAAAGCAATTTTGTTGGGAAAGTAGAGTTTTTTTTAAGTATTACCTTTATAATAATTTTTTGCGAGACTTTTACTGAGTTAAGGTTGTTTTTATAAGATCCTCCCCAAGCTATGATTCCGTAAATAAGCAAGGAGTGGACAAGAGCATAATATACATTTTTTAGTATTTTCACATTTAAAATATTTCTTAACCTGACAAATATATATATACATTTCCTTATTCTCTTTACTAACTCCCTAATATGGCTTTTCCATTATAGATTTTCATCGATGATCACACCAAGATATTTAATTTCAGAAGAAGAGTTGATTACAGTACAAATAGGATTAAGTAGTTTACAGTTGACATTGTCACAATTTTCATCATGGATTATGATATTTACTTTGTGTTTAGGTATTTTTTGTAGCGAAAATAATACATATGTTGTTTTTTTAGCATTAAGTGGGAGTAGGTTATTATCAAACCATGATTTTAAGATATTAATACATTCATTTGCAAGTTTGTTAACTAGTTCCCATGTTTGACCTTTTATTAATAAAACAGTATCATCAGCATAAGAGATTAATTCACCTCTGATTTTCTGTTGGAAAATGTCATTTACATACATTAAAATAGTAATGGTCCGAGGACCGTGCCTTGAGGAATGCCAAATGTACTTGTTAGTGGTGTACTAAAAGTTTGGTTTAATTTTACAATTTGAGGTCTCTCTGTTAAGTAGCTTTCTATCCATTTAAGGGCTAAGTGGTCAATGCCATTTTCTTTTAATTTTAATATAAGTCTTTCATGGGAAATGCTGTCAAAAGCTTTCTTTAAGTCAATAAAAATTCCTATAGATACATTTATTTGATTTGTTCAGGGTACTCTGAATATTAGATGAAATTTTTGCAATTGCATCTTGGGTACTTTTTCCCTCTGTGAAACCGAATTGATTTTCATTTATAATCGAGTTTTTTTTTAAGAATGCAGTTAGTCTTTTTTTAGCAATTTTTTCAAAAATTTTCGATATATTAGATAAGAGTGAAATGGGTCTATAATTAGAAATGTCCTCCGGGCTACCGGACTTAAATATTGGAGAGATTATGGTTTTCTTATACGTGCTCGGGAAAACTCCTGTCTTAAAGCTATTGTTTATAATATGAGAGATTGGTGTAGAAACATAATTTTTAATGATTTTTAGTGTTTTTACGGCGAGACCGTCAAATCCCGGAGCAGAACCACCTCGCATTTTTGATATAATTTGTACAATTTCAGACGGATTGGTTGGTTCGAAGAGTTCAAGTTTAGTTTCTATATTCGGAATATTTTCAATATACATATTATTTTTTTTTTTCACGGTAATTTTTTCTGCTAGACTCTTTCCGATATTTGCAAAGAAATCATTAAAAGCGTTTGCTCCTTTTTTAGGTTCTTCAATACAGTTAATTATGTTATTGTTTTGTATTACACTCTTAATAGTATTACTTTTGGTTTTTTGTTTATTTTCCATGATTTCATTGATTATATTCCAAACTTTCTTACTGTCATTTTCAGAATCATCAAGTTTATTTTTATAATAATTTTCTTTCGTGTTTTTTATGAGAGTGGTTAATTTATTTTTGTATTCTCTAAAATGAACATTTAATTTAATGTCTAGTGGTTTTTTTTGTTTCTTTATAAAGCCATTATTTGTGTCTTATGGACACAACAAGCCCATGTGTTATCCACGGTTTGATTTTACGAAATTTTGCTGTATTTCCTTTTGGAATAATTTTTTTTGAATCATTTATAAGTTCTTTAATCTATTTTCAAATATTTTACAGCACTCGTTGACGTTATCACTTCGGAGAATATCTAACCATAATTCAGATGACAATTTATTTTTCAAAGATTCGATATTAACAACAGATATTTCTTTCTTATTATTAGCAGTTTGTCCGCAATGTTGGTTTATCGCCTGAGGTATTATTGAATTGTAATGTAGCAAAGTCATGTAATGGTCGGTAATTGAGGTTTTTATAATTCCCGAGTTTAAATTATTTATATCCTTGATATTTGTGAAAATGTGATCAATGCATGATGGACGTTGCCCATTGACGTTTCTGGTGTAAGAGTTAATACACGACACATAATTCAATTCCGCCATCATATTTAAGTAATTATCTTTATCGTTCGATGTATAATCGTGCGATATATTTAAATTAATGTCACCTAAAACTATTGTATTCGCGTTTCTGTAGTTTAATAATACATGTCTTAATTCTTCTATAAACAAACAGACAGTAGACGATTGTATTTATAATGTTATCAAGGCGAAAATCAAAGCGGAAAATTGCTCCTATGATGTGTAATGTGTTTAGCTTATCTGTAATCATCCATATCTGCAGTACCGATAACATAATATTATCAAATTATTATTATTATTAGTTGCAATTGCAAAGTTTGTACATGACATAAGTATAAAGTATAATAAGTATAAATTAATTTGTTTTTTCACAGTCCTCACTAGGGTTTCCTGTTCTTAGGTGACATAAATACAATCTGTACCAAATTCAGATCAGAACTTTAGATTGGAAGTAATATTCACCTAGAGGGCTTTTAGTGGTCAGCCATTCGGGTTTTTCCATGAGGTCGATGTTGACTACTTCATAGTCCACCTTCTTGGCGTTCAGCACCAGGATGGTTCTCTGGGCGAACGGACAGAACCTCATGCTGTATACGCGCAGTTTCCCGGTGAAGGGTGGCACCACCGATCCTAATAAAAAACCATTAGTCATGATATAGATCTTACATTTTAATGTGGGTACATAAACAAAATCATATCAAGTTAATATAATCTAGTACTAAATTAATTAAAATCTAGATTTATCTTTCAGATAAATTATTTATTTATTGAACAAATGGTTCCACTTCATGTGGTCTAATATAAAAACTTTAAATTTTCATTTACACTTTGCTTATTTCTAATATTTACAGGTTAGATATATTTTTTATTTCACTGAGAACTAAGTTATACATTTGAATTATTGGCTTATACAGTAAATGATTATATATTTTTGATTATTTTACAAGCAATAATTATTAGCCTGAAACACTCATCCACATTGAAAAATCTCCTGATAAAAGATACATGACGCCAACGGGACGTCATGTATCTTCCCGTTGGCGTCATGTATCTTTTATCAGGAGATTTTTCAATGTGGATGAGTGTTTCAGGCTAATAATTATTGCTTGTAAAATAATTGTTACCCTTTGTGCTATGCATAAAAAATCTTGTCTTAAAACATTAGTTTACCAAAAAAAATAAAATAATTTATATATTTTTGATTTGTTCATTCTTTTGACTATAATATTTTCTTTCTGTCTTGTATGGTACGTGGAAGTCATTATTGTGATTAGTTTGTCTAGTAGATAAAAATTAAAGCATTATAGAAGATCACTAATTATATCAAATTGATTTATTTTTATTACACTTAAAAATGTCTCATTTTTTCTATTCTGGATTATTTTGAGTTTTTTAAGCTAAGCTTAAACTCACATCGGACACTGTAATGCTGTCCGAAACATTGACCAAAGAAGGAGGAAGCGCAAAGCGCAACATGATACCCCGAAACATTGGCCAAAGAAGGAGGTAGGGCAAAGCGCAACATGATACCCCGAAACATTGGCCAAAGAAGGAGGTAGGGCAAAGCGCAACATGATACCCCGAAACATTGGCCAAAGAAGGAGGTAGGGCAAAGCGCAACATGATACCCCGAAACATTGGCCAAAGAAGGAGGTAGGGCAAAGCGCAACATGATACCCCAAAAATAAATCACTATAAGTTGTGAATTTGCATATATATTTAAACATAGTTTAAAAACTCAGCCATCTGTGATCTTTTGGAGTGCTCTGTGGAGGGTCTTTTGCACGTCTTTTGAAAGAAAAGGAAGGAGAGGAAGGTAGTTAAAATATTATTTCCTAAACCAATATGTACCTACATAGATATGTACTGAACATAACAATTTTCCATTTATCACAACAGTTTTCAACTGTCAAATCTGACAACTCAACTGTCAAAAACTGTCCCATAGTTAATGAATCGTGTTATTTTTTGTAAATAAGAATTAAATTATAAGAATATTTACCTTTTCCTAAATGTTTGGTACTCATCTTGACAGTTTGTAATGCACTGGATATAAAAGACCGAACTGGCAAGCGAGTAAAACAAGACAAATATCTCATCAGTTGGTGAATTAAAATTGAATTCCACCAATTCAATATTCAAGGTCTTCAAGGTTGTTATCTGTGTTGTCTGTGTCATAAATCATCTATCTAATCTGTGTCTGTGGTCACTGTGGTGGGAGAAGGGTTGCCAATGCAAATATTCTAAAATACCTACAATAGATGTTCCAATATTCAAGTTACTTTACTTTCAAAATGGGTTAAATTCTATTGATATTACCATTTATTTTTATTATCTTTTGGTTTTGTCTTTCGTTCAGAGTTTAAAAATAGAAAAATGTTGCGATGTTAACAAAATTTAACAAAATTATTGTACTTTCTCACAATTATCGTGAATATGTTGGCAAACTGCTTATCAATCATTATTATTTTTTTTAATTTTTGGATATCAAGAAGTGCCTAGAATTCCAGCATTTTCCCTTTAAAAATCTTAAAAATTCCCCAAAAAATGGGGAATTCCCCACGAATTGGCAACCCTGAGATGGTGTTGGAGTGAGAGGGGTATGCCCCGTTCTGACAGAGCGATTTTAATTGAACGACTTTTATTGAACGACAAAAATTGAACAAGATGTCTTCAGACGTTTCAATTTAACTCGAACCGATTTTGTTAATCAAGATGGCGTCTAGTGAAGTTATAGCTGCTTGCGACCCTATGATTTCGGACCTTTTAAAAAAGCACAAAAAACTTCGTATGTGGGCTAAAAAATGGATCACAATGATATAATTATAAGGCGTTAGAAGATAGCGAAGGCTATCGCAATCATTTCGAATTTCGGCAGAATAATTTGATGTACTGTTGTCTAAGATTCGAGAAAAATCCAAAAACAGGAAACAGTTATGCGCGCGGTTGTCCCGGCAAAAACTAAGTTACAAATGACGCTACAATACCTGGCAACGGGGGAATTAAAATCGCTCTGCCAGAACGGGGCAATATGTTCACATGTTTCGATCGAACGATGACTCAAACTTGAACAATAAAAGTAGACGGGCTTTCAACTTTCGTCGTTCAACTAAAAACATGATCAACTCTGTTGAAAGGCTGTTCACACTTGTCGATTAACTTTCAAGTGTAATTCAACTCCGACTTGATCAACTAAAATCGCTCTGTGTGAACACTGTGAACTGGGTAGTAGCGATAACGAGAGCGAGAGCGAGAGTTGATGTGATTAAACCAGCCGCACGAGGTAGTGGGGGCAGTGGTTTATTTAAGCACACAAGCCACACACTCGTTGTGTCGTCCGACCACGTCCGACCGAACGGAGTTGACAAAACCGACGGTTGAAAGTTGGAAATTCGGTAAAACACGGCGAATTTACTCTTCTGAAAATTAATTACTGTTGTGGAGATTTAACTCTTGACAGGCCAAGAAGCCAAACAAAACGTCGGTAACCAAGTGGGTCTTCTGACGACCTCATGCATTTTTTCTGTCTTATGGGCTTTTAAACTATAGAAATCCCAATTATTCAGCCACACTTGGATGGGAGATAATTAACAAAAAAAGACGTATTTTTTTATGATTTTTATCACTATTTGCTTCTCTGAGCGACTGACCGAAATTACAAATTGAATACATACTGTTTAGTAAATTTAGTACGAACAAGAAAATACGTTTTAATTAGGTAAGTATGTCTGTTGCGATAAATATTCTAAATTCTCCACTACATCCTGAAATTATATTTAATAAGTGTATCATAAAAAGGAAAGTATGAAGTAAGTACTATATTATATCATCAGTGTCAAATAGGCAAAGTACCCCTGAGGTGATTCTTCATAAAAAACGGCGCTATAGAAATTATCGTATTATTATCATACATACTATGATAACTATTTTTAGGAACCCTTACTAGAATCTTAAAAAAAGTTAAATATTAAAAAAGTGAATACACAATACTTCATTGATGAAGATAATACTAATAAATCAAAACGAAACATGACACAGAACAAGGTAGCGGTCTCAACTGAGAATCGAACCCAAGATCTTGTTAATGGCCGAGTGGTTAGAGGCGTTGTCCCAGAAAAACTGGGTTCGATTCCTAGTTGAGACCGTTACCTTTTTAATTTTCCATGTCTTTTTTCATACTTCGCTTCGCTTTTTTTAATTGTATATCACATTCATTTCACCGATTAGTATAACAATAACGTTATTCCCATCAATACATTTACGATAAAGTTATTCCACTAAATTTACCTAATACTTCGTTCAGAGTTTTCTTAAATAAGGAAGTATTTCATTCGAATATTAGATCATATTAATTATTGCTTATAGGAAATTGAAATTGTAAAACGTAAATCAAAACTTTTTTCCCAACAACAGAGAAAAGATGTTAAAAAGAATTAAAGTAAAGTTGAATAATAGACTATTATAATAAATTTAATGCAAAAATATTCTTCAATATAAATGTGTTTTCGTTTGCTTGTATTAATTTTAATTGCCAGTAATTTGCTCGAGTAATATGAAAAAAGGGTACTTATCCTTAGATGCATTATTGTATACCGATATTTTATTTTTATTTGGAGAAATATTTATGTGAAGACAATCCAACGACTAAATATACTCTGCAAATCAGAAGTGGTTGCATTTCATGGCATTTAAAAACTGTATCTATACACGGTGTCCGGAAACTCGTAGTACAAGCGGGAAACTGGAGAATCTACACCACATGGGGAACCCAAAAAAACATAAAGTTTTTTGATTTGAGCATTTTCAAAAAAAAAAAAAACCAAAAAAAAATATTTTTCGGCTATTTTAGGGTTAAAGTTTTTTCTGGTGTTTAGGGTTGAAATAACAGATGTTTTAACCCTGCAGAGCAGAAATATTTTATGATTACACCGGGTTAAATGAAGGGTGATTTCAAAATTATGCTTCAAATCCGAGTTTCTTCATTTGTTTTACTTTCAAATAGTTTTAATTAGTTGGGTACTTTGATCTTCAGTAATAATTTATAAGAATTTGATTAAAAAAAAAAAAAAAAAAGTCAACTTCAAACTCGATTTACTCGAAAACGAAAGCTCAAATAAAAAAAAAATATACTACAAAATCGACTCCAAATGTGATGTAGATTCACCAGTTTCCCGCTTGTACTACGAGTTTCCGGACACCCTGTATAATATAAACTCACTTAACACATGTATTAAATTACCTCTACTACGGAGTCGATAGACGAATGATGGGATGGGAAGAATGACTGGGATCAACACTTGGCCAGTCTAAACCCACGCATCCGCAAGCTCTCTTATGCTTTTCGAAATCTAAGAAATATCCTTACTATCTCAATTCTTAAAACTGTATACTACGCTCTCTGCCAATCCCTACTAGCTTACGGCATTATAATCTGGGGTGGCTGTGCACAATCTACCATCGAACCTCTACTAAAAGCCCAAAAAATGGTAATACGTGTCATTAACAAGCGACCGACAAGATACCCCTTCACTCGACTCCTCATAAAGTATAAGGTCTTAAACATACGACAACTCCACCGAAAATTTTCCTACATACATTTCCTGTTCAAATATAAAAATAAAACTCTCTTAAAACACAACTACACCACCAGAACAATAATCACCGGTCACTGCAAAGTACCTTCACTACATAACACGTCAGTTCAAAGACAATTTTTCTTCCTAGCTCCTAAAATCTTTAACCTTATCCCTGAAAACCTAAAAACCGTGAGTCAACCCCATTCCTAAAAAACAAATTACGAAATGGATCATTACACACGGAATACATTACAACTACAACACTCTATCAATTTTATCACCTTTCAAACAAAACATGATATATCCTTATTCTCCAACTTAGCGGTATAGTATGTACATTGTACATACCACAATTAATTAGTGTGATCTATATACTAATAATTTCTCAAATTTTTCATGTTCTTATAATTCTCTAACTTCTCCATTCTCTTCTTGCAACCCAAACTAGCTATACATAATTTATTTATTTATATTATAGTAATGTATAGATTCTATATTATAGTAATGTATAGATTCTATGTCCGCAAACTGTAAAAGCCCAGCTACACTACTCGCGAAGTTGATCGACGTTGACCGAATACGATAGTGTGGGCACGAACTTCACTTCGCTTCGGGCAACTTCGCTTCGCTTCGCCCGACTTCCGATTGTTGTCGGTAAATGCGCCCGAGTCAAAGGACTCGAAGCTGAGAGACTGAGTTGGACTGAGTTACTCGCGAAGTTGCACGAGTGTGTGGGCACGCACTTCGAACTTCGGCTAACTTCGTCGAGGACTTCGTCGAAGCGTCGAAGCGAGTAGTGTAGCTGACACTTAAAATTCACCCGCCATAACACAGGGTCATCTCTAGCATGGAGGGTGAAATATCACAAAAAACCACATGTACTATCTAAATCAGAGGTTCCCAAAGTGGTCTATATGGACCCCCAGGGGTCGATATCGGCATGCTGGGGGTCTATGTCAGCTAGAAAAAAATTTAGGGGTCCACGAGATTCAAATGGGGGTACATACGAGCGGACCCCCATTTACCTCAAGTCAACATTTAGGAGTTCCGTAAATGACACAATAGACCTAACACAAATATAATAGACTGAAAAATTACTTATTTGATATTTGCATTTTTATATTTCGTAAAGTTGTTAATTGAGGTATATAAATAGAGTCTACGTTCTTTTTCTCATCAGAATTAATATGTTCAAGCAAAACATTGGAAGCCGCGAATTTTCCTAGTTCCCCAATTTGTTTTTGAAAAACGTCCAGGGTAATAATGACGTTCAACATTTAATTGCACTTCACACAGACTTCAAAACTAAGTTTGAGGACATTTGGACTATGGAAATGCAACGTTGATGAATCGGATATCATGTGACAAGAAGAACTGACCGGAATAAGCACTGACAAAGAACTTAAGGGGCAGTTCTGTAGGGCTAGCTACAGAAATAAATTCCCGTTGCTTATCCTGCTTCATTTTCATTTGGTGTAATACCTCACAAGGGTGCCCCTGTCTTCACAATGTAAAGACAGAGCAACTATACCGCCACCCGGATGTTGGGCAGGCAAGGGAAGGGAATATTTTTACTTAAAAAATAAATGATTATCACATGGGACGTTAATAGTTTTAGGAAAATTTAATATTCGGCAGGCAGGGGGTCTACGGAAAAAAAAATTGGGAAGTGGTCTACGGGGCAATAAAGTTTGGGAACCTCTGCTCTAAATAATGTATCAATAAAATAAAAAATACCATATCTATTACGTCCATCTTATTATGCCATTTAAATTTTTTTGACCTCAATTTTCAGTTTATACATAATTTTTGTGAGAATTTGTGTCGTGAAGAAAACAAATTTAAACATATTCTATTTGAAAATCTGACATTGATTTAGAAAAAAATATTGTCGTTACTTTATCTATATACTAAGATACATACTAAGATTATAATGTTTTAATAGATAAGCTGTACCCACATTTTAGGCAGTACCATAATGTTTTGTCTCGTGTCTATAAACAACAAAAAAGACATTTAAACTGATAATTTTGATAACCGAGTGATGATAGTAATTTTGTCGACAAAATTACCACGAAAACATATTATATGTGATTAAAAAAGTTTAAATATAAATACTGATATCAGCGATATATTAAAATACAAATATAAAGTGACATGAAAATATAATAATATTTCAGAAGTTTGTCAAATCTACAGACTTACCAACCCAATGTTACAGTAGTTTGTCCAATCTACAGACTTACCAACCCAATGTTACAGTAGTTTATCTAATCTACAGACTTACCAACCCAATTTTAAAGTAGTTTGTCCAATCTACAGACTTACCAACCCAATTTTACAGTAGTTTGTCCAATCTACAGACTTACCAACCCAATGTTACAGTAGTTTGTCCAATCTACAGACTTACCAACCCAATGTTACAGTAGTTTGTCCAATCTACAGACTTACCAACCCAATGTTACAGTAGTTTGTCCAATCTACAGACTTACCAACCCAATGTTACAGTAGTTTGTCCAATCTACAGACTTACCAACCCAATGTTACAGTAGTTTGTCCAATCTACAGACTTACCAACCCAATGTTACGAGGTTTGCCTGGTGATAGGCGCTTACTTCGCCTCACACATCAATCTGATAACATGTAAACTAATAAAAACCAATCGTAGTTACGACTAAAATACATAGATGTCATTGATACATTTTTTGTCACTGATTTTCTTACCAATTATCATGTAAATATTAGCAATATTTTAGTAATATATACCTGAAATAGATCAGTGAGAACAGGCTTTTATGCCGTCGATCGCGCGATATAAATACAATCCCTATGTTGAGTTGAATTAACTTCAACAATCGCTCTATTCATTATATTATATTTAGTACAAACGTAGAATAGAGCAAGTTTAGATTTAAGTTTTGTTTTAATTCCTTTCCATTTTCAAATGATTCGTTCTGTGAAAGATGATTAAATAATAGATCAGGGTATCTACCACGTTTGAATGATAAAGGTTTTATCGATCATGTTGGTAACTTGTCATCGTTCCCGAGATGCCGAGCATGTCTACAGATCACCAACACACAAACAACAGTTCACAATGACTTAGGACGGGTTGTTTCGGAGAATTTGAAAAATTCTTCAAATTTGAAGTTAATTTTCAAGTTCTGTGAAAGTCTTATTCAAGTTCCATTATTATATCATTTTAGGCTAGTTGGTAATTTCATCAAAATGAATGAAAGACGAATACTGCATAAGGAGAAAAGTAGGGAAAATAAGAAGAAGGTTTGGTAATTTTTTTTATTTCACTGTGGCATCTGTTTTACAGTTATTTTTTACAAATAATCCAGAATGTTTTGTTAATTGTTTTTTTTTTAATCGTAATTGACTAAATACTGCAACAATATTTTGATAGTTTCATGACTATTTTTCAAAATCATTACAATATTTTTCAGGTATTCACGAATTATGTGACTTCGCACAATGAAACATATAAGCAGAGTGCTCTGTCAAGATTTTTTCTGTTGACAAATTTGAAATGTAGTGAATTTTGAATATAATGGTGTGCAGTGGAGTGGAGTGCAGTTGAGAGGAGTGCAGGGAAGTGCAGTGTCGTAGAGTGAAGTGCAAGCCAGCGTAGTGGAGCGCATTGGAATGAAGTGGAGTGCAGTGTTGTGGAGTGCAGTGTTGTGGAGTGCAGTGTCATGGAGTGGAGTGGAGTATAGTGGAATGGAGTGCAGTGAAGTGGAGTAAAGTGAAGTATTAATATCGTTAGAAATTTGGGCAATAAAGGCGTGCAACTTTAGACTCCAAAAAATATAAATCTAACAAGTTCATTTTGAATGAAAAACTGACGTTTTTTTTTCACAGCAAATAAAATTATAATCGTAATTTAATTATTGTTTCCGATTTAATGCTCATTTGAAGATTATACAGGTAGATAGGTATTTACTATATGTATTCACAAGTAAATATTATATTTACAAAAGTTTTTCACTGTGAAATCAACTTTGTTGCATTTTCAATACGCTACCGTTCTATGAAGGCAGGTATGTATTTTGCCCCCCTTACATTAGGGCACCATATTATGTCAAAAATATGAGCATTTTGCATATCTACATATACAGATTTGATTGCTTTTAGGTTTCATTATTCCTGATAATGTTTTCAGTTAGCCGTACGATTTCGAAAGATTTATGTACATTGTACATATTAGTAAAATGTGTTTTATGCTGGTCCAAGGTACAATCAAAACGACACTTGGAACCTTAAACTTGTATTTACTGAGAATAAGAAAAAAGTGATACCTAATGTTTATAAAGATTTATGCAAAACTGTTTCATTTGGAAATGTAGATGACGAACTGTGACACATTTTTCGGTTGTACTTGAAAAGTTGATTACAAAAATTTTAGCCATTTTATGAAAACAGCTGTCTGGAGTGCACTCTTTGGTATGGGATATCCCTTTTTCAAAGATTGATGTAAATTTGTAAATCAAAATATCATCCGAAAATAATCAGTTTTAGAAATAGAAAAATGTCAAATCAAGTGCCTTCACTTCATAAAATATTCCATTTTTAAATTCTGGTAAGAAATAAAACCTTCCCAAGACAGTACAACTTTTGCACTCAAATCGGGGAGGGAAAGATTAAGGATTAAGGGGGAGTTACAAGAACCTTAACACGTGAAACATGTACAGATGAACAGGCATAAAACAATTATCATTAAAGAGTGTAACCCAAATTTCACGGGGT
Source organism: Hesperophylax consimilis (assembly GCF_061612785.1). Classification (NCBI taxonomy): domain Eukaryota; kingdom Metazoa; phylum Arthropoda; class Insecta; order Trichoptera; family Limnephilidae; genus Hesperophylax; species Hesperophylax consimilis. Next base: position 41,344,863 of record NC_142842.1, read on the forward strand.
TTTATGAATGAGCAATCGTATTTTGGTCCAATGATTGCATATATTATTATCTATTGAATTAATTCATAATTAAATAGTCCTTTTACTATCCTAAGAATCAATAAGTCAATTATTTTATTAATTATTAAAAAAAAAACAATTTCACTATAAGTTCGATTGTCTACAATATAAATTTGATGTTGAACTATCTACTTAATACAAAATAATTACCACAACCAACTACTTACAAAATATTACCAAATCATTGGAAAGAGATGAATATCACCAACGCTAGAACATGTTTATATAATAACAACCTCAAAATGATTGAACAAAGTATTTACATAACAATTTTCTTAGGTCCCTTTCGCTTCACATATTTTCAAAAGTTCCAATTGACGCTAGAATTCCGTTAGGAAGACAGTGAATTTCTGCCGGGAAATTTCATACAAAATATATTAATTAAAAAAAAATTATTTCATATGGTGGGGGTCAGAGTGAGACATCTAGATCTGCGAGCCAGTCTAGGTGGGGGTCAGAGTGAGACATCTAGATCTGCGAGCCAGTTTAGGTGGGGGGTCAGAGTGAGTCATCTAGATCTGCGAGCCAGTCTAGGTGGTCGTCAGAGTGAGACTTCTAGGTGTGCGAGCCAGTCTAGGTGGGGGTCAGAGTGAGACATCTAGGTCTGCGAGCCAGTGTATGGCCTCAGGAGGGACTCCCGGTGTGCCCGAATGTCGATGGTCACATTTTGCACATCTTTGCATCATCTGGACACAACGGCTGTGGGAGCACCTTATCCTATTGATGGAGAACCAGAGTTCGCGAGGCATTGGAAAACCAAGCTGTCTCTCAGTGGGGCCGAATATGAGATGGGAATTTCTCACGACACCTCAGCCGATTGCCACTCAGAAGTATGCACATGATTATTGCTCATTATCATTAATAAGTTATACATACGTACTAAATGATGTCGGTAATCAGTAGTACCTTGCGTTATGACATTATAATTAAAAACTTATTTTAAATAAAACCATAAGTTTGTAAACACCAATTCTATTGTATATTCATATTGCTCACAATATTGGAAACTTAACAAAAAGTGGTGTTTACAAAGTTATTGTTTTATTTTAAATAAAATGTCACTGAGTATATAATGAAGTGATTATTTACTGTGGGGATTTAAAAGGGTAATTATGTTGTTGTATTTGTAAAAACACGTTTCAAATGATTTTTTTACACATCATTCATATTATGTTGAACAATACTGACTTTAAAGAAGATATTTTTAGAATTTTCGATATTGGTAACGTTCCACACCCGTCTTAGATTTCCTACTCCTAAAGTTTCCCCAATTTTGATACATTCGATTTCGTACTTTTTATGTAATAATTTTTGAATACTAATGATTAGATTTTGGTTGTTGTATTGCCGCGTTGTACTTACAGCTCAGCAGCCAAGGGCAGAGAGCAAACGCCACCACGATGTACATAAGATGCCTCAAGAAAACTCCAATAAACCAACAACTTCACAAATTATTTTGAAAATTGTTTGGTTGTCTCTTCATTTGAACAAATTAAGAGACGGTAATGTGATTACCTTATATTGCTAGAACATACAGAAACTCTATAACATCAATACTTTGGTATTATTACATTTGGTTATTTGAAAAGTCTAGCTACCTTTGGACAAGTTCCGTTATGACAGAATCTCATCGTTCATACATCCCTGAAGAAGTCGGAAGCACTTCCAATAATTAGAAAAACAAATCTATCTATCTGCATACCGCAGGAGGCAGTTTCTATCACATTCTTTCAATATTATTTTATCACAATGTTCTAATTATTAAAAAAAGAAATGTTAGGTCCAATGACTAATATTATCCTAAGAACGTCTACCTTAGTTTATTCAATGATCAGAAGGCAAATTCTCTAATTTTCTAATATATTTAAATTACAATGGACCAAAGTTTCATAAATTTGTGGTCTAGAAAGGTACTGGAGTGGTAATTTATATAAATTTTAGAAACTTTAAATAAGGTGCGATTTAAAATGATTGAAAATTTACAAAGAACATGCTAACTATGAATTTTTAGATAGATTGAGTTTGTGAATCTTTACGCTAGCACGTATTTCGCCAAAAGTCTATTTTTAATTATTTATTGAAATATTAAATTTTGAGATAAAATATCAATGATGGAATAAATGATGTAGACCTGTAATAAAACAAACTTTCAGTATCTATGCATATCCGTGGCATACTCAGATATTCTAGTTAAGTACTAGAAACAAACTAGTTACTATAATAATTTTCATTTTTACCTAGATTCGATTTCTAGACTAATTGACAGTGAATTCATATAAAGTTTTCAGTTTAAGGGAGGATAAAGAAGTGACGGCGATGGACCTAAATGTTTGCTCTCCTCTCAAATCTACAAGATCGTTGCTTGATTTCTTTCTTGTATATTTAGGCTCTTTTCACCATAGTGTTGTACAAGGCCCTCCTTAGTTCTGCAGATGGTGGAGAAGCGTTAGGGTCTGCGCACCGCCGCAGTAGAGACGACAGTACGGTCGGAGCTCTCCGAGACACCAGCAACCCTGGTAACATCACCCTCGCCCGCAACACCCAGCCCAGGTACACCTTCTCACAAACCAGCTGCAAGTTATCTGTTTCTCCTTCCTCTCCCACCGAGCAGGGAATCCCCTTTGATCTGATTCCTTTCAAGTCTAGATACCGCAGCTTGCCACCAGATGCGCCAAAGTTCGACAGCTCTACGTCACAGAACTTCAATTGCGCTTTGTCGAGTTTCTCCAGCAGTTCCAATATGAGGACGGCCAAACGGGATCGCCTTTCCCATTCTTCTTTGCTTTCTTCCAATGAGAATAAAGCTGACGCTCCTTTCAGTGGTTCCGCATGCTCAACAGCGTAGAACGAACCGCATGTTCCCACTCTTTTAGGAAATAAACCCTTATCAGTAAACAGTATAGTTAGAAGGTATTCGTAGTCTTGTATCAGCAACCAGGCGTTGTCCATTTCTGTTGTTCGTCTAGAAATATCGTTCTGATTTATAGAATTGGAGTCGTCGTCTTTTGGCAGTTTACCTAGCTCGTCTGCTTTTTCATCTGATATGGAAATGTTCACTTTGAGGAGAACCAGTTCTTTGATCATGTTCCTGAATTCTTCGGTCGAAGGGTAGTGGCGATCATTCTTCTCGTCCAGCCAGTAGAGGAGGTCCGGTTCGAAGACGTTGACCTTCTTGGGGGACTTGAAGACCAGCTTTTTGCTGTTGAGGGTGGCGGTGAAAGCGGAGTGCTTGTTGTTGGTGGTGTGCTGGCAGGCTACGGCTTGTACGTCCTCCAGGATACAAAGTGGTTCGCACAAATTTCCAAGGGCGTCACCGGACATGTGTTCAATGCACTGAAATATAAATAACATTTCTTAGAATATTGTAAATGTCGGTAAGTTATTCAAATTAATTATTGTAGTTTGCAGAAATCGCAACCAGACAGGATAGGATGGAAATTTTCGCCAAAAATTGTACATGTGTTCATCATTTTTATACTATCAATGTCGTTACTTTTACATTTTATTTCACAGTTTCCGCGAATAGCAGGTAGGTAATAATGTGGATTCTTAAGGCCCCGTAGTAAGCGTTCAAAGATGGTTTGAAAGGGCGATATGTAAATACGAATGTTAGAGGGAGCGTACTAATAATAAAAAAACGATAATAATTTAGCGAAAATGGTGAAAATATTTAATAAAACATGACTCGTTTGAAATAGAGCAAAAATCTCTTAACAAATGCTTTGGTTGCATTTAAAGATACAATATGATTTTTTCATGCCTATAACATATTAAGTTGATATGAACAAAACGTGTTTTTAATAATTTTCGGAGCTTACTTTGCGACTTTTTTTCTATCGATGGTATTTCATGTAATTAAAAATAAATTATTTATTTGTAATATAATTTGATAAATTATTATTTTATAATGTAAAAGCCCCTAAAAAGGTAGTTAAAAATTGGTCACTTAATGGAATCAACGGATTCTTTTCAATGTTGGTCTAAATTTATGTAAAAACTGTTATTTTCGATTGATATTGAATATAGAAATGGGACATTGTAAAAGCACACTTTATTTGGATTTAAATTATTAATTAAAAATATATACAGGTTTGATAAAATTCGTAAATTGATAAATTTGAGTGTAAAATATACATTTTTGCAATATTCTACGATACGTAATTATGAAAAAAAAACAATCGAAATCGTGGCAAATCATAAAAAAAGACATAAACTTAGTTATTTTTTTCTGGCTCCCTTTCCTTATATTATGTCAGCAATTAAAACAGAAAACACACCCTCAATGAAGTGCTACTGACCACTTTGTCAACATGTTGCCACACGGTGTGGCTGGTGCAGAGCATGCCCCAGCGCAGCAGTAGCAGGGCCCCCCCGGCGGCCCCCAGCAGCGCTCCGCCCCCCAGCAGCAGCCTGCGCCCCGTGCGCCCCGCCCTCATCCAGCGTCAGAGCCTGCACAAACAACCACACACAATTAAGAGAAATATCTTCAGTGCTACAGTATCCGATATCCTCTAAGCTTCTCTACCAGTGAGTTTTTGTGTATCTAGCATAATAGATCGATAAAACCCTATATTAATACGATATTGACAAAATCCATGGTCAGTTGGCGATATTTGCGAGCACGGTATGAATATGATTCCGACAGTCGGTAGACAAAAGCCGCTACTTTTAGCGCGGACTCCAAGGTATCAGATAAGCTGTCAATATTTACAACTTTTTGGATAATGTCGTTAGTTATGCAAAATAATTGGCTTATTAATGAAAGGAGGTGAACTAACTAAGCTCTGAGAATTGAAATAAATCGTATACACGACTTAATTAATTCATCTAAGACGCGACGAATTGATTCCGTTTCAGCTAGGAGATTTTTTTTTCTTTGTTAAGATTAAAACGTATATTAAAGTTAATATTTCAATTCGACATTGTCAAGTTAATAGCATTTTTAACTGTTACGACGCTTTCATTGCGATGTGAGATTTACAGGCATTAAATATTGATAACATGATTTTTAATAACATTTCACTACAGAGTTATTAACATTAAATTTACTTTTTATATTTACTACACAGTTATTAACATTAATTTTATATTTATGTTCACTATATTTATTTTTATTTTTATATTCACTACAAAGTTATTTACAATGATTTTATTGTTATGTTCACTATAGTTAATAAATTTAATTTAATTTGTATATTCACTACAGAGTTAATTTTAATTTTTAATTTTAGTATTATATTAATTCACTAAGAGTTATTAACACTAATTTTATTTTAATGTTCACTATAGTAATTCAATTTTATTTTTATTTGTATGTTGATTACAAAGTTATAATATTAATTTTAATTATTATATTAACTGCAGAATTATTAACATTCATTTTATTTTTATTTTCATTAATTTTTTTTTATTTTTATATTCACTGCAGAGTTATAAATATTCATTTTATATTTATTTATATACACTAAAGTTATTAAATTTAATTTTATTTGTAAATGCACTAGAGTTATTAATATTTTTTTTTTCGTAATATTCACTACAGAATTAAAAACACCATAACCATGGTTATTCATTTTAATTTTATTTGTAAATTTTTTTCTAATAATATTTTTTATATTCAGTACTTTCATTATTTGTATCCTCCCACTGAACATTAAAACAAAAAAAATTTTCTTCGATGTCATCGTCAAAATTAAATACAATATAAAATCCGAAAGAAATAGAATACAAGAATAATAAAAAACAATAACTAATGAGAAACCGTAATGAAAGTGATGAATTTAGGAACGCCAAAATAAAAAAAATTCCCTCTTCAAAAAGGAAACGTGTGTAGAGAATTGCATAATAATATACATAAATATTTTATTTTTTTATCCTGCCGCCGAAAATGCCGTTGAAACCTTTTTTTTGTTATGCGAGTTGTTTATAAGAAAGAGGGAGAGGTTAGAACGGGTCTTGAGAGATGAGTTTTACGTGGAGGTGCTTCGTATCTTCACTTAAAATATGCAGAAATCGGTTTGCAAAAATTTGAAAACATATCTGAGATTTGGGGAGTAGGCGGCTACTGCACGAATTTGCAGAATAACAAAGGGAGGTAAAGGAGGGGAACTTGGCCCACTGCCAGAGCTTCCTGGATAACAAATACGTAGACACGCTATTACAGCTATTTATTTATTTGAAGGAAAGATATCTGCACCCTTGATATTGCAATTTATTATTCACTAAGCAAATATTTAAAGTAAAGTTATAGTTTTTTTTAAGATTTGAATGCAGTTTCAAATTTTTTAAGGTAAGTACTAATGTAAGTACCAAAGTAAGTAACAATGCAAGTACCAATGTAAGTACCAATGTAAGTACCAATTTAGGTACCAATGTAAGTACCTTTATGTAGGTATGTAACTTTAGAAGATTTTATTTTTGCTCTTAGTGAAACTCTTAGAAGGTGCTTTCTAATATAGGAACCTATCCCGTAGGTTATATCCTTCAGATATCGTTTTAATAAAGTCATTTATTGTTAGTTTTATAGTATTTAATATAATTTATTAATATTTATTTATTAAAAGCCCAGACGGTTTTTAGATGTAGGTAGTACAACAATAACATGATAAATAATTTAATAATAATAATAAGTGCTTTAGTATCTTTACTTTTTTGTAACACATTGAGATAATGATGTCCTCAGTGGGATCTGTGCTGAGGATTTCATTTACATGTTATTAAAATTTAGTAGTATGGATAATATGAGGTAATTATAAATATATTTAATACTAAATGTATTACATGGTGATTTTAGTGTGGTTGAGTGGTTTCGGTTTCAGTCTGTATTTGGTGTCAGTATATTTTCTATTTCTGATCTCCCTATGTTTTGTATACAGCTTTTCGTTTGAGACTTAAGTGTTATAATACTCTTTTGAGTTTTTAATGAGAGCAGGATTTTATTGTTGAGCTTAGTACAATAGTATAGGAAATTTTATGCAATGAGAAATAAATAATACAAATAAATTTGATTGATTAAAAATATATATAAAAACCTAAATTAAAATCAAATATGTTTGTAAAAATATAACAGAAGGTAAGAATAGGGAATAATAATTCAGTCCATATCATTCAGAGTTATTCTAGTAGATTACGCCATAAGTTAAAGTTTTTTAGTGATCAGCTTTTATATTGTAACATATATTAATAATTCAATGATTATCAATCTCCCACAAAAGTCTTGTGAAGGGAAAACGTTTCCACTTCAGTTTTATCAATAAACTACTCATACTCCAAAAATTCCATTTTACTCACCTCAAAATTTGTATATTCAAATCCAACAACATTGTACGTAACTTTAATCACGCACATAATATTATAAACCCTGATTTCCTTCTCCAATTTAAGAAACAGAACAAATTATGCAATAAATTCGATTTTAAAATCACCGACCGTTGAAAACACCGCAATGCGGCGCTATCGAATATAACACTAACCCCTTAGAGAATACAATTTTACGATATGTGGACGTTTTAAAGGGAAGACGTTGATTTGTTGTATTAAATGCATATTATTTCAGATGATTTTATTCTATGTTCCACAAAAATACATTTTGCCGGCGTTGGAACACTCGGTACATTTGATAACAGGCAGAACTGCTGCCAACGGAACAGCTGATTAAATGAGTTTGGCGCCGGCGCGAAAATGGCGCCCCCTGCGCATGCGTGAGTTTGGAAAACTCAACGCAACTTTACAAGGACGTAGGAGTTTGTGGACGTAGTAAAAATGTGGTTAATTAACTAGTAGATGGATTCATTTTCAGAGATTTTTGTAATGTAAATAGTACCTACATAATTACAAATTAAGCTATTGATAATAAATTCATTTCCGTTATTTTTATCGATATCATCCCGATTTAAGAATTACTAAGGTAATTTTTAATTAATTTCTCAGTTGCGACTGCCACATTTTTATTTTTTGTGTCTTTTTCTGTTTGATATTTGTAAATATTATCTTTCAAAGACTAAATACTACAGTGAGGTTTAAAAGCTTCAAAAAGTTAATCCAATAAATTGAACATTTTATTTTTAATATACGGTGTCAATGTAAAAATAAGTCGGGGTAAGTAAAGGCCTCAATTTTTTTTGTAATAAATTCGCCCCCCACTTCTCCCTCCCTCGAACCCTCCCCTTACAGTCGAACCCCCCATGTGAATTCTATAGCTACGCCCCAATTAACGCCTTACTAACCGATTTAAAAAAAAATGACCTAAAAAAGTTCAACTATGAATTCAATTTACTCGAAAACGAAAGCTAAAAAAATAAAGTTTTTCCACAAAATCGACAACAAATGTGATTTTTTAAACAACAAAACATCTATTTTAACGTAAATACTTTTTTTGGTTTGACTGAGAATTGAATTTCTTTCTCAGGGACTGGAGCAACCGCGCTAACAACCTTGCCAAATGCCGATCGGACATTTATTTGGCATATTTAATGTCATCAGATTTCGGAAAAAATGCGTATATGTTCGCGTGTGTACGTGATTTCCCCTCGATCGGATGTCGGGAGGTGGGTTAATTTCCGCTTCCAAGAGTTGCATTCAATCATTCCCTAAAACAAAATTGAAATTTAAATAGATGTATTTAAATACATTCAGAACAGAAATCTTCTAGTGAGGTTTTCATGTTTGTGATTATGATTATGTTATTGCAATAAACGCCCGGGTTGCCGGCAGTTAAAAAAAAACGATGGATTAATTTGATTTAAGGAAGGAGTGTGATAAGACAGATTTATATTTGGAGGTGAAATTGCATGATGACTATTTAGAACTATAATATACGTTATATCACTCCGTCCTACTGTCCATTACTGCATCTACGACTCTTTGTTGGGCTAATAATAATACAAAAAAGGTTTATCCACCTCTACAGTAGATAACAGCATAGGTCAAAGATGTAATTACTAGCTGTAAGATTCCGTGGCGCCTCGTCTTGAATGATTCATTATTCATTATTCGCGCTACTCGTGATCACAATGATACATAATTAATTCAATTTATGTTATTCAATAGACGCAATATAACAATGCAAATTATTATAACTAAAGCATATCTCTTCTGATGATAATATCGTATAAAATAAGTTATTTACTTAAAAGATATTTATAATTAAGTAACCAGGACTCAAACTGAACGCGGTTGGAGCTATCAAAATAATGTCCAAAGAAGCGAAGCTAGCAGTTTACAATGGAGTGCTCACACCTGCCCTAATGTGTGACAGGGAGAAATGGAATTGGCAGAGGAAGGATGAATGTAGAACGAATGCTGTGGAAATGAGATCCGTGAGGCGTATGTGTGGTAAAACCATGTATGATCGTGTGAAAAATGAGTTTCGCAAAGGTTGAAAGGCTGATGTAAGCGTAATGACTATTAATATGAGCGAAGAAAGGAGGCAAGAAGAATGTGAATACTAGTAGAATAGACATGGCACGATCAAGTAAACCAATTTCTTGTTACTCTTCTGTTATACTTTACAGTAACGAATAACAGAAGAGTATGTATGAGACAATGTTTGAATGTGAATGAGGCAAGGAGTGTGTGCCAAGACCTGGTTGTTTGTCCTGTCTGTCCTCGCTGCCTACTCCTGCGGGGAAACGGTGTGATGGTTAGTTAGTTAGTTAAGACATACACGGAAATAAATTACTTCTGCTAATTTATTAAGAATCTCTTCAAATGATTAGTATTCGGGTTAAAAACGGGATTGCAGGCCTTACGAACTAATTAACAGGTTTCGTGATAATCATAAAATCATTTCATCATCAAGCAAATGCGCGCGCGTTTGCCTTGTATGCGCGCGCATTTGCATTAGTTATTTAATTATTCTAACTTTATAGTGCAACCTGTTAATTCGTTTGTAAGGCCTGCAATCCCATGTTTAACCCAAATACCAATAATTTGAAGAGATTCTTAATAAATTAGCAATATTATTTTTTTCCGTGTAATTTTTCTTATTGCATGCACGGTAGATACTTGAAGATATACATCTTATTTATTCAAATAATTCGGTATTAGTTTGTACATTTATAAATGGTAGTAACCCTTGTCTTACTGTTACAATTATTCCGGTATAGAGATGGAAAGGACCGAAATTACAATTAAACTTACGCAGAACCGTGAAAAATCAAAATCAAATATTTATTATAATTATAGGATTTGTGAAGCTGAAAGTTTACATAAAGAATACAACAGAATAATGATAATATTATTAGAATTATCAAAAAATGTATTAATTTATACATTGCTTGTCTGAATTCTTGGCTATTTTTTTGTTAAAGTATAGTATTAAATTATAGGTACTTTATCCCTTCTCTGAATTCTTGACACAATCCGTTATAATTTTGAAACAGACAATTAAAATATTATACTATTGTTAGGTGCCTACTTTATCGTTTCTCTGAATTCCAGACAGCTTCAGTTCTAATTTTGAAAATGACACTTGAAGCCAAAACAAATGAGAGTTCATTGGACTAAAGTTAAAACGTGATTGGTTTATTTATGGTTAAAACCATTACGTCCTACAACCGAAATTGGTATGTTTATTCGTGATTGGTTTATTTATGGTTTATATGTAACAATGTTAGTATACTTCATGAGATATTACAGGAATAAAAATAATCCAAAAGCGAAGAGTATAAATCTATATAAAATAAATATTTGTAAACCACGACTTATACTAAAATTGGTAAAGGTTACGAATTCCGCTTCACGGTAAATACGCAATATTTCACTTTCAAATAAATGGATTTAGCTTTATTAATTCAAAAAATGATTTATTATGTCGGGGGAGACGGAAAAATACGCACTTTTAATTTTAATTTCGTTTATTAAGTCACTTACGCGATATGTCAATTAGTATGCGGCGCCGCCGAAAGCGACTATATTCAATATTCATATCAAGAGTTGGATTATATTCATAATATCGTATCATACCTACAAAATATTTCATAGACACTGCTGCCAACCAAAAAAAAATTAGTATTGCCATATAAAATAAATAATATCATCGTGTATAATTAATTAATAATTTTGATTATTGATTAATGGTAAGATTTTAAAAATAATTTTGTTTTTAAAGCCCGTTTAAATTCAGCCAAAGTCTGGAGATAGTAAGAGCTGAGGGAAGTTTATTCCAAATGAGAGGGCCTGTTACACGAGAAGAGCGATCATGGTACACGGCTCGATTTGACCTAGAAAGTTCGATTAGACGATTACTAACATCTAGTGTTATGGTTGTAATTCATTTAAATCATCAATGATAAAACAGCTTATGCGAATTATCACGTGATAGCGTTATTGAATTACATTCTTAAATTCCCAAGTAACGAGGGTAATAAAATAAAATAACGACTTGCGTATTTGGTTCAAGTTTACAAGGGCCGAGTCGCATTGACCTTCTCTGAACCGCTTCAGTTAAACTCTCGCGACACGACACACGAGACACGAGGTGTGGTGCATACACTTGCACATTGTACCTACATTATCTACATTGTAATTGTAATTGTACAGTACGTGTACAATAACACACTTCATTACCTCCTTCGAATACCTGCTAATACTTGCGTAGGTACCATTGATGCAGCTGTAAAAGATTGGCTTGCGTACTCCAATAATGAACCGCATGATTCGCATGAAGAATAATAATTAGAAATTAGGAAAAATGTCAATAGAAATTTAAATATTATTGATAATCAAACTAATTTTGTGAATAACCCTGTCTTAAACATATTTCCATTGTAATTTTTTGTCTTTGATCTTCTAAGCACCTCCCCTTTCCACCTCTCACCCCTCCCCTCAACCCCCCCCACACTACTTCCTTTTCTACCCACACCTGTCTCTATATACTTGACAATTTAGTTTTTAGTACATTAATTGTCCTGATGAAGAGAACATCGTTCTCGAAACATGTTGACTTTATATAAAAAAATAAAGATTATCGTGGTAAAAACAAAGTGTTTTAATTATTTTATTAATAATTATTGTGTTTGAAATTTAGGGTAGTTATACGCTTTACGCTTCCACCATATTTTATAACCAACTTGAATCATCATGAAAGATGTGAAGAGAAAAGTTTTTTTTATTTGTGAATACATTTTGTCATCATATATTATTAAGGAAAATGCAGGTGCATGAACACGTGTTTCGATATGTTAGAAATTCACTAAAAGTTTTTCTTATAAAATAAAACACAAACACTTTGTATTTAACCACGAATTTATTATTTCATATAACTTAATAGTTATTATTATATCCTGAAGAAGCTTGGTCGAAGTGAAACCGGTCGATATATGAAATAATAAATTCGTGGTTAAATAAAAAGTGTTTGTGTTTTATTTTATAATATAATGTCTAACCACAAAGTAATTGCTTCCTATGAAAAAAAAAAAAAAAAGTTTTTCTACTTGTACTATTCTAAGAAATTATCTCGCGTAAAAAATAATATAAAAAACGTTAAAAATAACAAGTTCGTAAATACAAGTACCTTAGAATATGACGTAGAATCATCTCCTTTCCAAAAGACCACTAATTCCTGAACGAATGTGAAAATTAAGCACCTTTCCTGGACCGCGGTGCTTTTTAAAATGACATAATTTATCCTGTCAACCATCTTGATGTTTTCTTGGTTGCCATTCAATTAAAATTAAACACCTGCAGCGCCCTACATTTTTTCTAAATTTATCTGATTGCGCTTAAAATAATTAAACTTTTGGCTTGAAATTATACTAAAATGAAGAGTTACTTTAATTTTAATTTTAACCATATTATAAGAATTTATATAAGACATCCATTTGTTTCGGTTATAACCTAACCTTCTGACGACATAGAAGACAAAATAGAACAAAATAACTTTAGTCCGCCTCAGCACAGGACACCCTAGTGAGGTGAACTAAGGAATACGTTTACTTTATATAAATTCACTTAATATTTTGTATGTTCAATGTTTTATACAGTCGATAAAATAAAAAATAATTAAAAAAAATATTTAATTAACCATTGAAAACAATATTAGCGACTCGCAAACCAGTCATAACTTGAGAGTCGTTAATACTGTCTTCAATGAATATTACAATTTTTACTCATTAGCCATGTAGAAAAGTCAATAGATGTCACACATTAAAGTGGATGTATTTATCAAAGACACTATTTAGATTGCATTTAGTACGGGAATTTTTTTGCGATCACACATAAAGATGGCAGCCTAGATGCGTACGAATCTTTCCTGATTTTTATGTGTCAAATTTTTTTTTGAGTGTCGCTAATATTATCTTCGATGATTAGAGAGAGAAAGCATATTACAATAGGTCTGCATCAGAGAGGTGGTGGTGGAGGGCAAGGATAGGAATTAAAATGGGAGAAAAGCAACAACTTTTAAAAGTTAGGTTGGATAAGTTATAATGTGAAGATATCAAGGCGTTTTCACTTTTGCAGCACAAACGTGAAAAATATACTTTTCAACGCATTTTGCACTTCGTTGTACACGTCAGAACTGTGGGTGGATTACACTGCATCCCAATGGCATAAACTAAAAGTTGCTTACAATAATGCTTATCGCCAACTATTCCGCCTACCGAAATACTGCAGCGCCACGGAAATGTTTCTGGAGGGACGAGCACTCTCTTTCAGAGCGCTTCTCCGCCATCACAAGGGAAGCTTTTGGCGCAGACTGCGCCAATCAAGTAACAAAATCATCACTGCCGTGGTTGCTTAGATGGAGTCCCCTCTGATGGCCCCCTGCTCTCTAATCGGCTAAGGGGTGTGGAGGTCCTGACCTGCACCAGTCACCCCAACCACCACCAATCTCTCAACAGGACTGCCAGACGTGGCTCGTCGAAACTCCCCCGTCACTCTATTATTTCACTTTGTTCTTTTTTGTGCTTACAGGTACTGGAGTGTGGGTTCCCTCCACCAACTATTTGCCTGACACTTGTTACTTGATTGTTTGATGCTTATTGTTCTGTGTTGTCCTTGGATTAATACCTGTAAGCGCTCGCATACCGCTTCCTAACACCGTATGCGGGGACATTGAAGGTCTAGCTTCATTTATATACTTTGTAGAGCCGTTTATTAAAAAATTAGATTCATGCGAGAGCTCCGAAGGGGTGACCATAAGTCACCTATACGGGGTGGGACAGGGCGGGTGTAACCTTCAATGATGGCCCTCTGGAGACGGGAGATGTGCAAATATCCTCCATAAACGGCTGTTTACACTCATTTTTGTGTTTATACTTTAACTTTTTTCACTTAAATTCCGCTTTTTTGTGCCTGTCGGAATCACCTATGTATTATTATTATTTTTATTACTCTCATTATGTATATTATTTCAAATATGAATGTATTGCATTGCACTACCCCTGCATACATTCTTATTATTATTATTATTATTATAATAGTGTTTTCGTTTGATTTTTTTAGTAAAGTAACTTGTGGCAGGAGCATCTTATGTTTTGTATTTCGATGGCACGTGAATACCTAAATAATACAGTGAATACCTAAATAACGTTTAGTGAAGTCGACAGGTTTGTACCAACTCGTACTCAACTTGACATGTTGTGAATCAACTTTTGCATGTGATTAAAACATGTATTTCTCTTTGAAAGCACGCACATATCCGCTGTTCGGATAGCAAATGGAAACATCGTTACTTATTTACCCTACTGTCCGTGGGAAGAGTGAAATAATATCTTTTAAATTAGCCGAGAATATAACAAATAACTATATATATTACTCCAGAAAAAAATAATAGAAATCCCAAAATTGTATTAACTTTCATACTTCTATCATTCACAGGTGTAAATATTGCAATTTGTGCTGTATTGGAGCCACTCCAAGGGGCGTTTTTACAAAGCCTAAACCATTTAAGTCATGCGACGATTGTTATCGAGCAGCTTGTGCAAAATCGTTGACTAAGCACAATATTAGTCCAGAGATTTTATTTTATTAATCAGATTAGAAGCATAGCAAGATCGAGAATAATGCGGTCTTTAGGTCATACTAAGTTACACAGAGAAAAATGAGTATGGCTGAATTATTGAAATCCTGTTAAAAACGTGATGGCAATCCATTTCATGATAAAATATGAGTTCATTCGGAATATGTATATCGGAACACGAGTTTAAACACGTAACAATATTAGTATTTTTCGTACGAATTCACGATGTTACTGATACTTTGTGAGGAAATCTGTCAATTCATTCGTTTAAGGCCTGCAGTCCCGTTTTTAATAGGAAAATGAAAAATTTAAACAGATTTTTAATAAATTAGCAAATTTTATATCAGTAAATTGTCTCCGTGTAGGTTTGCACAAACATAATCTTTTTCCCCCCAAACAGATATCAAAATACCCCCACAGAATATGAATTCTATTGTCACAATTATTTTTATCAGTAAATTGGTTTAACCAGTAATAAATAATTTTAAATTGGGAGGGGGTAAAATAGTATCATATTAATAAGTCATCTAAACGTGGCTAAACCACAGTTTGAAAATGGCCTTGAAAGCCGGAACAGCTGTAACTGTATACGAATTAAACACAAAAACAATAAATAATATATTACAGTCATCACCGTAATTGAAATGGTATAGGCTTTGTAAATGATTTTGCACAAACGAAAACTGTTCTATAACAGTATAGTTAGTATAGTTTGTGTGTGATTAACGAGATATTATGTCGGCTGCCTGTTTATTGCATACCTACTCGGGAAGAAGCAACTATTATAAAAGGGCTGAGAAAAGATTTATTAAATAAAAAATCTCATTTGCAAGTGAATCTGGGATAAAAAAAACACAATACCCAACACGTATTTTGTATTTATACGTAGCTACACATCGATTAACTGATAACATTCATGGTTAGATCTAATTTCGATAATAATAATAAACCTTTCTAAAAAGCAATGCAATGTTTCAAGTCACTGAGGTTTTGTGTTTCGGTGGGGAGCGGTTTGTTTCTATTTCGTTTTAGAAATGCCAAATTTTAGTTTAAATACTACCTTTAAAATGCGGCTGATTTAAGGGTAGCAAATGTGTGGTTCGGCTCAAGGTTCAGAATGATTTGTTTTTACATTTCACATAGTTTATATTGATGGAATCATTGAAAATAATTTAATTAATAAAAAAAAATTAGTGTCTATCCAATACTATATTTCCTACATATTGGCAATCCGTCGTTTGTTGTACGGTTGTTCGACAATGCTTTGGGAAGGCGAAATACCTGTTAAGTTTAAGTTTAAAATCTTCACATTGAATATCAAATACAATCGATGAATAATAAAACATCTCTTTCTGATCTTTATTTTAAGTAAAAACAAATATGTGCACAGATAATAATAATCTTTTGAAATAGTAAAGTTAATTTACGAGTTAGTCATTAAATAATTGTGGTCACCAGTAATGAAGGATGTTAGAGAAATGCTGAAGATGAAGAATCCATTTCGATGGAAACGAGTACGGTTCAGAGTTCAGGTTCGGTAAGTACGATCATTTATGCGATCGTTTCTATAAATTATTTATTTATTATTAAATATTACTTACCTATCATGGTTTATCAGAAGTTGTCATTTACAAATTGATAAGTGAACGATAATGCATAGAATACCAAATTTCTTGCATTAAAAAACAATATAGGTAAGTATCTACTCCGTTCTCTGAGAAGACCTCTTAAAATAGTGCGTTTATTAATTTATTAAGAGTCCCAACTCCTCCCAACCGTATGAAGCAAGTGAGACAATGGCAACCCCAATTGGGGTATGTTGGGAGGCTTTATGGTATGGGAAGGGGGAGGAGATGGGTAAGAGAAAGGTGGGAAATAATTCTGTCCCTTCAGATCTAGTTACTAAACAAGACTCAATCAAGGAAAATTTCAATTTTTAATAGTGGTCTTTCACCAGGGCAAAACTGAGATTATTTCCACCCTGCTTCATTTTTATGACTATTATGACTATTGTTTTTGGTGACCAGAGAAATTGAAAAAAAAAATCAATTTCCCTGGTCACCAAAAACAATATAATATTTATATTTTATCAAAATACTTTACCATCATTACCTACCCCATTTAATTTAATTGAATTATTTTACCTCATTTCCCATTCCATCATTAGTATTATATGTTTTAATATTTAACAACAATAATAACAATCATAACGTCACCAAGATTAAATCTTCAGTTTCGTCAAAACTAAATATATTCATTGTGATGAAAGGCTTTAAATCACAGTGAAAGAAAAAACAGATAAACCATAGCTGCAAGAAAATATGCAAATTATTTATGAAAATGGACATGCTAACGACATCTGGCGGAGAAAGAATTGATCCAGCTTGCTTGCAGTAGACTCCTGTAATAGTTGAAATTAAATCAAGGTTCCGGGACGAGAGCAGAGATGTCGTAAAATCGTCTAGGACGACTGGTACTTCCCCTTTTCCTAGGCCTATAAATAAATATTGAATTTTGTCAACCAATAGATCTGAACAAAGAGCTATAAAATTTTGAGTAACCAATCAGTGAGCGGAGGGAGGTGTGTCTACGACGGACAAAGGAATAAACTTTGGATCGGGCAATAAAAAAAGATAATTAATGGCTTCTTCTTTCCCACAGAAATTAGAGGTGAACGCACTTTAGGGTCAACGTCGACTTTCAAGGTGACAAACTCCTGGAAATGTTTACAATAACTGAGGCATTTAGGTGATGGCGAACCATTGAAATCGAGTGCTTTGAAGATTTTACAAGTTGAAAAACACACACACGAAAATGCAATGGAAAAACTATAAACGTGATAGTATAAAAAAGGACGGGAAAAGCGAAGGAAAATCACTGGCAGAATTTTCAACTGTAGTACAATTATTTATGATAGAAGGAGGGTGTCATGTTCGATAAAAATCGTACTAAAGAGAGGAGTGAGTGTTGGAAACAATGGAAATTAATCGTTATCAATTTAAGATGAAACGGACATATTGGTAAATCAATCTTGAATGAAAATCTCGCAAAAAAAATACACATTTTAGAAAAGTGCGGCGATCGAATGGAAGGTTAATACAGATATTTTGGACTGCTACGAAGGTCCTAGGGACGTGAAAATCGAGTAGCAGAAGAAGACAGTAAAACTAAACATAATATCGATAGATTAGATTCAGGAAAAGTAGACATTTTCATGATTATTAGGTTAGATATATATTAGAGTTACCCAATATTACGAAGGGATCGAAACAAGATAAAAGGTTGGCGGTCTCATGTATATTTTGAAGGGTAAACAATCGAAATCCGAACATGATTTTTATTTACGTTAAGGTAATAAACGATTAGAAAAGCGATTAACTTTAACGTGGACCTTATGGAAGTATTTAGATTAAGCAAAAGAGATTAAAATTAATAGGTTTGAAATTAAATTAAATTTACGAGTCTGGTACCAAAATTTTAAACGTAAACAGGTGTCCAGACATATAATTTATGTGAAATCTTGTAAGTGAGGGATGGAGGATGGGGCGGAGATTGGATCAGGCAATAAAAATGACAGATATCCCAGAGTCAAATTAGGTATATCTCCCATAGAAGTGTGGAAAACTATATATTAATTAATAATAAATGAAGTATGAAATTTCCCAGGAGACCACACACATCGGGAAAAGTGAAGAAAAGATAAAAGGAAGGGTAAAGAACGGAGATAGGAAATGATCCATGTGGAGAAAAGCGATACAATTCGAATTTATCCGTGAAATTAATAAATACGACTTGGAAAATGAGTAATTATAAGAGTTATGAGAAATGACATAAGAATCAAGAAGAAATTGTGCAAGAAAACGTCGCGGATAAAAGAAAATCCAAGAAGATAAGGAAAAATTCAAATCTGCGGCATTAAGAGAGAAAGTACTGGTGAAAATGGAAAAGCCCATATAAGGGACAATAAAATTGAGTAGAATTCAGACGAATCGAAATTCAAAAATGCGTAGTAAAGATTTCAGCATGGATTTAAACAATTTCGCACGAGATGCATAAAATTGAGATCTATATATGTGTTATTGAGGACGGACCTATCGCGAATTGAGAAAAAAAAGGAACGCAAAATCATGAGATTTTAACTACATTTTTGTATGAACAGAGGACAAAGGGAGCTTGGGCGATTAACACAGACTTACCCGATTCGGACCCTATCGACTTAGATTTGTGAGATAAAAACTAACTACCGCCCAGAGCCGGAAAGCAGAACATCTTATGGAAGGACAATCGATATTGATGGAAGGGGTGTTTGGATTTACGAGTTGATAGGAGATAGAATTAAGCATCAAGAGAAATTCAGATACGTCTTTTGGAACCTGAGAGGGGTATAAAAGATGGAACTCATCAGTCAGGAGGTCAGTCGCGCCGAGGGTTTGAAAAGTTGTTACATGGCAGTACTACGTCTATTGGTAAAATTCTAGTGAAATAATCTAAGTGTTAAATTCTGAACAAGTACCTGGACTTAGAAAGTTTTGTAAAAAGTCTTAAATTCAGTTTCTAAATTCTGAAAACCCCACCAGTGAAGTTTTGTTAAATCAGTTTAATTTGGTTAAACAGTGAAAATAAATATAATTTAAACTCAGTGCTTAAAAGTGTTAAGTGAAGTGCAAAAAGTGAATTGTGAATTAATTAAAAATTTAAAAATAATTATTTCATTCAAAGTGAAAACATTCAAATTAAATTTAAGAGTTTGTTATCGTTAATCTAAAGTGAACGTGATCGCGTATTGATATTTAAAAATAGATTATAATTTAACGTCAATTTGGTTAAAAAATAATAATAATAGTAATAAATACTTCATCTTAGGTTAAAAGAAACACAAAAACAAAAAAAAAAGGATTCGATAATAATAAACGTTTAAATCTTTGTTCTAAAATTAACAGTTAGAAAATATTTAATTTATTAATAGTCGAGTAAATTAAAAGTTTGCACAATTCGGAATAAATTTTCTTATCAATTTATATAAAAAGAAATTTAGAATTAATAAATTGTTCAATTAAAATCCATCGTGCGTATAGCGACAGTGTTAAAAGTGTTTGTCGTTTTAACCGGAATTTTAATCATCAGTCTATCATTTCGAAAAAGAATTTGAAACAGCTATCATTCAAAAGCCTAAACTAGAAAGGTGTTATTAAATCAACGGGTTTTCTGAATTAGGATTTCGTTCGGAAGAAAAATTAAATATCAGCTAATTTATACGATTCAAGCGAGAATAAAATATTAAATAGGAATAAATAGTCGAAAAGATTTATTTTGAAATTAGTTGAAAAATACAATTAATTAGGTAGGATTTCTTCATCAAGGTTGTTGTGTACTACCCGACCGGAAATACCTTGACGTGGGTGAGTTTTCCTTTTATAAATAATTTTCAGGTCCCAGGAGACACAGAAGGGCTGTGAAGTGGAAGTATATCAATTGAATATTAAATTAAAACAACAAAACAAAGAATTATACATTAATATATGTATATTGTATATTTGTATATATATTTATAAATATAAAATAAAATATTGTATATAAAGAATATATATATGAGTAATGTAATTATATATATGTATTTTATTTATTAATCGAAACATCGAAATGGTAGCGATTTTTAATACCTACCCGAGAACATATCTATATTATTGAAAAAGAAAATATGTATTTATTAATATTCCAGACTATGTAGAATCATATATTTTATATTTATTTATTAATATATGTACTCTTTTTTAACATATTTTGACAATAGAGATATGTGTACTTAAATATATATTTATATTTATTCTTCATTTAACCTAGTAAATTTACTAAATTCGGAAAATGAAATAAATAGTTTAACTTCAATAAAGGAATTAAAAATATTTAAATTAACTATGCACAATAAACGGTATCATAACTGAATCAGTAAAGAGGCACAAATGACTTCTAAGGAATTTTAAAATAAACAAATCTCACATTTAGGTTAGTGTGTCAGGAGATGTTTATATTATTTGTTTACAAAACAAAGGATCACTGGAGAATTGGGTCAACCGCATGGTTTGGAAACGACCTTGGCCATAATTAGTTAGTCACAAAGGATTTTATTAATTACCCGAAACAGCTGGAAGATGCGTGTTCTCAAATACCTATCAATCACAAACGACAATTGAAAAATCACGGGTTAGCCAGATTTATATCAAAAAATTACATGAAACATTTGAATACCATTGATTAGATAATCGCACAGTTTTTATTGGTTACCTGAAACAGCTGGAAGCTGCGTGCTTACAAATACTTATCATTCACAATCGACAATTGAAAAATCACGGGTTAGCCAGATTTATATCGAATAATTATACGAAACATTTGAATTTTATTGATTGGGTGCTCATACAAAACCCCATCAGTTGCCTGAGATATTTGAGGGTCGAGTACTCTCTAATGTGGCAATCAACCACTTGAAACAATTGGAAAATCACGGGATAGGATGAACAAAAATTAATGTTGAACCCTGGAGGTAAAATTTAAAACAAATACAGTTCATCAATAGGAGGCAGTGGTCGCTCCTACAACAAGACCATTAACCAAACCAAATAGAGATGACGATTCTCTTAAATAAAAACGTCAAAACCAAACAAACAAAAGCTTGGAGTTCGATAGCTCTCCAAAACAAACTATCAAATATGACCTTATTCTACTAGTATTTATTAGTATCACCTTATTAGTACGTATATATTCGGTTACCAGACCTAGAGCTTCGCAGAGTTCTTGGCGCGAGATCCGAGCTCGGGATGCGAGGTAGATAGCCTCGTATTGCGAGTTATAAACCTTTCCCAAACTGTATGTATACATATATTTATTCGTATGTACTGTTTACTGGAGAATGCGGACCTGCATACAGCTTGCATTTTAGGTCTTATAGACCACCCTCGCATTTTCTCTTAAACGTGGAATGAGGATTCACGACCCGTAAGTCCACACCAACCGTGAGTATATGATTGTATATAGGACGAAACCGGTTCGCCCTAAGTAAATTGTAGTCCAAGGAGGGGTCGGAATTTGGGGGTATCGGGACCCGGGGGGAAACTTGAATGCAGTACATGATGACGTGGAAGGCTTCTTGGGACACGATAACTTAGGTATCAATCAAGGAGCCGTGTCAAAGGATTGTGCAAATTTCTAGTCCACTCCCGATCATCTCGTTTACTTGATGGAGGATTGGAGCCAAATTATGCCAGCAAATGGGCTATTCCGAGTTCGTCAAATATGCAATTAACTAATTACATTAACCTACTAAATCAATCTTTACATGTACCTTATAGCAGCAGAATCATAAAGGAGTGGTGCCACACAGACACAAAAGTTCACCAAAATCAAATTTACTAACAATTAACCATTTGAGTTATATTAAATTACCTGTCCAAATAAACATGTATAATATCTTTTATCAGCGTTTAACTACGATTTTGTTAGGGTGCAGGGAATCAGAATAATTACAATAGGAAAGCTAGCTCATTCAGAAAATTCATTTAAGTCTAGGTTTGCAATAGAAAGACTAATTCAACTTTGAACTCAACACCTCGATCAGAACCAAGAGGGTTACCACAAAAATGAAAGTAATTAAAATCCTATATCATAAATCAAAAAAATTACACAACGTTTGATGGAATTTAATTACAATATAAATACGGGTATATTTGCGTTCAAGATCGTAAATAACGTATTAATTAGTTAAGTACATATGTCTATAAAGATATATAGTACAAGAGAGCTTTAAATAGCTTTCTGTAGATATCAAAGAAGAGGGTCCAATTTTCATGGAGGCTTATGTGTTGTAGGGGAGGAATTTTCCATCCCTGCGAACACATATGCAAAGCCTTAGAAAAAAAAAATTAAACATCGGTCATAGCCAAGAGAGAAGAAAATTTTATATTGTTTTAAACAAATAAAAATAAAAGAAAATGGGGAAAAGGCAAAAACATTACATCATTTCAAACAGTTTGATAATGCCTTAAAAATAATAACATGTTAGAATTTCTTTATAAATATATATTTTTTTTTAAATTTACTAACAATATTATTAAATACATAAAAGAAAAAATTACAAATTAAAATTGAGTTCAAAGAATTAAATTTTATAATAATAAATACATAATTTCACAACAAAACTAATACATTCAAATATTAACATATAACCAAAACGAATCTCATTCATTTTGTTTATGGTGACATGAATTTTTAAAACCATCATACGAGTATTTTTAAATAGAGTTATTTATTACCTCCTTCCCCCTTACAATACCTCTTCTTTATAACACAGAACGTAACCGATAAACATTAAAGATTTCTTCTTGTTTTACTGTAGATTCCGATAAGTAGTGAGTTATCCATACCGGCAACAACAACCTTATCAAGCAAACATTCGCCATGACTCAGGTTCACCTCAGATCTCTTATCGAACTCAAAGTTACTCTTCCATTCGATAATTATTTTCGATATCATGTCAACACCACGTTATCGGGAAAATACCGATATAAACATGACACATGGCACAGGTAATTTTTGGTTTTCTTTCTCAGCAACCTTATATAATATGAGTTTTGTGACATTAGCTTCTAAGGTATTAATTGAGGTCTATTGTGATAAAGTTTGAATTCAAGCAGATATAAATCTATTTTATAAATTATTATTTTCCAATCAAGACAGGTAGTATAATTTTCTGTTTTTGTTTCTTGTGTTTGTATGACTTGTTGCATAGCTTTTATCAAATGTAATTTTATTCTTATTTTTTATGTTTCAAAGTATCTGTCAAATTAAAATTATACTACCAACTGTAAAAGCCCTATGGGCGTTAAATAAATAAAAATAAATAAAACATTCTTTGAAACGAAAGTTTGATATCTATAGATTGGAAAAGTAATCTAAAGAAAAACGCTAAATATATTTGCGAAAATTTTTATCACTTTCATTATGTGTGCACTTCGGTTATGGAATGCTTCTGTACTATATATAATTTTGATAACATTCAGAAATGTTTTTAGATTAAAAAAAAAAGGAATGTTACAGAAAAAGCAATCAGTTGGCAAGACATATACAAGGTGTCTTGGGGTACAGTACACAATCTTCGGGAGGTGAATCTACATGGTAGTACAATAAAAAAAAATGCGAAACTTTTTTCGAAATTTTAACGTTTTAAGGTAGTTTTCAGAATAAAAAGTTGAATAGTTTACATGGAGAAAATAATATTCTTCTACGGAAAAAATATTCTTGTATTATTGTATTTTCTTTTTTACTTCTACCATCATGTAGATTCACCTCTCGAAGTTTATGCACTTTACCCCTGGACACACTGTATATAAAATTAAATATTTAACTGTTACGCCTTTTCCCTGCAAGGGTAGGAAGATATACCGTCAAACAACTCGGTCTTGGCACGCACTTATTTCACATTCATACATTATCTCATACAAACCATTCTTAATTTTAAATTTTTTTTTAAGTGAAACTTCTTTACGCGCGTTATGCATTTTCGAGGACCGGAGTAAAACCGACTCATGACCGTCACGAAAAACCGTGATCATTTCGCTATAGGAGCCTAGCTAATATTATATACCTAGTTTAGGTCACTCTCCAAACTCAGCTTCGTGGTCTAGAGCCAAAGCGCCCGACTGTCGTCGTGAAGAACCGAGGTTCGATCCCCGCTTTAACTATTTTTTTTTCTTTTTGTGATTTTTTTAATACGAGGAAAAGTGATAAAATGCTCTCGTGCTGCGACTTTTAGATATTTTGACTATATGATATTTTGGTCGAAATATAGCTTACAAATCGAGCCGGTAGAGTCGCTCGGTATTTTGATTAATTATTTTTATTTTGAATAATTAAAATTACTAATCAAGGCCGATAACGCGACTAATTACCCTCGCAGACGTGCGTGACAAGTTTTTTTAGTAAAAAACACAGCCGTAAGTGAGTATTTAAAATTTTTAAATGTTTTTCAAATTCAGACTCCATACGGGTATGAGACTGTTAAAACACGATAGATCTTTTTCAAAACGGACAGATATACGGAAATATTTTGAAAAACGACAGATATGACTTCACACTGCCGATATATCTTCGATTCGACCCTATATAAAGCGTTAACGAGACGTTATGTGATATTATTCATTTGCCGTGTTTGAAAACGAAAATTTTCGCTGGACAAGTCAATTGAGGAGTACACATTGTATACGCGGTTCTCGTCGCGCGAGATACCTCTCCTCGCGGTCTAGAGGCAGAGCGTTCGACACTCGTAATGCAGGACCCGGGTTCGAATCCCATATATTTATAACTTTTAATTTTTTTTATCATATGATACTTATAAATATGTCAATATTAGGAATCTAGTTAAACGTTCATTTGTTAACAACACGCCTATAAATAAATTTATGCTTTTTAATACTATAATGTACAGAATTCTGAATAATAATAATATGAAATGAAAAGAGAGAGAGAAGAATACTAAAAGTTTTACTTCCGTCGTGCGTAGGCTTGCCACACACTGTATTTTTTAAAAAATAATAACTCCACACAGGAGGCCCTCAAGAAAATAATTTCCCTCAGGGCCTATGTCATCTTTGGGGATGCTGTATGGAGGGTCTTTTTGTGGAGAGGAAGGAGTGAACATTCTGTTATATGACTATTGACATGTCCTGACTCAAGTATTTGGTTAACTTGATCGTGCCATGTCTTCCTCGGGCGTCCCAGACTTCTTCTACCATTCACAATTGTGTAATTTATTCTCCTTTTTAAATACTAAAGGTAAGTCAATAACAAATATTATTCTTGGAAAAAGTCTACGTACGAAATCATACGTGGTGGAATTTCCACGAGTGACTTTGTATAAATTTCGCGTGGAAAAAATAACACGAGATGAATTTTATTCATAGATGTATTGTTTTATTGGAATAAGCTATTTAAGTTTGATAAATAATTATAAGCAGTAATTAGTCGCCTGAAATATCAATACAAATTGAAAATATCTCCCGAGTAAAAATAAATGCCGCCAACGGGAATTGAACCCGTGCCTTCTGATGTCCGGTCAGGTGCTCTGAAACCAATGAGCTATGTCGGCTTATTTCCAACCCGCAAAATAATTCATTATGTTCTAGTACCTCAATCAACAATTACTGCTTATTATATTTTTTCCACCTGTAAACAACCAACTTTATTTTTGTAGGTAAGGCTTTGTTAGTGCTAAATTTCTCACTAGATGACGTCGAGACATATTATATCTTAATTTGTTGGTGAAAAAATTTTGACTTTATTTCTTTAATGATAAACAAATAATTACAAGCAATAATTATTCGCATATTTATGACTCAATTTCTAATTATTGCTTATAATTATTTGTTATCCTTTATGCTGTGCATAAAACCTTGTCTTATAAACATTAGTTTATCATTAAAAAAATAATATTCTAGTTTGGTTGTACATCGAGCATATGCTTCATTTAGTATTTTGGCATTTATACATTTTTAATGTAGGTAATTTTAAAAATATTGCAAATTATGATGTTCGCGTGTGGCTTACACTCTTAAAGTACACGCTCCAAATGGAAAGAAATAATCCCGTCACGTCAATAATACTACACCGTTACAACATTACACTATCCGACTTTGTGACGTGAACGCCACGTGGAACTATCAGTATCAATGAAAACGTACTATTTTACTATGGTAAAGCGTATGTCAGAATTAAAAATAAAACACCACAATAATATATACACCACATAACTAGTTTAATTTACTGTTAAATTACAGAGCAGTTTTAGATTTTTTATTTATGAAAGACAATTTGTAAATGAGCACCATCCACTTTTTTACACTCATTTAGCCAGGAACTAAAATTTTCAATCACTCGCCGGAGTATTTTTCTTAGAATTGCATTGATTTCGTCTGTGATTCATCGTTTCAAAACATTTAAGTTGGGTGTTAATGGGATAAAAACTTTACTTTAAAATAAGCCGTAGGAAAAAGTCAGCGTGGTCTGTATTCCTCGGTGGCCAGTTGATGTCTGCTCGGCGACTAATTTCTCTGTGAGAGAATAAATTGTGTAGAGCAGTCATTTTTTACGTGGGAAGTGGTTTCATCTTGTTGGAAAATGTGTTTTGGCCAATCTTTTTTTGAATTTCTGGAGCCGAAAAAATTCCGGATCTTATTACAATATCGATCGGAACGAAAAAAATTCTGAGACATCCGTTATAAAAACAACAAAACTTTTTTAGCGAAGGCGCAAACCAACGACAATATTGAAAAAAAACTTGGATAAATATTTTGTCTTCTAACAAAATTACATACCTGGTATTTTTAAACGGGGCCGTGGACGGAAAATTTATTTCGTTTGGTGCCATAAGATTTTTGTTTGGGTCCTTTTATTTTCTCTGTTAGCTCACTGTTCATGGCTCATTAATATGTGCTTATGCGTTATATTAACTTCACATTTCTCATAAATTTAATTATTTCTTCTAATGCTGTCTTACGTAAAATCACAAGGAGGAAATCCGTAATTGGTTTTATTTAGGCTATTTTACTTATGTACAATCTGTAAAAATGTAAACTGTTGATTTTCCCAAAAATGAATAAATAAATAAATAAATAAATAAATATTCTGATTTAACAAGATTTACAGATTGTTAAGGAGTGTCTGAATAGATTTACCGTACTTAGATATCGCCAAGACTTCTCTTCTCCTATCTCCTTTTTATGTAATTTGCATCCCAACTGCTCCTCACCATCTGGAACGAGTGAGATATGGATCCCCGGTTGGGGTATGTTGTGAAGTGAAGAGAAGAATATTATAAAGCGGTAAGGGAAGGTTAGAAAGTACCTGACTATTCAGATCTTGTCACCAAACATGGCCAAAGCAATTTCAAGCAACGTTTCAATTCTGAAGGGTGGTCTTACACCAGGGCGATAATGAGAGTATCTTCCACTCTTTTGGGTTAAGTTATGGGGCTGAAGGGAGTTGGGAAGAGGAATTAAATAGGGAATTAAATTTGGGAACGTTGGGGTATACAGATCAAGTTATCGTAGACCAAACTTGATGGCCTCCGTGGTCGAGAGGTAAGGCTGGAAGATACTCTCAGTATCGCCCTGGTTTAAGACCACCATTCGGAATTTAAAAGTTGCTTGAAATGACTTTGCCCGTGTTTGGCGACCAGGTCTGAATTGCCAGGTACTTTCTAATCTTCCCATAACTTTTCCTCTTACCTCCACAACATACCCCAATTTGGGATACCGTAGTGTCATTTGCTCCAGGCGGTTGGGACTCTTGTGCGGTTTCACTAATATGCCATTCTACATGTTTTATGCCAACTAGACTCCGTAATCGCCGGTTGAAGTTAGTTAGTTATGTCGTTTAACACCCCGTAAACCACTCTACGTAGTAAGAACATGATCGACTTGAGGGCATAGCTTTCCTCTACACACGACCTAAGAACACAATATATCATTTACTTTTTAATCGAAACTTTAATGAGTCCCGCAATAATAATATTGCGAATTGCAATAAATTGCGAATGTAATAATACTTAATCAATGATTTCCTACGTTTTTCAAAAAAAATTACACTTTATCGAAGATTGAATTTAAAATAAACTCCGCCTAAATGTTCCCGGTTAGTGGTAGTTTTATTAAAATAATTAAAAAATCAATAACACAGCCGATTCATGCCATTGAAAGCTGTCATTTAAGATTTTAAAGCTGAGTCTTTTTTACATGCTTAGATAATAGGATAAAAATAATCTTTTTTTAGTAAGTCCGTAAGTCATGAAACTCCATAATTTGACCTTTACAAGATCATTTCAGCCCTTACCCAACAAAACCCTATAGAACCTTCTCCGAGAGGCGCGCGGCTTTAGGGAGACCTTCTATCTATCGATGGAGTGTGGGAGGGGTGGGGTACTACGCACAGACCCTTCGTGACGTAGGTGTGGGGATGAAATCTCCCTTACGCCGTAAATACCCACGTAGTTCGGGCTCCCACGCTTTGTTACGAAGGTTATGGTTGAAGTGAAAGCTTCAAAACATTGTCTTTCTTGAGTTAATTTTTTTATTATTGACACTTTTTGGGAATTTTTATAATGTCTTTACAATTTGTAATTTTACCTTAAATAATTTGGGTGGGTATAAGAGAAAGGTTGGTGTACTTGGCTTACCAGATCTATTCACCAAATTAATTGGTAGTCAGGTACTTTTCATTCTTAATCTTTTACAACTTCTTCCCATCCCCTCTTCCTTGCCTAACAACATGAAACAGTATATCACTGACATCAGACCGTTGTTTGGACTCTTGTGAGATAAATTCTCATATGTAAACATTATTGTAAGAATTACTAAGAATCCGTTTTAACTCCTCAGGCATTTGTTCTGTTTTGGGAACAGACAAATATTACCCGTAGAGTGAATTTGTTCGCTTCTCGGAACAGCTCAAATGGTCTCATACAAATCGTTGTACTTACGTCACAGTAATAAATATGAACTAAAGAGAAAATACAAAGCATAATATTCAAATATAGAATTTAAACATAGAATAATCAAAATGTACCCCTCTGTGAAACCAAAGGTTTCGACCGTTAGATGAGCCTCTTTTAAAACCTTTTGATGTTTGATTTTAGAATTTTAGTACTTCAAAAATGAAATCTTTATTTCTAATAATAAAAATTTAGAGAATATTTAATCACCTTTCAAAAATAGTTTTTAGTTTTCAGATACCTTCAGAAATATTCTGTTTATTTGGATTTTATTGTGAAGCGGAAATACGCACAAATTCTCCAAGCATCTTTACGAAATATAACGGTCAGTATGCCAGAGGCCTGAAGGGTTGAATCCCCTAAAAACGTCGGTTGGCAATGAAACATATTATATAAGTATTTTATCGACGTAAAGTTTTAACCTTTAATGTTGTGTTTATTTTTACGAATGCCAAACGGCCGTGGCAAGCACGCCTATAACTAAATATTGATTCATCTTAAGCCGATTACACTTTTATCGTTCTCCGCTACTGGTAAAATGATTACTTTTGATCAGTGGCGTATATAATATACACACTCTTTTACTGACTGATAGAGTCGGAAGGTCTGGGTGTTTCAAAAAATGGTGTTTCTCATTTTTGAGACGATCAAATCGACGGCAAGCGCCATTTTGAATTTGTGACATCCCGGACGATTTCCGTTAAATGCTCACTCTCGGCCCTTTTAAGCTTTTGGTCAAATGTGATGCAGGTTGAAATATCCCATCCTTAAAGAGGCCGATGAAGGACATTATAAATATTTTTTGTTTTGTATTTTGGGAAAGATCTTTGTAGAGTAATGGTAAACATTATTGACTGAGCGTAGAGTAATCCCTCGAAAGTGTTTTGGCTGCCAAACTAGGAAGAGAAACCATTTTAGGACAGGAAAAATTTAAGGAAAGATTAAAGAAAAGAAAAGAAAATGACAGAAAAATTGTTTTGTAACCATACTTATTGAAATAATAATAATAACATAAGCGAGATATACGTAATATATACTTAATAATAAAGAATTAACATGATAACATGGTAATATATACTTAATAATAAAGGATTAACATGATATCATGGTAATATATACTTAATTATAAAGGATTAACACGAAAACATTGTAACAACTGGTGGTTGCATTGTATGTTATAAGCTTGTATACATATTTTGTAGAAAAAATGAACAAAATTTGTCATACATAAATATTTTTTAAAAAGAAGAAAATTTGACATCAACATTTGAAGTTTTTTTTTTTTGCTTTTGTTTTCAGTACCTTATAAGTAAATGCCATGAAAATAGAGACTATTGTTCACGAAACTACTATATTTATTACGTTGAATATATTATTCTGGATTAAAATTGTTTTTGACTCCTGCCAACCCGCACATATAAAATACGTTTTTATTTTTATATAATTTTGGGTTCCACAATAACTCAACACAGTTACAATTCAACACACTTTTAAAAAGTGATATAAAGTCATTAGAAACGATGATATTTTTTAAAACCTAACCTAACCCAACCTACTTAACCCAGTTAATAAAGTTTTTGTTTCATCACTTTCCATGACTTTATATAACTTTTTAAAAATGTGATAATTTTGATGTGTGTAGTATTTAGGTATTCTGGAATATGACATTAAAGACCCGCCCGGGTGCATTGGAGTTTAACATGACGCCCCTGCTCATGATTATGATAATACTCGTACATGCAAATAAAAATATGTTATCTTTTTTCAGCGATGAATTCCATTGTTGTTGTTACATCATTATCACAGGTATTTGTTTTTCGATCAATTTTCATGTATAAATAGTATAAGAAAAGAGCTACCGACCGTTTTTGAAGTACTTTTTGGTCGTACGGTTTTCTATGAAACTATCCTGAAATGTTTGGATTTAGAATTTAAGAATATGAAAAAGTAAGGCAAGAAGTATGGAGAAGTTTTCATCACAGCGCAGTGTTTCGATAAAACTAACGATATTCGAGTTATACTGCGCGATAGTTACACGCGGGTCATCGTCCTATCATTCGTCCTTCAGGGTACTTATCTATGATCCTTCCCGTTCTACACGCGCGCTTTCCAACGAACGTTCCAGAACGAGTTTTAAAATTTTTCGCGCAGAATTAGAAGAAGTAGACTTGCCGCGCTAAATATGCTCCATAAACAATAGCAGGCGTTTTTCCGCTTTC
Organism: Hesperophylax consimilis; assembly: GCF_061612785.1. Lineage (NCBI taxonomy): Eukaryota > Metazoa > Arthropoda > Insecta > Trichoptera > Limnephilidae > Hesperophylax > Hesperophylax consimilis. The sequence continues at coordinate 41,376,637 of NC_142842.1, forward strand.
CCGCTTTCCGGTTCCTCAACTATCCGACCAAATACAGAAGTGACATTACTATCAAAGACAAGAATGGCCGCGGCCGCCCCGTCAACCTTCTATTTCGGGTTTAGAAGAAAATGCATCGGGAGAAATGTACTATCCCCAAACGCAAGCAATAAATAGCACGCACACACACCAAAAACAAAACACAATAAAAGTGGATTTAAATGAACTATTATATTTGGTTTATTCTTTTTTGTGTGGTGGTCTAAAGTTGCCTCGCTCTGCTTGGCGGGTGTGCCGCACGCGCCCCGTATCGGCGCAAGTAGTAGCTTCTTCGTCTAGTGTTCGTGTGTTCCCGGCTCCCGCGACCTTCTTTCGTCCTTTCCGAGGCGAGTCGACGGCGGGCCGCGACGATTGTCGGTCGTACCTTCGTGTTCCCTTGTCAACACCGATTCTACGTAAACTAACAACCCAATTTACTAATAATAACAAACCAAACACACCGTTCTTAATTACAACTCTCTTTATCTGTCGTGGTTGATTGTGCCCGCGAGTGACAGCTGTCTAAACGTTAAATACAAAACTTGAGTGGGATATAGCGGACTGTACCGGCTTGGAAAGTGAGGTTAGTGTTTGTTTTCAATTTCACTTTATATGAAGTACTAACAAACGCACGTGAATCGACTATACTCAAAACTTCAGCAGTGTCATTTTTACGTTTACCTGAAATTAACAACGTCACAGTTTCAGCATATTTCAGTAAACATTTCAAATAATTACAACTGCATGTTATCGGCTAATAAATTCGTACATAATAATAAACATTCACTTTAACATTATTATTTAATGTTATGGTGCATATTCAATCAAATTCAATAATAATTTGTTTTAATTATATGCATTTCACTGATATCAATTAATATTATTCTAAAACAAATTTGCATATATTTTTTGGTATTGTTACATTTTATTAACATGATGTTGCATATTTTAAAAATGTACCGCGAGATATTAAAAATTAAACCCATATTTTCTATAAAACAAAACAAAAAATTGATTCATAGACAAAATGAACTCATATAAAATAATAATAAATAATGATGAATAAAATTTTTGTAACAAATTACTGTCACATCAAATTCTATAAAAATTTGTATTTGTAAACAAAACATTACAGAATATTTAAAATTTGGTAGTTTTTTACAGACCGAACACAGTTAGGTCTAATGTCACCTTTCAATGTCACTGCTTGAGGTCAGGCATCAAAATATTTCTAGTTTTTCAAAAATTATTTGCGATTCTACACGATTTTAAACACGACACATGTTTCTTCTTTGTGAAACATATTGAAAATAAAGATGTTACGCTGATAATAAAATAAGCGAAATTACAATCACAAATCCATGGATAACAATTATCTAGGAATTCTACAAAGTTTGTTTGCATATTTACGTAGATAAAAATTATAATTATATACTTTTTTACGCATGCTTTATGCGATATGCGTTTAATTCCCTGAATAATCTATTGTAAATCTGTCTGTAAGCAAGTTAGAACCTTTTATATCTGTTTGAGACTTAAGATAGAAATAAGCTAGCAAAGATATTTTTTAAATTTAAAACTTGGCAGCGCTTAAAATTTTATTCTTTCTGACAAAATGTTTTCTCAGAAATATAAGTTTTCCGTAAAGGACGATTATTGCTGAAGATTAAAACAATTTTAGCTTACTTAGATTATAAATAAAAATACGTGTTTTCAAATAAATCAATCTATTCAATGCGTTTTCCAATCCGCCGTTCAAGCAATACACTTACTGAAAACGAGTATATCTTACTTTTCGTTAATTATAAATCGTAGATAAGTCTTTGTTGTCTATGAGAACCCGTAAACTTATTTTTTCTTGTGTCAATATTATTTTGATCAATGAAGAATACTCTCACTAGACAGACAGCGGTCATTTCATGGCGTTACGAGCTTCATTGACAGTTGGTTGTGTCAAACCCCGTCACATTTGATGACGATCCTATCGACTATCCACCCTTATGAATTTTTGACATTTGAACGCTGTTTCTCGGTTTGTTTTAGCTTCTGATCAAAATATGATCCGCGCGGAGAAAAATTAGTATTGCTGATTTATTAAGATCATGTTAATAACGGGATTGCAGGCCGTTTCCTAATATTTTTTTAGTACATTCATAATACAGGGTGTCCGGAAACTCGTAGTACAAGCGGGAAACTGGTGAATCTACATCACATTTGGAGTCGATTTTGTAGTATATTTTTTTTTTATTTGAGCTTTCGTTATCGAGTAAATCGAGTTTGAAGTTGATTTTTTTTTTTTTTTATGATATTGTTTACAGTAATCAACTACTATAAATAATTCCCTCTTACTCTCCTTACTGATTTATTTTATCAGATTTTCATGAAATTTTATGGCGCTTATACACTTGCGAGCTAAACCACTGAGCCGAACCTGTGAACCTCTGAACCATTCAATGAAATTATGAACCGTTCGATGTTCGATGCTAAGTATAAAGATGACCAAATTTCCACGTTTTATTCCTTTCCAATAATTAGTGACTTGGCTCGCGAAAATTTTGTCATCTTTATACGTACCTATATGTTTCAACGAACCTCAAACCACGAACCACGATTCATGGGAATGAAACGAACCCACTGCAAATGGCGGTTTGCGTTTATATCTCAAGCCCCCGCATATCCAATTTCTACCGATTTATAACAAGTTCCTCCTTAACTATATTTTATTTATCTCTTTCTCTTTTCTATCTTTGAAGATAATATCTATGCATTTAATATGCCGAAACGATAATTATTTGAAATTCTCTCGATAGAAAAAAATCGCAAAGTAAGCTTCGAAAATTATTTAAAACACGTTTAGTTCTGTTATTTTACATGTTATAGCCATGAAAATGAAGCCAGTGTATCTTTAAATGCAAGTAAAGCATTTGTCGAGAGGTTTTTGATCTATTTCAAACGAGTCATGTTTTATTAAATATTTTCACGGTTTTCACTTAATTTTATCTTTTTTTATATTAGCGCGCTCCTTCTAACATTAATTATTTACATATCTCCTTCTCAAACCATCTTTAAACGCTTACTAAAAACGCTTGTTAAAAATAGGCCCGATTCGCCCTTTTCTAGTTTTAAAGATCCCAATAGCTGATGGATATAATGGGAACAAGTAGAAAGGTTCATAGGTTCGGCTCGGAAGTGGATACACTTCATAGCGATCAAAACATTAGCGTCTTTTTTTCCACCATTCAGAATCAAAACGTTGCTTTAAATGGCTTGTTGTGTTTGGTGACCAAATCTGAGTACCCAAGTACTTCCTCACCTTCCTCTTCCCCATCTACCCCTACCTACCTTCAGAGTCACGACGTACGTCTATTGAAGATGTCTCACTGGCTCAGGAAGGTTAGTAGCAGTTGGAACTCTAAAAAAAATCTCAGTGTGAAAGATCAAAAAATGGCGCTAATCTTCGATAATTAAATGTGACTGGGCTCCAACATACCGAAACTATTAAATAAATGGAGCAAAATATATATTTTATTTTCTGTGTTTTAATATCGTAGGAATCTTGTCTATGGCATTACTTACTGCAGGCTAAAACAATAAAATTACAAATCTTTCTCATATACACAACAAACTAACTGTGTATTTCAAAACTTTCTTTAAACACCATCACTTTTCCCCATTTTCTTATATCTACCGATCTCTTCTAAATTTCATAAAATGATTGCATATTTACATATGGCGTATAAAATAAAAAAAATGTTATCTGCCTTTTCAAATCCGCACAAATTGTTTATCATTTTGATTAAAAATAATTACACTTCTAATGCAAAATAATTCTAATACTATAGACAATAATTATATACCCACACGTTCGTGTTATTTTATAACAAAAATATAGATATTCGAGATCGGTAATATAAATTGAATGACTAAAATTATGTGGTGTAATAATTTATCACACAATTTGGCTTCCTGCGATCTGATGAACTCGTCAGAGGGTGATGATTTGGCCAAACTCAATACTATCAGGTAGGTACCCAGATAAATACATTTTAATACGCACCTACACAATATGTGTTTTTTATTTGAAAATATCCTTTTAAAGTGTATTCCTTGAAAATATATTTTTTAAAGTCTACTCATTGAAAATATGCTTTTAAAGTGTATTCTTTAATATCTTTGTGGTGAAACATGACTGAAAATGATAAATTAGTAGGTATTTTTGTTAAAAAAATTGGCAAATATACAGAAAAGTGAGAGACGGTCAGTAGGCATATTTTTATTTATTTGAAAACACCTTTTATCAGTTAGATAACAACGAGAAACAACTATTTCAGCAACCAAAAGTGGAAAATAATGCATTTGACTAGCAATTTTGATTAAACCCAAACCTATTTTGAGTTCTTAGGATAATAGTTTGGATTAAATAAAATAAAAGCATAAAAACTAACCTCAATTCAATAACAATGGTTGCCAATTGAACAATCATAGTTTGGATTAAATAATAAACTGAAAAACCGGTTTTAATTTTAACATAATAACTATTTAAGGATAAACGTAAAGTTCATGAAAATCTGATAGATGGCATAAATTTAATATATATATTTTTTTATTTATTTGTTTAATATTTGTATTTTTTACAGTAAATATACAATGTTTACAAGTCATACTGTTTTAATTTATACTACACTTCCATTAAAAGCATTTGGAGTATAAGAAGAGTATAGTAGGATAATTTGTGAGATTTTCAAGTGAAACTAGGGGAATCAGTTTTTTTGCTAACGGTTTCCGTAAAATATTTTTTTAAATATTTCATAATTTGTTTTTTTTTTAATCATTAATGCTTCTAAATTCTTCTGGTAATTAATTAAATAAATGTTTTCCTTGATGGGTATAATGGTGCTGGGCAAATGAAGTGTGAAGTTTAGGGCATGCAAATATATATATATATTTAAGTCTGGTTCGATTTTCAGTTATGAATGAATATTTATCTTTTTCTTTAATAATTTGAATAATTTATGAAAATGCACTTTTTGTAATTCGCGCTTTAAAATATTAAGACGAATTATTTTTTAGCACCCGTACATATAGATTGAATCACTTCTAAAAAATGCTATTTGTATTACTTTCTTAAAAGAATTGTATTTTTATACGAACAAAAAACCATTCATTCATGTCGCGTATTCAACTTGCAAAAAGTTTATTTAAAAAAAAAATTAACGCCATCTATGAACGCATAGATTAAAACATACGTTATATTTTCCATTTTCGGTTACTGAAATAGTTGGTATTCATTGTTATCTCACTGATACAAATTGTTTTTAAAATTAAATGTTCCTATTAATTGATTCCCACTTTTCTGTACATTTAACAATATTCTATTTGAGTATAGAGACAAATAGTTTTTGATACACTCAGTCATCCCTTCTTCAGGGCAGTAAAACAATCGCTGTTCCTGCGCTGAATAAGGCACGATTGTGCGTAAATTAGGAATTTAAACTTAGATTTAAAAGAGGGATGATAAACGTCATATTCAATTTATTGTATTTTAGAATTTATTTTAAAAACCTTGACGAATCAGTATTAAAAATCGATAGGTTGCATGAATCAGCTTTAACTGTGCTTAGTAACTAGATATGTATAGATAGGTACTTTCAGAAACATGTGTATATTTGCCCTGATGATGGACACAGCAAGACAGTCCATAAAGTTGGTTTGTGCACAAGGAGGTAGCACTGCATGTTTAAGCACCCTATAAAAATAATTAAAAAGCAAACGTATGAAAAAGTCGATCAAATTAAAACGATTTCCAAAATATGACTTCCAACTCGTGGCTTTACGAATGCGGTTCACATAATAGTAGTAGATCCTAGTGCAGTGAGAGATGTAGGGGAAAGCGCGTCAAAATCTAACGATTTGAATTACAGGTTTTCGAAATTGTTAAACGTACTAATTTCGGTTGTCGGTGCATGCATGTGTGATGTGAAATATTCCTACGAATTCCTGCGTAATGCGTGAAATTAATCAAGCTCAATAAACTTATAATTTTCAAAATTGGAATTAAATCATATCAGAAAAGCGGTAAATTCGGTACCAATTTTATTGTATTTTAATAATTGTATATTCTATATTTGTAATATGTATTTCTTTTGTTTATATTTTCATCTGATAATGAGTTTTCAAGTTAACCCACGGTGTTCATTCGAATAGTATTTTTTTGATGGGCAATTTTTCCTAGGATTTTTATTTTTTTAAATTTATATAGTTTAATTTTATTTAAAGTATTATTATAGAAACAAAACATTGTATAATCATATGTCTCCTTGTTATTTATTATTTCTGTTGGTGCATTAATAATCAGTTATTTAAATTATTAACATTAATAATTTCTCCAAAGAAACGTCACTATCTCACTGACAGTTCTTTTTTAAATTTTTCTCTGGCATGTAGGTACCATAATATTGAAAACAAAAGCGAATAACTTCAACACGACAAACATGACGATTTCACGTTTGAAAAATAATTTCTTCCAAAATAATAAAAATTCCACCATCTTGAAACATAAAACAGAGGTTACAAAAAATTTACAGACAAACGAAATGCAAAACTGTCGAGTTACAACATTTTTTTTGCACCAAAACACGTTTTTCAATTATCAAATTTTAAAGATGTTGTGCTATATTTTTTTCAAATGAGCAAAAAAACTCAATATTTAACGGAACTTCTAAAGAAAACTTTTTAATTTCATTTTCTTCAATTATCATTTTTATAAGAAAATGTTGAAGGTCAAACTGTATCTCCTCGTTATGCCCGGATTACATGTAGGTACATATCTCGACCCCTAGACTCTAGACTAGACGAAACTATTATACAAAATTCATCCCGTTGATGGCGCAGTATTTTTTTAACTCGTTTTGACGACGACCTTCTAAAGAACTTATTTTAATCACCCCAAGATTCTGAAATAATACGAGTAAGTAATCCAGCAATTTCAAGGGATTTATATAAATTTTCAAGTGAACACTTTACCATCGGTGAATAATTTCGATAAGCATAAGGCACTTAAACCACGTCTACAGAATTTTATAAGTGGTTGTTGTATTCGGTTTCACCCGAGTATTAACTGTAAAATTTTTTAAAAAATGCGCTAAGCTCAAACATTAAATAAATCAACCTTTCAATCAAAATCAATCATTTAAAATATTAAAAAAAAACCTTCCTATCCAAGAACTGAAATCGACAACTCCATTGTACACTCACTGTACAGGATTTTCCAATAAGAGGTGTTATTTTGAATTGCCCGCTATTTCGGTAGATGCTACTTTTGAAGTCATTTTTTGATATTTGACAAGTAGAAACTACGCCATTAATAAAAATGGCACGATACACGCTTAAACAACGCATTTAAATTATTAAAATTCACTTGAGTGAATCAAATGCAAATCATATTGAGTGATGAGGCCCATTTCCACATCGGTGGCTTCGTCAACAAGCAAAATTGTAGCATCTGGGGCTCGGAAAACCCAAGAGTTATTGTTGAAAAGCCTCTCTATTCTCAACGTGTGACTGTTTGGTGCGAAAATGATGCTGGAGCAATAGTTACGGTGAATGGATTGCGCTATCGAGAGATGATTAATGCTTTTTTGTGGCCGGAATTGGATGGTATTGATCTGGACAGCGTTTACTTTCAACAGGACGGCGCTACGTGCCACACAAGCAACGAAACTATTGATATTTTATAATTGAATATCTAAATAACACCTCTTATTGGAAAACCCTGTATATTAACTGCTGTAATGTCATCCGATTTCAGAGAAATGCGTATTTGTCCGCGTGTGTGTACGTGTTTGCCACTAAAAGTCAGTAAAATGTAATGTCATCAATAACGACTCTATCTGCCGAGTTTCAGCTCGATCGGATGTCTGGAAGTGTGTTAATTTCAGTTTACAAGATTTGCATTCATTAATTCTCGAAAAAATAGTGAAATTCAAATAGATAACTTAATAATATTATTTAATTCAAATTCTGTGTTTCATCATTTATTATTCACATGTAGATTAGGTATTATAAAGAGAAAAAAAATGTAACAAGCAGTAATTGTTTAATGAAACACTAGTATATATTGAATTATTTCGCGGATAAGAGATAAGCCGCCATAGCTCAGTGGTCAGAGCTGTCGACCGGAAATCGAAGGGACACGGGTTCGTCTCCCGTTGGCGTCATGTATCTTTTATCAGGAGATTTTTCAATGGGGATGAGTGTTTCAGGCGAATAATTATTGCTTGTAAAATAATTATTATAAAGAGAATTTTGACTGTCGTAATGTCAGATTTAAATACAAAAAGCCACTGGCGCACAGACACAGCAAAAGATTTACTGAAAGAAAAGATCTGAAAATTCCACGAGACCTCGCGCAAAAGTGACAAAGCTAATAAATGAACAATTCATGTATTTAAATGTCTGAATGTACCTAGCTTATTATATATCTATGAATACATAAAATTAACTTAAACGTACTTATCATTAAAAAAAATGTATATACCTATGTTTTCATAAACAAGATGTACGAAGAAATTTATTTTATTAAAAATATTAAGATAAATTGATTTTTTGGTGGAATCTGTAGACGAGCTTTGTACAACTATCTTTTTTGTTTTTTTAGTAAACATTGGTTTTCATTATGTTTGTAAAAAAAATGCGTAAATTTATAATACTTAAAATCAAGAGATTTCGCGTTATCCTCTCTGATAATTTGGCAGCAACTTGAGAAAGGCGGTTCCTCCCTTCGGCCTGGCGGCGAAGGAATTTCGGCGTTTGACAGCCATTAATTAAATATATTTAGGAAACTGCGTGTTACGAGTATATATGGCTTGGAAATGCCAATAATTTTTATGAAACCCATTTAAACATACTTCAAGAATTTTGGAAGTAATTATATTTTGCTAGGTTGTCCAACATGGAGAAAAATGAGTTTTGCTAATTTATTAAGAATCTTTTTAAATTATTTGTAATCTGGGTAAAAGCGGGATTGTAGGCCGTTTCCTGATAAACTTTTGGCAAATTCCTAATTTATCGGAACACGTGTTCATGCACCTGCATTTGCCTTGATAAAATATAATAACGAAATACGTATCAGGATTTCTATGAACACATAACATTCGTACTAAAAGTTTACCAGGAAAACTATCAATTCGTTCGTTAGGGATCTTGCAAGCCTGGATTGCGAATAATTTGAAGAGATTCCTTAATAAATTAGCAATACTCATTTTTATCCATGTGGGTTGTCTATTACGTATGTCAAATAATTGGTTAAACTAAAGCAAAAAAAGACAGCAATACTTCCCTACTGTATTTTGAAATAAGTAGTAAAACAGTTATTTAAACATATTTGAAGCCTGTGCGGGTTTACTTCCCAATTTTTTGATTGTATAAAATACTTTGAATTTTTATTTTACTATTGCCTGATTTTAAAGTTCATAGGATTGGTAGTTTGTGATCGTTCTATGTGCATCTCAAAACCCGAAGTGCAGCTAACCACCGATGCACTGTCAGCGCATTTAAAAATAGCCCCCGCAACAGCTGACTTCTGTAAACACTAATAATAATATGCCAACAAGTTGCGCTGCTCTACGGTTCAGTATTCCAACAACTTCTTTAGGGTAATTTCATACCTTAACGACTTTACTAATTACGTACACATCTATTTTTAACGATTTATTTTTTTATTCATAATATGTCTTTTTGAAATAATATCGTACAAACGGATGTGTACACAGGTAATTTGAGTAATTTATGGACTGATAGGTGAAATATTTTGAATAACATGAAGGAACCGATGGATATAAATAAGCACAGCTGATAACGATGATAGTTCCGTTGTCACCTATCCAGCCTTCGTTAGAACGAAGCACACTTAACAGAAATAGATGTTGCAACAGAGGTCTCAGCGGTAGGACCGTTTGGTATAATTTCTTCTTTTTTCATCAACTGACACCCGGTACATGTAGCAGAGTGGACAAATCATCGGGTTACCACCTCGGGACTCTTTTGATGTTAGCTTTATCAGGCGTGTAGCTTTGCATAGGCCTACATCAAATCCTAAAATGTGTTCACTTTTAGCGATTTTTGGCGGTTATTTCCCATCCGAAGCCGATAGATGGCTTGTTTTGTGTCGTCAGCCCATTTCATATAATAAAATGTGGGTGACGTCTGTTTGTCTTCCGACCAAGGTCGCACTTGGATAACTTTGCATTCCACATGCCCGGCATTGTCCCACCCGAGTGTGGAGAATGTGACGGTTATGTCGTCGATACAGGTGCTGCGTGTTTCTAAAAGGGCCATTGTCCGTTTTTACAAATTTCACGAGATGTACGTAGAATTTGCTCTTTTAAGAAAAGTGATTTTCTTGTATAATATTGCCCCCGAAAATAGAAAAATCCTCTCTCAAAATCGAAAGGTTTTCTAAAATTCGGAAGGTACTTTTATTTCTAAAATTCGGAAGGCCAAGTTGCAAAAAATTCATTTGAATTTAAACTTGTAAATGCCACATTGATCTCCTGTATTTTGAAATTGAAAATAGTGTATGCTTTTTCTCTCCCACTCTAATCAATAACTATCCCACTTTTGAATTCTTATCATAAATAACCCTTGTAAAAATTTCATCTCTTCTCGTTTCAACTAAATAATATTTGAATAACATTTTCTGGTGGACAAGGCTCCTCCACTGCCTGTTGAGCCTAAGATACCGACGCACCGGACGCCAGTGACACTTGGTCATTGTCTGTTTCTCCCACCTTCCACTTTTCCATTAACTATTCTGCGCTGCTTGGTGAGCCTAAGATACCGACGTACAGGACGCCAGTGACACATGGTCATTCTCTGTTTCTCCCGCCTTCCACTTTCCAATGACTATTCTGTGCTGCCCGGTGAGCCTGAGATACTGACGCACCGGACGCCAATGACACTTGGTCATTCTCTGTTTCTCCCACATTCCACTTTTTCAATGACTTTTCTGCGCTGCCTGGTGAGCCTAAGATACCGACGCACCGGACGCCAGTGACACTTGGTCATTCTCTGTTTCTCCCACATTCCACTTTTTCAATGACTTTTCTGCGCTGCCTGGTGAGCCTAAGATACCGACGCACCGGACGCCAGTGACACTTGGTCATTCTCTGTTTCTCCCACATTCCACTTTTTCAATGACTTTTCTGCGCTGCCTGGTGAGCCTAAGATACCGACGCACCGGACGCCAGTGACACTTGGTCATTCTCTGTTTCTCCCACATTCCACTTTTTCAATGACTTTTCTGCGCTGCCTGGTGAGCCTAAGATACCGACGCACCGGACGCCAGTGACACTTGGTCATTCTCTGTTTCTCCCACATTCCACTTTTTCAATGACTTTTCTGCGCTGCCTGGTGAGCCTAAGATACCGACGCACCGGACGCCAGTGACACTTGGTCATTCTCTGTTTCTCCCGCCTTCCACTTTCCAATGACTATTCTTCGCTTCCTGGTGAGCCTGAGATACCGACGTACCGGACGCCAGTGACACTTGGTCATTCTCTGCTTCTACCGTCTTCCACTTTTTCAGTGACCACGAGTTTCTCCGTTTGGCGAGCAACGTGTCCAAAGTATCTAAGAATACGTTGTAGGCAGGCAGTTCGATTCCTATTATAGCTCTTCCAGGATAGATACATTTGTTTGCCCAGGCGGTGTCATAGATCAACCAGTGTCCATTGAATTCTGAGCATTTTTCTAAAACATAACTTAAATAACTGGGCCTAAGTGTTCATGTTTCCACACCGTGTAGAAGAATTACGGGGACAATCAGTAGTGCCCGGACGAATCTGATCTTGGTGGTCGTCGGTATGTCTCTGTCACTTCATATCTTTTGCATTTTGCTCTTCTTCTGTCGTGCAAATTCCTTTTTTCACTTCCTTTTCAAAGCTTTCTTCATCTCTTACGTACGAGGAACCAATTGTGGATAGAATTTTTCAACTCAAGATCTCTGTCTTACCGGGAAAATGCCTCTAACCACTCGGCCATTGGGGCATAACTATTTTACGTCATTTTTGTCGATCTCATACTTCAAATTCAACATTACAATATTATCTTCTACTAATTTCTCCCATCGTTTTGGCTGCTATATAATGCTAAATGTATAATGTATTCCCTTTTCCGTATTTTGAATGGGTGATAGAACCTGAAGGGTAAATTCCTAAACAATGATAAAATAAATACCCGGGTAAAATGATCTCCCGTTGGATTTTTAATTTTCTTGTCTGCCTTCGAACTTTAAAGTTTGAACAATCCCTTTACATCCATTCAAACTTATGGCAACTATTATCAAGGAATGTCCGTTTCGAATAAGGAATATAATTATTCGTCGTAATAGTTCTACCTATTCATTGTTCCTTCTTGTAATGTGATGTGTGTGTGTGTGTTTGTACCAGTAAGAGGATTTGTTCGTTGTTCCGACTCTGGGAGCGGAACGGACGGTCACGCTAGGCCCGTTTTACAAACCATCTCACTGCGTCTAGCCTGTCTTCTGTCACGGACTCATATTATACTGTAATATATTTTAAACTGCACTGTTTACAAAAAAATATAATATATTCCATGACAAGAATCAATAGGAAATGCAATCCTTTCAATCTCTCATCACTATTTATTATTTTAAAAACATTACAATATTGTTCATTTTAAGGCCTTTTAAAAATAAATTGCGTAAATATACTAAAAAAATGAAAGTAGTTACCTTACCTACACGGAAAATAAGAATTGCAAAGTTTTTAAGAATCTCTTCAATTTTTTGGTAAACTGGTTAAAAACGGGATTGCAGGCCTTTAACGAATGAATTAACAGGTTTCCTGTTAAAATTTTAGTATATTTCAAATTAGTTATTACATGTTCCAACATCGCGATAATATTTACAAAATTCACACGTTGAAGGCCTGCACCCCGTGTTTAACCGGATTATCAATAATAAGAGATTCTTAATAAATTAGCAATATTTATTTTCTCCGTGAAGCATTCTAGCAGAACTAAAGCTTGCCGTTTAAAAGCAGCTCCATTGATGCTAAATATGTCGATATATGAATTGGTTCTGTTCAAGAAGAAGTTGCCTTCCCAACCGGTATGCCCATTGGCAAGTTAGTCCTGCAGATTAGAAGATAAAACAGTCTATGCTGTCGGTGACGGAGATAACCATCGGGAACATAGAAATGGATGCTCTACAAGATAGCCAAGTTTGTAAACCATCCACGAATCAACCTGAAAAGTTGTGGAATGTGCACATGTAGGTGGTTCATTCCGAGCACACACGAGAAGAAATATGTGGAATAGAACCACGGGTAGTAGCTAGTAGCTATACTCGCTCAGGTTGAGAAATCTCAGAATTATAAATCAATATACCCCCCACCGGAAGAACTATTGGCAGGTTGATTGATACTACGGCAGAAATATATAATAATCTACGATGAACACTGTCTTCGATGGTCGTCAGGAACTTAGAAAATTATGCTCCAATACAGCAGAGCCCTCGAAAAAACCTCGAAGCAGCCTTTGGAAGTCTTGGCGAATAAGTGGTGGCGTCAAACCCCTCTTTTCTGATGTGCAAAGTTTGTCGTGTAGAGCCACGCATAGTGGACGCACTTTAACCTCACATATGCAGGCCATTTTTAGGATGCGCCCGTATTTTATCGTTCCAAAATCATCCATCTCCGTATTAATGAGATTGTCTCCTAATTTTTATGTCGATTGAAATGCATTATTACTAAAGAGAATATCAGTTTTTAGATATTTACAATGATATTTCAAAAACTCGGGTAAGACGTATGCAATGGTGTGTGGTGACGTCACATGAGACACTATTCAGTACAAATCATAATTTGACAATTTTTAAATTTTATGTGAATACCGCACAAGAGTCCTAATTGCTCCCAACTAATTGGAACCAGTGAGTGGTTGTATTGGTTGAAAGTAGTGAGGAAGGGAAGGAGCTGGAGAAGAGAAAGGTGCGAAAGTACCTGGCTATTCAGATCTGGTCATCAAACACGGCCAATGCCATTTGAAGCAATGTTTCAATTCTGAATGGTGGTCTTTTACCAGGGCGGTACTGAGAGTATCTTCTACTCTAGAACATGCTGCAAATATACGATATATTATTTTGAATAAGTAAATTGTACCACATACAAGATTTGAACCCGCGTCCTCCAGATTGCTAAGCGAGAGCAACCTCATTTATAGTTTGGTCTCCTGGTAGGTTCCGTGCCACGTAGAATCGTTATTGTACCTTTTTAAAGTGTCTGCTCAGAAAATTCTCATTTCTGAGCACAAACTGCCTCCTGTTTTATGTTATGTTTTAGTTTTAATATTCGTGTTTTGTTCTGTCCTGCTGTTATTGTTATTCTAAGTTTTGTCATCATTTTTTATAAACAGTGTATTTAGTGTTATAATATTAGATCTGTATTGGGTAAGGCACACTGTAGGAATAATTTTAAGAACCATTAATGTTTGTTATACGAGTAGTTAAGCGCACTTGAAGTGAAATGACACTAAACTGCGCTATATAAATGCCATGTTATTATTATTATTATTAGAATAATAAATAAAACAACATGATACTATTCTTAGATTAGTAGTAACGTTATCCTTACTTCTATTTCGCCAAATTAACGCGGCTTACGTAAACCGGTGCATAACTACATGAAACTATAATAGTAAAGTAATATTGTATTCTCATGTATGGCTGCTACGTGAACACCTGAACCCACGCCCGACTGCCAACTTTAAATATAATAATTTAAATGTATCTCAGTCATCTCTCCACTTTCATCCCACGGGGAAAAGTGACGGCCGTGACATTGAACTTCAGATGTCATCAGCCAACACTTATTCAACTCTAACTAATTAGTGGGCTTTCTTTTCTACATACTCGTACAGTTGATATGTAAATTCTTGCCGGCGATTAGGTTTCCCGTATTCTAAAATAGAAGACAAATGCGAACTGTTCAAAATTCTGGGAATAATGTGATGTGATGACAGATTTCAAATTCTTTGTAGTCAGATAAAGTTTTCTTTTTAGCGTTCGCGTGTAGGTACCTATTTAGAGAGTTTGTTTTCACCATTGAAAATGTATCACAGCTCAGTTAAAATGCATATTTTTTTTCAATAATATTGTGTGACCTGAAAACCTATTTTTAATCTGGTTATTGTTGACCAACACCTCTGCCATAGGACATCCCAAGTGGTTTGCTACGTTTAGTGAATTAGCAGGGGTGCCCGGGTTCATCGGGCAAGGTTTGTTCAGATCTTGCGTGGCGGGCAGAATCGGGAGAGGTTCAGCATCCCCAAAGATGATAAGGGCCCTGAGGATTTTTTTCCTCGGGGCCTCCTGTGTGGAGCTAATGTAAAAACATCATTCCAGGTATGAAAAATACGTTACCCAATGGAGCACGTAGATAATAGTATGCAAATAATTATATACAAACGGACGAGAGATTATTTTGCTCAGGGCCTCCTGGGTAAGGTTAACGTAAAAAAAATCTTTTTTCTCCAGACTCCAAAAATAGCCACAAACCGCCCATAATTGGCAGAAAATAGGTTTTTTTTCTGGTCCCCTTACTTATTGATGGTTGGCTCTTATCCCGAAAATCCTAGTTTGAGTGATATCTTCTTTTTAAAATTATTTTTATTGAAAATTTTTGCTATGTTGAAACTGTTATAAAAATGTACCAAAATAAAATAAAATATAAAAAATATGTGTAAATACAAAAGTCCCACAAAGGCAAAGCCTTTGCGTGAATATTATTAATTTTTTACTTTTTTATTTTTTTATTTATTTTTTATTTTACACACTTTAGTCCCGATAAACTACTTTTTAGCACGTCTAACGGGTTCTTTACATTATAAATCTTTTTATGGCGAGTTTACAGTTACATTTTTACAATTACATAAAAGAAAAAAATTAAATTTTACAGGAATATAGCAAACCAAAATTATGAAAACATAAATAACAATTTTAAAAGTCTTTAGAAAAATATATCATTGTAAGCTAATACAAATTATTAAAGCTTATCTTATATGATTTTAGATTTTATGATAATGCATAAAACATTAAGTATAAAACAAAGTGATAGTTTCTTGGCATCCGATCGAGCCGAATCTAGGCAGATACTCATTATAAATGGCAATGCATTGTATCAACTTTTGGTGTACAATCGTGTACATACACGCGGCCACATGCGCATTTTCCTAAATCGGACGACGTTAATGTATGAAATAAATGTCGGTCCTACCTGATCGGCATTTGGCGAGGTTGATAGAGTTCTCGACTCCAGTTCCTGGGTAAAAAGGTTCGATCCTCAGTTAAACGAAAAAAAGTTTTTTTTAAGCTTTAAAAGGCATTTAAAAATTCTAGTTGATTTTTTTAGGCTTTCATTTCTAAAAAAATCCGTCGTTTTTTAACTCCCAATTTGAAGATGACATAGCTAATCAACTTTGATTTCAATCGGTCAAGGGGCTCAGACAGATATGTATAATTAATGCAGTCAGTTAAGATAAATATAAAATCATTAATGTACAGGGTGACTAATTTATATTTTTTTTAATAATTGTATATTCACTTTGCGGCATCTTTATAAAAATAATTAACTTCGTTTAATCCACTAATTTAATAAAAAATCATCAAATAATAAATAATGCCTTTTTTGCAGGCCTTAATATTTTATTTAGCCTTAAAATAATAATAAAAAATCATTTCACAAGAGCACGTACAGTTGGTAACGTTTTATATAACAATATATTACGTTTTTTATGGACTGGTTTATAAAGGAACCCATTGGTTTAAAAAAAGCTGAAAAATTATTGTTTTTCTTTTACAAAACATATTTCCACTTTGTTTTTAAAAATGTATTACCATTGAAGAAGATATTACTAATAAATCTAAACGGAACTAGACACAGAAAAGTAAAAAGATAACCGTCACAACTAAAATTGACACCAGTATCTCTTGCATTACCGGGACAGGCGTCTTAAACCACTCGACCTTTTATTAAGCATATTTCAAATTCAGAATTAACAGTATCATCTTGCAACTACATTTTCCCATAACATCTACCTTTTAAAATGGAAACAAAGTTTCTGATGGAATTGGTTTGTAACCTAGATAGTGTATCGGATAAACATATCCGATAGTTATTTATATGATATCTTGACTTTTTAATATACGAGTATTACTAATAATACCACTTTTTTTACAAACCATTTAAAAGGTTTGTCGTACAAGATGGCTGCCAGGCAATTTCCATTCACCATAGATTTGGCTTCAGGGTCATTCGTGCCAAATCGTTTTTTCAAAAATTTTCAGTGATAATTTCCCAATACCTCAACCTTATTGCCTGTAATATGTGAATATTTTGTTTATGTATTATTTTAGTAGGCGTATCAATCTGTTCTATTTCGTCTTGCAATACGCAATACGCAATCATCATGTACATACAGTAATTATAATGGGTATCACGTATCATGAGTATGTCGCGTGTTTTCCAGATGATGCGATATATTGGAGGAATTTTAAAAATAATCAACTGTTTGAGTAAAAAATATTTACAGCTGTTTTGCCAGTGATTAGTATACACGGTATAATTTTATCCAACGCTTCATTAATCAATGATATGAAATATCAACGCATTTCAATTTCTTGAAGAATATTAAAGTAGGTGAGAATCTGGACATTTCGTGTTCCCGTTTATTTTGAACTGTGTGAAGCTGAAAAACTCTCAAAAATTATCGGTGAGCTCTGGCTTTATGATTCTATTTTTATCTGGAAATTCTAGAAAAATGCCATATGGAGTTTGCGAAATCTTTTAAAACGTTAACTAAGGACTTTTGTAGTATTACCTGTAGAAAACAAGACATTTGGCGGGCGACTAATAAACCTGTTTTAAATTTTACACAACTGAAAAACAACAATTTACAATGATGGTTGTTTATGAGTGCCTCGTCGATCACAGCCTCCACGGTTCGAGGAATTAGGCTATCGACTAGCGATCCGAAGGTCGCAGGTTCAAATTGCGGTGTGCACAAGTAAATTTTACTAGATGAATTTGTGTTATTTCGCAATTTATTTATTTAAAACTAGCTGTATCCCGCCACGCGTTACAGTTGCACAGTGTGTCTGGGCAGATAGAAAAACAATGGCGCGTGTTGCTTTTACGTCCAACAGATGGCACTATTTAAAAAAATGTGTTTCCAACAAACATCTATATACTATACCTAAATAAAAACACACACGTATTCGAATGCAACGTTGTGTCAAAATTTCAAAGCAAACGGTGAAGAATTTTTGGAATTTTAAAGATTTGAACAAACGAACACATACATTTTTATTTATATAGAAATATACAAGTATATAGTATACTTGCGGCACGTTCCAGAGTGCAATATACTCTCAATATCGCCCTGGTGTAAGACCAGCATTCAGAATTGAAACGTTGCTTGAAATGACTCTAAATAGATCTTAATAGCTTGGTACCCTCCCACCTTCTTCTTGCCCATCTTTTTCCACTTCCCACTACCTCCAGCCTCACAACATACCCCAATTGGGGATGCCATAGTCTCACTGGCTCCAGACGGTTGGGAATAGTTGGGACTCTTGTGCCGTATTTATATAAAAAAAGTTGTGTAAAATTTAAACAATTTTATTAGTAATGGGATAGTAGCAGTGAAAATGAATAAAAGTTCTAATATAAGGTGTCTTCAATTAACAATCAGGTATTTTTTTTTATTAGGCGACGTCAATTTCGACAAATTATATAACGATAAAACTGGATTAAAATTGCAATTGGAGTAAATTTACTCAATTTAATTAGAAGGAATTATTTTTAATAATTTATTTAAAAAATACTTATATAACTTATATTTCTTGCTACATTGCAATCCAATGAGTAATAAAGTAAAATAAAGAGAAATACTTATTTATTTATTTATTCATATCAAGTTTAATTTGAATAACTCTATTTTAATTTTTGGTTTTTCTTTTATATATTCAATAGTATTATTATTAAATTTCCAAAAAAATCAGTTTATTATTAAACAAGTTCTGCTTTGTAATTATTATTACGCGAGACAGCTATTTCGCCCTAAGGCATTATCAAACTGTGATGTAGCCACTTAAAGACGGTATATTTTTATAATTTATTTATAGAGTACGTATCGGAAAATATTAATGGTTGTTTAAATTTGAATAAAAGTCGTTAAGGTAATGTGTTTCCATATTAATAATTTGAAGGACATTGTGATTTTGTAGTTTCATGGATTATTCTACATTAATTTATTATTATTTATTTGTTCTATAATAATTGAACTCGGTTTGAACATATTTAGGAGTGGCGAGCGAATTATATTTGTTTGTTCAACAAACAAACATAAATCGCATTTTCCTATATATTTTTACATTAGTTCCACATTAGGCACTGAGATTAATTATTTTCATGTGTCATCTTTGAGGATGCTGTGTGGAGGGTATTTTGAGAGAAAGGAAGCAGAGGACATTCTGGGAAGGAAAAAGGTATGAGGGGTTGGTAGGAATCTGGAGGTCAATGTGTCCAGGGGTGACGGACGTAGGGATCTATCCCTCCCACTGCGTTGTAAAAGGATGGGTCGAAAGAGTCCGGCTAAAGAAGTCAAAAGGTCTCCCTCAACCAGAATCTCCCGATCCGGCCCGCCCACACAGAAGGTGGGCAAATGCATACGCCGCCAAGACCTAGACAAACCTCAGCTCACGAATCTGAACGTCCCCGCTAACTCACCAAACGTAGTGAAACACTTGGGGTGACCTATGACAGCGGTGTTGGCTATCCAATAAATAGTTCTCAGGGCGGCGGTACTCATACCAGCCCCCCTTAAATTACTCCGCCTGAATTGAGCCTTCTATACTGAATTACTGTTACAAATCGTAAAATCTTCGTTTTATCGTCTCCTGCAGAGAATCTTCCAGTTAAATTACATATTATACGTGGTACACTATTCAGCTCCGTACAAAATGTACGTATTTTATTTACGACTTTTCTGTATGATTTATCTCCGACTGGCTTTGCTAGCAAATTCAATCACGATTGATGAGAACACTGGTTTGTCAATAAAAATTGATTCGTTCAAATTTGATAGCGGTCATCTGTCAATTGGTTTAGATTAGCAATACGCCTGATTGCACTTTGCTCCAAACAAATATTGGAGGAATCGATAGACCATGGAGTTGGTTCAAGTTTATTGGTTTGCAAAGAAAAGTACTTGTGTATTTATTTTATAGAAGTCTCTTCGTTTGTTCGGAAGATGTTAATGTTCATAAATGGCCTTAGAAAGCTTCTGTCAACGTTAAAATCCGACATTGAGTGACACAAGCTCGAAAGCCTGCGATGAATTTACCTCTTAAACTGTTGAACTGCCAAAGTGATGTCAAGTTAGGTTCATGTTAGTTGAGGCAAAAATCTATAACACCGTGAAAAAAAATAGTGAATGATGCATGGCAGTGAGGCTTGGAACTGTCAGAGGAAAGATAAAAGTCGACCGTAAGCAGTAGTAAAATGAGATGCCTGAGGCGTATATGTAGTAAAACCATGTATGATCGTGTGAGAAATGTGGAGATCTGCAATGAATCTGAGACGCTTAGATGTTTTGGGCATGTAGAGCGAACAAGTAGAATATGTGAAGCAAATGTGAATGGTAGCAGAAGTCGGGGATGCCCGAGGAATACATGCCACGATCAAGTGAACCAATTACTTAAGTTCGCTATATCATGAGTCAGACTAGCAAAAGGGTATGTATATAACTATGTATAAATGAGAATGAAGCAAGTAGTTTGTGTCAAGGCTGAGTTTTTTGGCGGTCCATCCGCTCTGTCTACCCTACAGAGAAACGGGGTGATGGTTATGGTAAGTTAAACTTAAACTTAAACTTTTAATTCAAGTAATTCAATATTATTGACGTTGACTGAACTCGGTGTAGGTGCTGAACCGTAATTGGTAAAACGGAATCTCCTTTTTCATTCACTATGGGTAAATTTTTACATGTTAATTTTGGCTGGTTAAAACGGCTGTTAGTTTATTTAAAGAAATCAAGATTTCAAATGATATGAATTGTTTGTATGGTGGTGTCTAATAAAACTCCCATTTTTATATCTAACCTGTTATTCGACTCGTTTTTAAGTTAGTTAAAGCAATTTAAATCTTGAGGATTTTTGGCTTATCAGCACAAGAACATGAATAAATTTGTTATTCACTAGTAAGAATATATAATATGCTTAACAATATGAAAGTCAAGAAAGAGTAGAGTAAATTGATGAAAATATATTCTCATATTACAAACAAAACATATTTTCAAGTGCTGCCATAACACATGACATGACACATAACATAAATCATTTAAATTTGTTGGTCGCAAGGACACACCAATTAAGACATAAAATTTCCTCAGCGTGCCCTCATAATGTGATTTGGAATGGCCAAAGCGAATTACTCTCCACATTCTAAACGGTCCAAATGACTGCATAATGTAATAGTTATATTATATAGGCGGACATTGCTCTGTTGGCTTTAAAAATCCACGTGTGAATCACGTGGCAGTAGAGTGCACATTCCACGTTCATTTAGTATGGTAATTTATGTAAAGGTACAAGAGTACACAATCTTGTCTGGAATCTCTGATTACATAACCTGATGAAATGAATGGGTTGGTTCTGTGAATGTAATTATTAGTCGTGATAACCAGTTGATTTGTTTTTAATAAGGTAAGCGAGTTGTGTATAGGTTGAGCACCATTAAAAAGCATTAAAATCTGCTGCAAAATATCTCAGGTTATATTTTATTAAAGTGTACAAATTGGCAAACCTAATAAAAGTACCTAATTACTTAATTGATTCCCGTTCGTCTTGGAATGCTAGGGTCAGTTTGAGGTCGGGCCCTAAGCTTTGAATTATATTTCCACATTTTCTATGACGGATAGTGAACAGTGTATAGTCACAAGGCGGACCAACTCGTAGTGTACGAACACAAAGGACACGGGTTTCGGCTTTCAGATTATCGGTGCTCAGTGCCTGAATTCGTCGGCGGCAGTTGGTGCCGAGTTGTGGACACGTAGAACGCGGGTAAATTCTGCGCTACCTGCTCGGTAGCCTGACAGCAGCTGTCAGTTTTATCAAAATGTCGAGCTCGTCAGACGATGATTTTTTACTTTTGTTGAATCCTTTCTTGAAATTAAAAAATAAAACATGTGTACAGTGCGTAGAGTGTTTCTTTTACACCAGACTGGCGATTTGTTTGACACTACCTTCATGCTCAACAAAATAAGCGTCACTAACCGGCGTCACCGGCGAGTAGGAATTAAGAATTCATTCCGGTAAAGCTTATCGGCGCCGCTACGCGCGTACCCAAATCTGAACCCGCCTTCACTATGTGCGGTCTCACATGTTTACATACAAACATTCTCGTCGGCGCGCCTGCGCCGGTCGGCCGCTTACGCGCCGACTAATCAGAAAGCCGAAACCCGCGTCCTTTGTGTTCGTACACTTAGCGTGGAGGACATTATACGCTTCTCTATTTTGGAATCGATTTTAAGAATTTAATAATTTTTAAACCTTTCGAGTTTTATTTTCGGAAATTTGTACACATATTTACTATTTCTTTGGAAACATGTAACCATGTTTTAGAAAAAGAAATATTTTCATTTATTAAAAAAATAGAAATTATAATATTTATCAATTAAATGAAATTAAAATTCTTGTTATACCAAATCTGATCTCAATCGGTCTAGAAACTATAACTGGTTAAAAATATTATACAGAGCGTCCGGGGGTAAAGTGCACAAACTTCTGGAGGTGATTCTACATGATTGTAGAAGTAAAAATGATAAATGACTTTTTATAACTTCCATTATTTTTTTCCCATACAAGAATATTTTTCCATAAATGAATATTATTTTTTTCATGCAAACAATTCAATACAAGAAAATTACCTTAAAACGTCGGAATGTCTAAAAAAGTTATTTATTCTTTTTTACTTATTACTACTTGACCCCCGGATACTTTGTATTATAGGTAGGAACTTTATCTAATCATTGATGAGGATAATATAAAGAACTCTCAATCAAAATATGAAAAAAACAGACATACAAAATAAATAAAAATTATTTTGTTTGTCTGTCTTTTTCATAAAAATATGAAAAAGACAGACATACAAAATAAATAGGTATCGGTCGCTACTGGTACTTAATCTTAATCTTCATCAATGATTAAATATTACAATGAGGTCTAACCTTCAATAAGTTATTTGTAAGAATGTAGCTAAATGAATTGCGATACTTGATCGTTTTTATGAATTCTTGACAAAATCAGTTCCAAAATGACGCTTAAATTAAAACAAATCAGAGTTCATTGAACCAGTTAATAACTCACAGACTTAATACTCTTAGCTTATTCTTACCCAAAAACTACAACCAAAGCGGGGGCTTCTCTAGTACAGTGAAATCGATATCTTTACAATATCGGATTGATAGGCATAACTACAGATGATTTTGTACCGATTTCCAGAGCACGGTCGCGTTGTTGATAGCCAAACCGATATTGTTAATGCGAATCGACATACTCTGGCAATACTTGCGCATCTGTAAATGAATTGACATCCCTAAAGGTCAGACGGCTAAGTAAAAGTTAAAAATACTAATGAATTGGCAATTTCGAATTGAAATAATAACTTTCATATACATCATTTCATTTACTTTACTTTTTGATACTAAAAAGGGAGTTAATTAGTTAATGAGGTCTTTAGTCATAAGTCATAACGAACAACTTTTGTTTCTACAAGTCGGAACGGAATCAATTGATTGCGTCTTAGATGAATTAATTAAGTCTATGGATTATGGATCTGTCGGAATCATATTCTGACCGTGTTCAATATCGTTAACTGACTATGGATAACAGATTTCGGTTTTATAATGTTCAGAAAATACGTCAACACAGATGATCATAGCCCGACAAGTTGTTCCAATGAATGAAATTTCGGAACAGATAAATACGAGTAATTAATTATTCCCTGATTCTGACGGAAAAAAATAATTGATGTATTCTCACTGTGAGTACCCCAGCGTAGAACTCGATTAAGCTTTGGTACTGGAATGCGACAGCGTATTTACGCTTTAATTAAGTTTGCCTACGATTAAGTCTCATCTTCATCACCTTTCTCACGATTCTCGGAGTTCACCTCCAGCCGCAATGTTGCCCTCAGATGGAGATATTCTAACCGAGGAAAATGCTTAAAGCCCGACGTGGAAGCAGCTTCATTTGTAAAGTTGAAACCACAGACAGCAGAATCGTATTTGCGCCCTTCAAAGGGCCGCCTCCTATTCATGAAGCCAGCCTTCGGGTCGTAAATTTCCTTATTATAAGTCACGGTAATAAATAATAAGAAAGGGGCACTTTGTAAAGCCTCCACCAATCAAAAGATATCTCCGCTCGACTGCGGGTAAATTGCAGGAAATTATCATGTCAGGCTAGACAGGTACTTGATGCTAAGCTTGTTTTGATGTTGCAGCCTGTGCCTAAGTTCCGGTGGAACCTCAGGGTATTTTAAGTTTTTTTTAAATAATATTAGCTATCTGTGCTGTGCGTGGGTTTATCCTGCGTGAAATATGGCGGCATGATATCTGTTTAAATGAGCTGCTTTGAATTTAAATGTCTTTTAATACATCGATTTGAATATTATATTTTTTTCTTGAATGAAGTGAAATATTGGAAGTGGAAATTAACCCACTTTCCGATAACGATCGAGCTGAAACTCGTTAGATAGATTCGTTGTCCAATGATAATGCATTCTATCAAATTGTGTATGGAGGTAATCACGCATACAAATGCGGAAATAAACGCATTTCACTGAAATTGAATGACATTACAGCAGTTAATACACGAAATAAATATCGGTTCAACCCAATCGGGACTTGGCTCAGCGCGGTTGATTCCAGTCCCTGAGGAGGAAGGTTCCATTTACAGTCAAACCATTTTTTGAAAGACATTTTAAAAGTTCATAGCTGTTGAGAGGCAGTCCCTGGGCAAGAAGTTTCAATCCTCAGTAAAAAAATGTATGTATTATACATGGTCGGTCGGTGGTGCAGTTGACAATTTGGTGTTGAAATCTCGTTTGGGTTCCACCCAGGCTTAGTGTGTTTAATTCCTCGGCTGGCTAAGCCCTCCATTACCACACAAGCAAAATTAAACAACCGCTTTCCGTGGTGGTAGTAGGAGATTTTAAAATCTTGCCAGGTTGTTCATAATCCGGAAATGTTTTTCATTTTGTGTCTCGGCGAAAAAAATATTTTGGATACTGGAAATATTGAGTTATGAAGTTTAATGGATTTATGGAGATACTTTTACAACAGTACCTAATTGTATTTTGTTCGTGGGCTAGCGTCTGGATGTGCATATTTGATATCAAGTACGAGTATAAACATATGATGTCCAGCATCCCTTCTATAAAAAGTCACCGACCGCCACTGCCGGGCACCCCTGCTAAATCACCAACGTAGCAAAACACTTGGGGTGACCTATGGCAAAGGTGTTGGTTATCCCATAAATTGTTCCCGGGGCAGCTGTACCCAAACCCTCTTCCCAAATTGGTATTGTATTTAACAAGACAAAACGCTATATTGTGTGTTCCATATTCTTTCTCACTAAGGTTATCGAGCCGGGAACATTAAAAGTAACTATTTAAAAGTCCTCCTCTGTATAGGAGCCTTTAACAGGTCATTATCGAGTCCACCACCAGTTGAAGCCAAAAAGATATTCCTTATATGCTTGGCCCATTCGTGTATTTTTAACGTTTTCGTTATCTGTAAGACTTTAATCGTAATCAGTGATTGATTTTAAATAATAGGTACTTTTCAGTTAAAAATATGTTTATATAGATATATATTTATCCAGGTACATTGAGAAATTCAAGGATACATGAGTTATTAATTTATTAGCCACAAGCGTTTGGCCTCAATCCTTATTTTCGTGGAATTTTCAGACCTTTTCATTCAGTAAATTTTTTGCTGTGTCTGTGCACCAGTGATTTTTTTAACTTAAAACTGCCATTACTACGATTGCAACTCTCTTTATAATACCTATCTACATGTGAATAATAAATTATTAAACACAAAATATTAATTAAATGCATTTTTTTATAAAGAATGATAAACATTCCCGGGTTACGAATAACCTGTCAATATTTTAAAATCTCCTACTACCACCACAGTAAGCTGGAAATGCTGCTTGTGTTGTGATGTAGGACTTAGCCAGCCGAGGAATTGAACACACTACGCCTGGGTGGGACCAAAACGCGATGTCAGCTCAGCCACCGACCGGTCAAAATCGATTTGAATTTCACTTTTCTCTGAAATTCGACCACGTTGCGGCAGTTAGTAAGGTTGTCGACTCCACAACTCCACTTCCTGGGTAGGAAGGCTCAATCCTCGGCCAAATTTAAAAAAAAAATTTATTACATTTGAAAATAGATGTATTTTAGAAAAAAAAAACATTTTTTTTAAGGGTAGTTTTTTTTAAATAGTGTACTTGTTGTACTATCCAACTTAACTAAGACTACACAAGTAACTAAGTAATCCATAGGTGATTAACTACTTACCACCCAACATAACCCGAGATTTTAAAAATTATCATTAAATTACATAAATAACAAAACAAGTTCTGTAGTAAAATAAGGGTGACGTTTATTTACAAATTTATGCGGCAATTTCAAAAAGACAGCTGCCAATAGTAATTGGTGGTTATCTATGAACCAGCTGCTTTATCGACCGCGTAGGGCTATTTTTCAGATCTTTGATCAGCTAGTCATGGCTCCTAGCTTATAATAATAACAACATTTATGGATTTTCTCATGGAAACTAGATTCAAGAAGCTTTATATCATTTAATCCCGCCCGGCAAAAGACGACAGCCTTATACAACTAGGCGTTTAATGAAGAAGTCGACTACAGCAGCATCTCGATTTATCGGATATGGCTTAACCGGGAAGCTGCTTATACGGTTCGTTTTTAAGATCCTAAATATTTAAATCGTTTCATGATTACGTTCATTGCCATATCGCCAACTGCGCCTGTAACCCAACGCATGCACCTGATGACATTTGGACATATTTACCTTAAAACCATGTCGGATAAACAAGGAATGTCAATTCGAAACAAGCTTACTCACGGATCCTGAGATCTTGATGATTCTTGTATGCCAAAACTAAAACGGCTTTTCGACAAAGACGTGTGCAATATTTCTCTATACATTTATTTAATATCCTCTCTCTTGAAATAAAAAAAAACCTCTAAAAAAAAAACCGACTTTAAAATAAGTATTAAGATATGGATTATGGACACGGAAGGAAGAAAATAGATACAAAGATGAAACCTAACAAACATTAACGCCTTTGTTATGTTTTTCTTTTAGATACTGCTTTATAATTTTCCTCTTGTAATATTTTATAAACTTACAAAAAAGCTTGATGTAATATTTCATGAAGTAATTTTACACAAAAAACCACGTAAAATGTGGCCTTAGAACGGAGTCCCCCTGTAATGTCACATTCTTTTCGACGTTTGTAAAAATATTATAAAAAAAAATAAAACCGACAGCGAAGATTGCTAAAATTATTTTTGCAGTGTTAAATATGCACAGTAATGCCGTTAGATGGCATTGTTACTTTAATTTTGGATTTTAACTGACATTCATCGTTTTCATCTCGTGGTATTTACATATTAC
The DNA here is from genome assembly GCF_061612785.1 of Hesperophylax consimilis. Lineage (NCBI taxonomy): Eukaryota > Metazoa > Arthropoda > Insecta > Trichoptera > Limnephilidae > Hesperophylax > Hesperophylax consimilis. The sequence continues at coordinate 41,404,441 of NC_142842.1, forward strand.
GTGGACAGTTTGTTTCGAAGATTTTTGTGGGAAATCTGACATTACAAAGTATTTATACGGAAGGCTTTTGAAAAGTATACCTGTAATATACTATAACCTGTAATTATAAATGGTCAATATGCCGGAGGGGTTAAGTACATATTTTGTACAGTTGTTATTATATACAATTATTGAATTCCTTTGTACAACAGAACTCTATGACAACTTGTATTGTACCTGCTTATATCGTTCAAACTTATTATTGTACTCCTGAACAACTTACCTATGTTAACGTGTAAAAGCCTTAAAGGAGTGAATAAATAAGTAAATAATAAAGCTATTATTAAGGTTAATTAAAAAAAATAATGAATTTCATAGTTTTACGATCATGTAGTATTTTAACTGTTGCATTTTCAAAATAATAGTTGTTGCTCTAGCTTTACACATGTTTTTTTGAATTCAGACGTGGACGTTTCATCTACCTCTTAATAAGAGTGTAAACCGCCCGCCCACCTGCCACAGACTTTTTATAAATAGATAGATAGTAGATTCGGTGCACCGAGAGCCTACTGTACTTCTAGTCGACCGCCTTTAGGTGCTCGGAGCTTGTATGCAAATGTCTGGTCGATGGGCTGACACACGATAAATATAGCTGACGGCCACCGACCTCTCGGTGCAGCGCACTGTAGCGGCAGGGGCAGCCTGCGCGCTGCACTTGCGCGTCAAGCGAACACGTCTCACGTCTTACACGGCGACAATTGCGTTTAATTAATGCTGAATAATAGTGAATAACCGACGTCAGACTACCCACCGCCCCTATGCAACTTTTTCTATTAGGCTCTGGCCTGACGCTTTTTTTCTCTGCTTTTAAATTAAAAGTTCCAGGTTTAGTAAGTCCAGTTTGGGTAGTATTTAATTGCTAATTTGATTTAAGAAAGCAGACTCGCACTCCTATAATTTATTGGCATATAATAGACAAATAAATCTGTTTTCTTATTGAAATGTTGAAAAATGTAAATATTTGTTCCTTTCTCTGCAGTTACATGCATATATTTCTAATTGAAAATGGTTATCTTGACTTACAAATTGACCCGATGGAGAATGCTCCGCAAATTTCACGGCGCCAGGACCCTCAGTTTTTGTCAATAACACAGATTTTGTATTATATTTAAGATTTATTACTTAAACTATAAAAACAGGAATAATGCAATGCTAAGAAAAATAAGCCGACTTCATTTTATGAGATTTTTTATAGCTGTTTTGTTTTTTAATAATATTTTAGAGAAATTTACAACAAAAAATTTGTTCTCCCTATTTCCACCAGAAAATCATACAAATAGTCCTGTAATAATGTTATATTTTTACTCCATGCAGATAGTCCTGTAATAATTTTCTATTTTTCCAAAAATGCAAATAGACCTGTAATAATGTTCTATTTTTCCTCCATACAAATAGTCCTGTATTATGTCCATTTTATTTTTTCTTCTTTCTAAACATATAAAAATGTTTGACTTTTAATTTCATAATCACGATTAAGATGTAACCATAACTACATACAGGATGTCCGGGTTTAAAGTGCGCTAACTTCGGGAGGTGATTCTACATGATGGTAGAGGTAAAAAGAAAAATAACTTTTTTTTGAAATTTCATTGTTTATTTTCCCATAAAAACAATTCAACTTTTTAACCAAAAACTACCTTAAAACGTGGGAATTTCGGAAAACGTTATTTTTTTTTTTACGTACTTTTTATGTACTATCATGTAGAATTTCGATAAATTATGCATGTACCATAATACATATACTGTTAAACTGTTATAGTGTTATTAATTATGTTATTAAAGGTTAACAATACAACAATAAACAGTGTATACCACGATATTTGCTCTACCGATAAAATCATAAAATCTATATTTAAAACCGTCATATTGAAAATTAAATGTATTGGAGGTGATTCCTTGGGTCACATTTAGTGTACAAACTTCAAACTTGGTTATAATTCATTAATTCTACAGCGATTACAAGTGTCTTAATTTTCGATCAAGTGACATTTGACAGTGACAGTTCAATCCAGTGTTTATCTGTGCTAAGAACTGTGACTGCTTATAGCAAAACTTTTACTGCCTATTACAAATAACGTAAAATAACATCATAACATCATCAACATATCATACATCATCAACATGAATAATACCTGTCAAAAATGTTCCGAACCAACACTTTCAGACGAGTCTATTTTTGTGTGCGTAACCTGCAAGGAGACATTCCATCTGCAATGTGGAGGTGTGACGGAAAGTACCTACCGTCGCCTCTCTAAGGAGCGGCGTGCCCTCATAAAATGTAAACAATGCATTTGTGTCACACCGACTGTCAAACCCAGTGGCAGTTCACTTATTGATAGTGAACTACTCGCCAAACTACTCGAACAAAACACGCAAATTCTTGCCACTCTAGCGGGGATGAGCAAGCAATATGAGGACATTCTTCTTCGCGTCCACGAGCTTGAGGACACTAATAACAAGCTTGAGAAAAAGAACACCGGGCTCGAAGCAAGAATTGAAGTATTAGAAAACCAAATGGAGCAAATAGACAGGCTAAATAGGTCTAAAAACGCTGAAATGAGGGGGATCCCGGAAAATAATGGGGAAAACTTAAATAACCTCATATTCAACATCCAAAAAACTACTAATTCAAACGTGGAAATGAACAAGATTGACGCAGCTTACCGCATCTCCCAAAAAATACCTGAAGACCAATGTAGGCCCATAATCATATCATTTAAAACCAGTATTGACCGTGATGTTTTCCTGTCAGACATAAAAAAGTTCAACAAACAAGCTAACAATAGAGAGGAAAAACTCAACACCACCCTCGTCCGAATTGCAGGACCTCGCTCTCACATATACGTCTCGGAACACCTGACGTTTCGTGCGAAACACTTGTGGTTCCTTGCACGTAAGGCTACACGGGAAAACTTATATAAATTCGCCTGGAACCGTGGAGGGCAAGTGTACGTCCGTAGAGATATTGGAACACCAGTCATTATTATCAATGACAAAAACAAACACATCTTATCTCACACACCCAATAACTTGTAAAAGAACTGTAACTATTGTATTTATGTTTATAAAATATTTTTTACTTTACTCAAAATTCATTAACATCACTATATTAACTATTAATCTCAACCTATTATATGAAACAGAAGGGCACAGGTATATGGTTACAGGGGAATTTAAATTATTTAATTTGTATTTCTCTAGTTTTCTTTTATCTCTTTACCCAAACACTACATTTAGTTTTAGCATTAACCGATATAAATCTTGTACTATGTATCTTCAATTCATTGTTACACTATATGCCTGCTATAATTATGTAAAATACTTACAACAACTAAATCCCTATAACACCTATGTACTTTACATGCTTATGCTTATGTTTTATTTTCTCTATATACTTATGTTTTATATGCTTTATATGCTTATGCTTTATATGCTCGTGATATATACTCGCAACAACTATATGCATACTCTGTATACTTATGCCAATGTTATGCATACTTTTCACGCTTATGTTAAATATCCGCAACAACCAAATCCATATATCACTGGTATACTTTATATGCTTATGTTTTATTTTCTTTATATGCTTATGTTTTTTAATCTCTTTAAGCTCATGTTTTATTTTCTCTTTATGCTTATATTTTATATTATTTATATGCTTATGTTATGTATTATTTATATGCTCATGTTATACATTCGCAACAGATATAAGTACACTTTATTCACTAATAGACACGATACCGATATAATTATAATAACGGAGCATAATTCTTTTAATTTAAATCTTCATAGTTTTGGTAAGCTTATGGATGTATGTGCTATCAATTGCTCTAAATGAATTAAAATTAATTTTAAATGGATGATTTTATAGCTAACCAAATAGAAAATTTCTACAAAATCCATGAATACGAATGTGCAAACACAGAGACATGTAATGAATTTTTCCCACACAAATTTAACGGTTTATTCATATTACACCAAAATATTCGTAGTATGTTTCAAAATTTTGATGAATTTATTATTAAAATCAATAATCTAATATTACAACCAGACTGTATAATATTAACAGAGACATTTACAAATGATGAGTCACCAGCCTTTCAACTTCCTAACTATACATACATCCCAACTAAAATAAATATCAATAAAAATAGTGGAATCGCAATATTCGTTCACACCAAATTCAGTATTGTCACGACTTTAGAACACCCAATATTACTAACTAACTGTATTCAAATCGAAATTAAACTCGATAAATATATTTATCACATAATTGCCATTTACAGAACACACGAATCAAATATTTCACATTTTATAACTCAACTGAAAAATATATTACTACCGCTTAAAAATAAAACCTGTTTTATCGCGGGTGATTTTAATATTAACATTAACGAAAAATCAGAAAATATTTTCAAAAATGAGTTCCTAAATTGTATGACTGAATTAGATTTTAAATCATGCATAAACAAAAATACTAGAGAAATGCACGGACAAAAATCGTCTTGCTTAGATCATATTTGGATAAACATAAAATTACAAAACCTATATAAAATCAAAACAATGATTTGGCAAACGAATATTACTGACCACCACACTTGCTTATTATTGTATGATAATGAAATAAAATCACAAATTAAGGCTCCAATTACTATTAAAAAAACCACAAATATTGCCACTTTAGAGAAAAAATTGAAAGCAGAAACTTGGTGTACGATACTACAATCTAACGATGTCGAACAATGCTCAAATATGTTTGAAAAATAAATTATGGATCATATTGAAACCTCCACAACAGAGGTCTCATTATACACGAATTCAAAATTCAGACGTATAAAACCTTGGATCACTTGTGGCCTAATAAAATCTATCAGAGAAAAAGAAAGGCTATATAAAAATACAATTAAAAATCCACACGATGAAAATGCTAAGATAGTTCTCAAAAAATATAGAAATAAATTAACAGCTTTAATTAAAAAAAGTAAAGACGACTACTTTAAAAAAATAATCTCTACTTCAGAAAACAATCTAAAAGTTATTTGGAAAACGGTAAATTATGCAATTGAAAATAAGAAAAAAAATAATTCTATAAAATATTTAAAACATGAAAATAATATCATAGATGTATCCAAAGACCCAAAACTAACAGCAAACATTTTTAATTCTTACTTCTCTAAAGTAGGAAACAATCTCGCTGATAAAATCACTAAATCTGTACACACACCAAAAACTATAACAACTAATACCCAAAAACAAAATACACTATCCACTTTTAAAAAAACTACCGAAACTGAAATACAACTTGTAATATAAAACATGAAAGACGGATCCTCTCCAGGTTTTGACCACATTTCTGTGAAAATTCTTAAAGAAATGAAAATGTATCTACTGAAACCACTAAACCACCTTATCAATCTCAGTCTGACTAAAGGCATATTCCCAACAAATTATAAAAAATCTATAATATCTCCTATCTTTAAAACCGGCGACCCGCAAAATGTTTCAAATTATCGACCGATATCACTAATATCGAATATAGCAACAATATTTGAAAAGATTGTGAAAAAAAGGGTTGTTGATTTTCTAGAAAACAATAAAATATTACATTCCAATCAATTCGGATTCTTAAAAACAAAAAGCACACAAGATGCAATAGCAAATGTAACATCATTTATATACTCTGCACTTGATGAAGGAAATAAATGCGCAGGAATATTCATAGACCTAAGAAAAGCATTCGATAGTATCTCACACGCAAAGCTTATCAAAAAACTGAAATTAAATAACATCAATGATAAAGCCGTCCAATGGATAGAAAGTTATTTGAACAATCGTGCACAATTTGTTAAAATAAATGACCAAACTAGCGACCAAGAAACATCAAATTTTGGTATCCCACAGGGCACCGTGCTTGGACCAATATTGTTCATTTTGTATGTAAACGACATATTTATTCAACCATTGCATGGCCAAATTATCTCTTACGCTGATGATACAGTCCTTATAATAAAAGAAAAAACTTGGGAAAAAATTAATCTAAAAGCCACAGAAAACATAAATAATCTAAAAATATGGTTTGACAATAACCTCTTGTCGTTAAATAGTGATAAAACATATGTCATTCCTTTCGAAATTAACACTAACATTGTACCTCCAAATCTTCAAATATTCTTACATAATCATTCTCTCGCACAACACGATACTAATCACTGCCAACAAAAATGTTCACTTCTGAAAATAGCGGATAAAATTACATATCTTGGAATAATCATAAATAAAAACCTAAAATGGAAAGATCACATCGACCATACAATAAAAAGAGTTAGGAAGTTAATTCATATATTCTTACGGATACGAAACTTTTTATCAACGAAAAACCTATACTCAATATACTACGCATTAGTACAGTCTATTCTTCAGTATGCCATTATCAGTTGGGGAGCAGCTTACAAAACTAATCTGACCCCCATAGAAATTGTTCAAAAACTAATAATAAAAATTATACTAAAAAAACCTCCAGACTTCCCAACTGACAGCATATTCGAAGAATTCAAAGTTCCAACATTTAAAAACTTATTTATAAAAATTCAATTATACAAATTATAAAAGAAAAAGATAAATACGCATTCATAACTGAAAATCGTACTAGACTTAAACATGTATTTGTGTACCCCAAATTAAACACTTCTTTTGCACAACACCATTATACTCACCAAGGAAAATTCTTTTTCAATAACCTACCAATAGAAATCAGAAGCATTAGGAACAAAATTCAATTGTTGAACTCCATCAAAAAGTATTTTAGAGAATGTCACACTAAAAATCTTACTTGTTTTTCTTCTTACTGAATACATATATGTTTACATATTTTAGTTAACGGGTCTGATTGCCATGTGTCTATATTACCTACACATACCTATATATTGAAATACATGATTATAGTAAATAGTAATTGTAATTATATAAAATGTATTAACTGTATCAACTGCATTGTATTAACTGTACACGTGACTTTATTTGTACATAATATGTGAAATGTTAACTCTTCTTCCATCCACAAGCTAAGGCTTTTAATGGAAGACCAGTAAAATTATAATAAAATAAAAAGTTTGTTTGTTATTTTTCCAAATATACACTCCTCTTTCATTCACAAGCATGTGCTTCTAATAGAAGAGTGGTATAAATCATAAGATACAAATAACCCATATGTAAAACCATAATTATTAAGCTATGTACATACGTTTTTTTAAGTATAATTATTAAAAAAAATACATGTATATAAATATATAGATTTACTGTTAAACGTATGTAGGTATATTCTAGACAGTTATTATGATAGAAATTTTAGGATTTTCGCTGAAACCAAGGGAGAAAGGGAGACAGCAGACGATAAAATCCTAGATGTGTTACGTTTTATGATACCATTATGTCATCCGGTCTCATCTTCGCTTGAAATATTCAGGGAATATCTGTCAGGCCGAGAGAAATCGTACTCGAGAGAGGAGATAAAATACATGAATTAAATTAGCAGGTTTCTAAGTTATCTCCTCACATGTGTTAACGAAATTCTTACCTTGGTACTAACAAGCCTAAGTGTCGGCTCTCTGTTGGACTCATTTGGAAATACAGACCTTTGGGTTTAGCGTCTCTTGTCCAGGATATCGTTAAGTTCAGTGGCGGCCAGCTCTGAGGAGCTTTGAAGCTACGAACTATAATTATCAACTAATAATAATACCACCAAAAAGAAAAAATAATAATAATAATAATAAAAATAACAGTAAATAATATTAAAATACTCATAATTGGAAAGCCACGGGTTGCGATTGGATACGTAATTTTTGGTACAAACGTCTGACTACTTTACATCCTCTTTTGGCAAAAAATCTTTCAAAATTTATCAGTCAACCACAAAATTTTCCAAATTTTCTAACTAAGGGCATTACTTATATGTTACCCAAAAGCGAAAATATTAATAATCCCTCTCAGTACAGACCCATTACATGTTTACCGACAATATACAAAATTTTGACCTCTTGTTTAACAGATTTAATATATACTCATTTAGATGAAAAAAATATTTTATCTGAACAACAAAAAGGTTGTCGCAGAAAACATATGGGATGTAAAGAACAATTAGTTATTGATTCTGTAATTCTAAAACAGATTCAAACTCGAAAACGTAATTTACATACTTGCTATATAGACTACCAAAAGGCTTTCGATAGTGTCCCGCACTCGTGGCTGATCAAAGTATTAAATATATATAAAATTAACCCCATTATTATTAGCTTTTTGGAAAATATTATGTCCTTTTGGAATACCAATTTACTTATCAATTTAAAAGGTAAGAAAATAGTAATACCGGACATTTCAATTAAAAGAGGAATTTTTCAAGGAGACTCATTGAGTCCTCTTTGGTTTTGTTTAGCATTGAATCCTCTATCTAAAATGTTAATTAAAAGCAAGTTTGGAATAAAAGTTAAGGGTAATACAAGGGAGAGTAGTACAATTTCGCATTTATTATATATGGATGACATAAAATTATTTTCGAATTCTGAACAAAATTTAGAGAAAATGATCGAGGTAGTTAAAAACTTTTCAGATGATATCAAAATGACTTTTGGTTTAGATAAATGTAGAACGATCCATATAGAGAAAGGCAAAATTGTAGATGGGGACGAGAGTATATTTAGAAATTTCAAAATTACTAGTATGAAAAGGGATGAGGTTTATAAGTATTTAGGATACCCACAATCAAATAGATTAGACCATAGTAGTATTAAAAATGATATTAGGATTAAATTTCACAATAGGATCAGGAAAATTTTAAAATGCAATCTATCTGCTAAAAATTTAGTAAAAGCAATAAATACTTGGGCAATACCTCTATTAACGTACTCATTTGGCATAATTAAATGGTCTGATACAGATTTAGATAACTTAGAAAGATTAATTAGAACTACGCTAACAAAGTTTAATTGCCATCATCCAAATTCAGCTATAGAACGAGTTAATTTACCTAGAAATTTAGGAGGTAGAGGTATAGTCAAAATAACTTCTTTGAAACATAATCAGGTAGAAATGCTAAGAACTTTTTTCCATAGGAAAGCTCATAGCTCAGAAATGCACAAAATAATTTGCAAGGCAGATAGAAATATTACACCTTTAAATTTATACGATGAGAATGCCAACATTTTTATAAATCCCAACCAGGAATTATTAGATTCCTGGTCAAATAAAATTTTACACGCAAAACACTTCAATTATCTCAACCAAACGTATGTTGACAAAATTTCGTCAAACAAATGGTTGAGTATTGGAGAGTTGAGCGCAGAAATAGAAGGATTTATGCTTGCCATTCAGGATAGAGTCATTAATACTAAAAATTATAGAAAGCATATAATCAAAGATACAAATCAAATTGATGATTTGTGTAGAAAATGTTTGGCTTTTCCGGAAACTATAGAACATATTATATCTGGATGTTCTATATTAGCACCGTCCGAGTATACATTTAGGCACAATCAAGTTTTAAAAATAATTCACCAAAATTTTGTAATTAAACATAACTTGATTGACTGCCGTAATATAGTACCATACTATGAATACGAACCAAATTCATTTTTAGAAAACGAATTTTATAAAATATATTATGATAAAACTATACTAACAGACCGAGCGATTAGTCATAATAGACCCGATATAGTTTTACATGACAAAATTAAAAAAATAACTTATATCATTGATGTCGCTATTCCAAATTCCTGTAACATTCAAAAATCTGTTAATGAAAAAATTAGAAAATACACAGATTTAGGAAACGAAATAAAAAGAATTTGGCATTCTCAGACTATAAAAATATTACCATTCGTTATTTCGGCTACTGGCATTATACCTAGCTCTCTCATTAAAAATTTAGGCGTATTAGATCTATCAAAAAATTTATATATAAAGATGCAAAAGTCGGTCATTTTGAATACATGTAGGATAACGAAAGATTTTTTAAATATTTATGTTGAGGGATCAGTAGGATTTATAGGCCCTGTTAGAAGTACTACCGAGCCGAACCCTCTGATATGAAAATATCTGGAGACGGTGAATTTTTTTTTCCCATTTGATCTCTGATGAGTTGACGTGTTGTTGTTCTTGTATTGTTTTGTATTTATTTTGCTTATATAATGCACTTACATAATGTTGATTGACTAGATGATCATTTGTGGAAAAGTGAGTGGAAGGGTTAAGTTTTTCCTTTGGGGAAGATTTAACCCGGACAACTAAATCGGAAGTTTAAAAAAATAAAGTAACATTATAACACTTTTACGTTAAATTCAAACGGCTCGAATTTTCTTTTTTGTCGCGTGTCATAAGTAGGGTTGCCAGATGGTCCCCCCTTTGATTTTTTGTTGGTACAATTTGTTTATTACCCCTTTGATTTTGGCCAGATCAAACAGAGAAAATTTCCGAAAATTACTAATGATGAACGCAATGAAACACTTGTTATTATTAGTAAACATTTAAACATATATTTATTATTACTATTGGTAAACAAAAAATCACTTTTTAACATGTTTGGCACTAGATGCTACTGCTTTTAATAATCGTTTATTGCCTGAAATTGTATCTTTAAATTCAGTGTAACTGACATTAAAATTGAAGAAAACACATAATTCACGTTTTAAGGTATTCACACCTAGTCGATTTCTTTCGTCAATCCATACATTACCCATTACACTAAAAACTATTTCTACGAGGGCATTAGAGGCGGGAACACTGCACACATATTGTACCATTTTCATCAGATTTGGTGCCGATTAATCATTGAAAAACCTACACCACATATTAATGGATTTTCCATCAAGTGACTGAAAAATACTTTGAAGTGCAGCCAGTTCCTCGCAAAGATTTTCACGAGGAGTTTGCTGCTTCCATGGGGACAGTGACCATATTTCAATTAGTTCATCTAGCGTAGGTAATTTTTCGCGTTAAATATCCAAGCAACTGAAAGTTTTGTAGGTAGGTATTGTTTTCAAAAGGGTACCACTTTTCAATATAGGCCAGTGCTCTTTGGTAAAAGTTAAGAGCGTTTTCTCGTGAGTGAGGTATATATATGACTATTTTCATCAAAACCAGACATTCTATTGTCCGGTTTTCCAAAATTTTCTAGACCGGACATCTGGAAACCCTATTCATAAGTCACATCAATTATCTATACGCGCAGAGAGTAAATGTTAACAATTGTAGTGAATTGTTGTAGAAAGCAATCACTTTGCGGTTTGTCACGTTTAATAAAAATAAAACACTTTAGCAAAGCGAAACCGGTCGGTAGACAAATTAATTTAAAACTTGTTGTTTTACACAAAATAAATGTTTTATTATTATTTAATTGCATTGAAATTTCTCCGAAACTAGAGCGGCGCTCGTTCATGCCTTGAAACTCTTCGGTGAGGCGGAAATACCCAAAGTCACAATGCGGTTATTTGCTTCGCCGAGATGGCACCACTTAAGTTCACAGTTTTCATACGAATAATTCTAGCAGGTTGGTGGAGGCTTTAAAATTGCTAAAAAAAATATTATAAAAGTCTTTCACCTTGCCCAAGGCAGCCCGTAAAAAATAGGCAACATTACTGCACTTTGTAATAGCTTTATAATAACTTGCAAAAACCAATACTGGAATTGTTCCCCTGGAGTAGGGGATAGACTGACAATATTAAAAAAAAATTGTAAAAGCCATTATATGGCGTTTGAAAAAATAAATATTTTGAACGCACCACAAATTTTTGTGAGTACAAGCCGCCGCTGGTTAAGAGTACTGTTTCTCTCTCCACATTGAATCTAAACATGCAGGCATTTGATCTTAGACTTTTATCCTTAATTGATTGATAAAATGAAGTATTTAATAAAACATGTAATAATAAAAGCAGCATGAACTGTTTTATCTCTTAGCATGCAGCACTAACTTGCCAATGGTCATACCGATGGGGAGGGCAATCTTGCTGTTAAACCGGATCAATTCGGATACCGATATATTTACCATCAGCGAGGCTGCTTTACGGCAAGTCTCGATTTTGCTATTATGTTAAGTACCTTTAGAAGCGTTTAAATTTTAGTTTATACCTGTACGTCTGCATTAATTAACCCTTAAATGCATACTGTTGCAAAACTGCAACATACCGTTCAAACCACCTTTAACTCTTTGGTGTATACTTAATGCATGCCGTTTTAGAATTATCAAGTTCACGGTAATAACGAGTAGCATCACCTTTTTTTTTCTTTCGCGAATGTCAAATGTCACTTTTTTTTGTGAAGATTCTCGAAAATTGGTTGGAGGTTAGAATTACAGTTTTGTTTTGCTGTTATTATTTTGATTTTCTTAGGTAAGTAGATACAATAATACAATACTGATATGTAATAACTCGTATTTTTCCGGTACACTTATTAGTTTTGAGAAATTTTTTTAGTTTTTTTTTTTTTTCATACGTAAATTATTCATATTAATTTTTAATAAATACATGGTGTTGTAAACCTGCAACAATTTTTTTTAAATCAAATATCATTAAAAAATTACAAAAAAATAAAATTCTTTATATTTCCATGCATATGCATGTAAATATCTATAAAATATTTTTTTTTCCAGAAAAATAAATAAATCATGCATTTAAGGGTTAAATAAATTTAATTTTATAACTGTGCATCTGCGTTATGTAAATTTTATTTTATACCTGTACATAGGCATTATATACATTTTATAACTTGAAACCAGGACTTTTGTCTTGCCGGTATGGTGCTCTACGAACTGAGCTAATCCGTCCCTATTTCCTTCGGTCATATTTAACTGTATCATAATTCGAATAAGAACTAACAAAGGGTAACACACACTTTACACGGCAACACGATAAAATACATTTAAACACCATACATACTAATTATGGCAAGCGATCCATTGGTTACGAGGAGAGCAACATATTAATTGCCTCCCAGACGAAATTAAAAATGAAAAAAGTATAGGTACCTACATTTAAAAAAAAAAGTTCAGTTTTATGCTCAATCAACACAACAATGAAAGAGAATAATATCGGTGTGTAATAAATATGTGTTATTTCTAGTAAAATAAGTGAAAAATTAATTTTCTTTTATCTAGAATAAAAATATATAAAAAACAACTATTTTAAAAGCAATAATTATTAGCCTGAAACACTCATCCACATTGAAAAATCTCCCGATAAAAGATACATGACGCCAACGGTACTTGAACCCGTGTCCTTTCGATTTCCAACTTAGTTAGATTAAACATTAGTTTACCAAAAAAAAAATAATAATAAGAACTAACAATATTATCTTCATTTTATCAAGACGTGTTTTTATTGGCTGCTATCTTTATGTACCATCGCAAGATCAGTTATTATTATTGTCCTGTGCTATAATAGCATTGTTATTGATAATTTTTATTATCTTGTCATTGCTTTGTACATACTGTACATTTTGTTTTGTTATCTTATTTGATAAATATTATGCAAGGAGCACTGTAGAAGTAATTTTAAGAATATGACCACTGAACAATAAACTATTTCTTTTCAATTTACTACACTAACAGTACAGCGCACTTGAAGTAATAATAACTATGTTATTGTACCATCGCAAGATTCAACTCGAACTAAATGCAATCTAGATTAGTGTCTTTGATAAATATATCGTATTTTAATTTTAATATGCGACATTTATTGACTTTTCTGCAATTATATTCAATAATATAATACAAATTGAGGTTTTTTACCCATTAAGTTGGTAAAAAAAAACAAACTAATGTCAATAAAAAAACAATAGTGTATAAAGAATTTGTTTAGATCAGACCTCTAGTGATTTATAGAATGCACTTGAAGAAACTACGCTGTGATTAAAACGAATTTAACCCATTAGTGATAGTTTAATTTTTTGCCTTTAATAATGAGTGGCTCTGGAATTCTTCAATTGTCAAAGCGTTTCCGTGTCCTAGTTATTATTATTGTCCTGTGCTATAATAGCATTGTTATTGATAATTTTTATTATCTTGTCATTGCTTTGTACATACTGTACATTTTGTTTTGTTATCTTATTTGATAAATATTATGCAAGGAGCACTGTAGAAGTAATTTTAAGAATATGACCACTGAACAATAAACTATTTCTTTTCAATTTACTACAGTAACAGTACAGCGCACTTGAAGTAATAATAACTATGTTATTATTATTGGTAGCAGAAGTCACGCGCCCGAGGAAGACATGGCACGACCAAGTGAATCAGATACTTGAGTCGGGCCATGTAGAGTCAGAAAAATAGAAGAGTATGTATGAGACGATGTATGAATGTGAATGAGGCAAGAAGTGTGTGTCAAGACCTAGTTGTTTGGCGGTCCTTCCTCTCTGACTAGCCCTGCGGAGAAACGGCGTGATGTTTAGTTAGTTAGTTAGTTAGTTTATTAAATCACCGGTAACGACTTAAGAGGAAACTACAAGCCAAAAATGTGTATATTCTTGGTATACCTTATGTTGTAGGTAATAGGCATTAAAATCGCTTGACAAACGGAGTCTAGAAACGTTCGATTTCAGCACAAAACTGGTTTGTATTTATTTTGTAAATAATTTTATAAGAAAGCAAAAAAGTTAGTCCAGTGAAACTGTCACAGATAATCTTAGCTATAATACTGTATTTTTTTCCTTTACGCGTTCATACATTTTTATTGAAAAAAAATATTTTTTAGTAGCTTACATTTCTATTTTTTATTGAGTAATTTTTAATTTTATTTGTATTCTACTCAAGGGAAACGATAAGAAAACCTTTAATTTATCTAAAACATATTATTTTGTATTCATAATGTACACCAATTCGTTATAAAGATTAATCAAAATAGTGATTTACAAATAAGCTTCTCCTTAAACATCTTGCACAATATTAAAATGACTGTGGTATTCGTAATATCCAAATAAAGTACCCAAACCCTTACCATTTTTTTATTAAAAAATGCAATTATATCGGTAACTTTAATCGTATGTACTTGAGCCATTAAAGTGAGCAGTTATAATGATGCTTTCACGATAATAATTCATGTATAAAATATAAACCGTTTGATACAATAATACTATTATTACAATACTGTCAGATTAACAGCTTAATAACTGTCATCCTGTAACACTCGTAAGTTAACTGACGTCTTGACAGTTGACAGCTAGAAGGTGAGAATATTATAGTTGTCCGTTGAAATGTTTTCTCATCTAAATGGTGGATAAACATAATCATATTAAAGAGTGTATGGAGTACCGACTTTGTCACTTGTTGGTATTTCTTTTTTGAAAATAATTTATGATGTGTAGACTATAATAATTAAAGTGTTGATGTAATATTTATACTGTTTACTGTCGCACTGAGGTAAAAGTTACTATAAGGAAGGTAAACGGTAAAAAGACAAGATAAAAAAGCAGGCTTACCCTTTTATCTTAAGTCGGAGCACTAGTTCATGAAAATCCGAATATTTTACGAATAATAATTTGTTTTTATTTATACGCCCATTGGGCTTTTACTAATTTATTTTTTACTTTTTTTAATAATGCACGTGCTCCACGTGATGTCGGAACACGAACCTTTTCTTGATAATATATCATATCGAAATGTTTACCAGAAAACCTGTTAAATTTTAAGAGATTCTTAAAAAATTAGCAATACTTATTTTCTCCGAATACGTTGGCATAATCATGCTATCTCCTTCATACTTGTTTCTTCTTTCACATGTTTTGCTAATATTGTTTCCTATTTAGTTTATCAGTTTGCTGTTATATCATGCTTTAATAATTTTTTTATGATTTTCGACAGTTCACTAGGTATACTCTGTTCTGAAAATCCTTGTAAAAGTCCAGCTGGGCGTAAAACCAAATAAAATAAAATATAATACTTAGACATGCGTTCATTAAGTTAACATGCGTAGAATTTATTTATTAAGTGTAGTTATGGTCATTACTGATGGCCAGTAGGGATGATCATTACTCATTACTGAAACATTTTAAATAACAAAATATTCGATTTGGAAACATTTTAATAATCGAATGAACTATCGATCAAACAAGACATATATGTAAGTCAGAAGAGTGTTTGAAAGTCGACCTTTGAAAGACCAATTTAAAAAAAAACTTTCCTTTTTAATGACGTTACGTCAAAATGAATTGATTTGTTCCTTTTTGCCTATGCCGACTCTACTGATAACTTTCACATTTTTCTAGTGCTGACGGAAAAATCACAACGTAAATAGCGCAGTGACCTTCATAGCTAATCCGGATCACTTAGTGTGATTTGGTTTCAGTTAGAGACATGATGCGATAGTCGAATGTACTTGCTAGTTAAACGATTGATAAGCCACTAATTTAGGCCTATTGCCATCGCCTCATTCCGGACCCTCCGTACGCAATTCTAGAACAATTGTACCTAACCCTTGTTGATGTTCCAACTAAAACGTACAAATATCTGTGTCCACTTGTAGAAATTATTGTATTTTTAGGCAACTTCGTCAGAATAATATCCATGTCAAAGTCTTTCTTGAGTGGAAACTTGTGGAATGTAATTGAGAGATGCGTAAATTCGTTGCATGTGCATTAAATTAAATCAAAAAGAAAATGCAAATTAATATAACTAACTAAAAATATATATTTTTTACCAACCAATAACACCGTTGATTTGGAGGTGTTGGTTGTCAAAGCTAATTTTAACAATGGGTATTTTGTTGTTATTATAGAATAATAATAAAAAGTTATTTATTATCTTACTTTTTTTGTAACAAATAAAGGTAATGATATTCTGAATGGGATCTACCGTGTTGAGGATTTCATTTACATACTATTAAAATTTAGTATTAGATTTTTTTTTATTTTTTTTTATAGTGAATAAGTAAGATATAGACAATAAGACGTAATTATAAATATGTGTTTTATAAAGGTGGTTTTTTTTCAGTTGAGTGGTTTTGGTTTCAGTCTAAATTTGGTGTCAGTATATTATCTATTTCTGATCTCTCTAGCTTTTGTATACAGCTTTTTATTTGAGATTTAAATGTTAAAATATTATTGTGAGTTTTGAATGAGAGTGGGATTTTGCTGTAGCGTTTAATACCACAGTATAGGATGCTTTTTTGGCCAAAGTTTTGTTTGTAGTTGCTTGTTGGATATGTTTTTGACCCTATGATCTAGTGTTTCTAATATACGTGTTAGTTGTTATTTCTATAAAGCAGTATTGTTTTAGAATAGAGTTGTTTAAGTAAAATAATGTTACAATTGTTGAAGATTTCGTCAGTGCTAGTTCTTACATGGTATTTTAGAATAATATTATAATAATTTTCATTACGGCTTTTTGGGTTTCAATGAATCTTTTTAGGATATTATCATTTGAATATCCTATATTCCACAATTCTCGGAAATTTTTGGGCAGATAATAGAAAATTTATGAAATATTTGCTTTTAGAAGTTAAAGTGCAGTAAAATGATTAAGATTAAGAAAGGAATGTGCATTTAGAGCGGACGAGCGAAGAAAAGAGTGTAATGAGAAGATATACCGCTAAAGAGAATTGTAGAAGGGAACATCTGAGGAAGAAGACATCACACGATCAAATTAATAACTTGAGTCGGGCCATATCAATAGTCAATATAACAGAAGGGTATCTATGTATGAATGTAAATTGCACAAGGAGTGTGTGCCAACAAGACCCAGTTGTTTAGCAGTCCATCCTATCTGCATATCCCTGTGGAAACAGCCGATGGTTCAGTAGTTAAGTTTATGAGTATAGGCCGGATATTAAATACTCGTATTATCCCAACTCTATTCCTCAATAATCACTTTTCTAATGTTTCATTGCATAGGGGCTCTTTCCATGTATATCACAAATAATAGAACCTACCAATAACTCAGTAATTTTAACTTTGTAATGCTAAACAAATATCCGAAGCGCTGTCCAAAGAAAATCAACCTTGAAATTGAAAACGCTTCGAGTGTATGCCCAACCTTGTATCAAATGTATTACGTAAATTTACATAACAAAATACGTCGGATCCGTTCTCGATCATTAATCGTAACTCATAACCTATCAACAATTAAAATATATTGTCTAGGTCAGCATACCAGTAAACTTTTCTCAGTCGGTTTTATTTATTTTTTTAAGTGATTCCTCAAGTAAAATTATCGACTAAAAACATATTGCTAACAAATCAACCGAAAATATACGACTGTTAATCTATACAGGGTGTTGGGACGTACTTGACTTACCAGTGATTTCGAAAATATTTGGAGTAAAAATTGTAATTGAAATTTTGGTCTCCGGTCACATTTTCATGTATTTGTGGTATTTTTAAAAAAGAAAAGCGCAGAGATAAAATCATTTGATTACACAATAGTATTGTGAACTTATTGTCACTTCACTTTTTTGCGTTTAGTATAAAAATAATTAATGAAATATTCATTAACTTTTATAAATCTTTCACGAAAATGCCAGCACTGGCGGTCGATGACTTATTGAAATATATTACAATTATTTGCAGGTGTCTATGGTAAACTTTTAAATGAAAATGCAAGGCGTGGTGTTGAATCTTTTTAATGTTTGAATCATAATATGCATCTCACCGTACTACGAAAGGAGATAGAATGAATTCTAAGAGTCCGTCTCAACTTGTGCCGCAAAGGGCACAAAAATACTGCTATTGATGTACTTCGAACTGAAGAGCGCAAAATAAACAAGGGGTTAGTAAAAAAAATTAATTATTATTATTTGTATTGTAAAGCTTAAAGTTTTCAAAGGAAGGAGTTCACAAAGGCGTTTAGATACCACAACAATCTGTCATGAAAGTAACGCATCTTTCTTTCTTGTCGCCTGGATAAAATCCTATTCCTACAAGGATTACATGAAGTCGAAGTATGTAATTATATGCCCATATAATATTCTCCTGGACGCGAAGGGAGTGGAGAGTATTGCAGGCATTAATCACTTGAGCCAAGTGTCAAATGCGATGTATAACGGTTTACAAAATGAACTCTTCAACAGTTCTGCAACTGTGGGTTCATTAGTTTCACGATAATTAACAAATAATCTAGAAAATTACTGTAGTCAAGTTACTGAAAAAAACATTATATTACTAATCTTATGGACTAGGCATACGATAGTCACTTATTTGTGGATTGTATTTACAAAACTAACTAAAAATCACACCCTTTCCTCGATGGGGTAAATTGAGAGGATGGACCGCCAAACAACTCAGTCTTTGCTCCTTGCTTCATTCACATTCTCTTGACATGACCTGACCTAAGTATATGCTTCACTTGATCTTGCCATGTCGTCCTCGGGCGTTCCCGACTTTTTCTACTTTTCACATTGGCGTCATATATTCTCCCTATATTAAACCTCTTTTTTCTCTCATTCAATTTACATGCCCAAACAATCTAAAATCCCTTTCTTAATCTTACTCATTACGCTTACATCTGCCTTGAATTCTTTGCAAATCTTCACGTTTCTCACACGATCGTACACTTTTACAGCATCCAGTCTTCAGTCTAATTTCATGATATTTATATATTTCTAGATTTGAATGTTTGTGGGATGATCTGTCAAGAATCCAAGAAATGGATGGAAAATTATTTTGTTCGCCGGGTTTTAGAGGTCGTCTAGGCAATGGTTATTTTAGGAAAAGCAATAACATAATTAAAGCATATCAATAAGAAGATAAACCACGTAGATTGTGTCACAGAATGAGTTCCTGTGTAATGTAAAAAAAATGCACCACACCCGTGACACGCCTAAAAGATTTTATTTTAGAGGTAACCCTCAAAAGGTATATGATTTAAAAAAATAATACTGTGAAATTATAATACGCGACTACGAGTATTCCGATAAAAGTATAGTGTAACACCCATATGGCCAGGAATGGGGCGCGTCAAGGAGAAGAAGAAGATGATGACTTTTCGAGAGGGATGTTTTGCTTATCTATGGTCACTTCCGGCTAGTGGATAAGGGAAGAAGTTTGAATTATAAAAACACTGTGAGTGATACTGCAGAATAAACAGTTTAATCCAAAAGTATACAGACTATTATTGACTTTACCCCGCTGGATAAGTAGTGGTTGTTACAATAGCTACATAAATTTGAAAACAGAACAAAATGACGTTTGCCTTCTAAAACTATTCAGGTCACGTAGTGCTATATCTGTCACCAAATAACGCGTCCTCATAAAACTCGTTCAATCTCCTTTATATTACGGTTAGACATAACATGAAAATACAAAAATTAGAAAGAGAGAACTTCAAGCATTGTCTTTTCGTTTAAAAGTTTACCATAGTCGTTTCCGCGTAATTTGAAAATAAAAAACACGAAACAGAAAACCGCCAAAAAGCTTACTCGTCAAGGTGTGTCAGTTTAAAAAAATATAATTAGGTCGTTAAAATAACCTTTATAATACGTATGTCTAATTAAATAATGTTTTTTTTTTTAATTTCGTATAAAGTGGTAAATGTTAATTAACAAATTGTTAATGGAATTATAGACAGCCCTGATTTGCTGAGTCATTTAGATAATTGCTTGCATCTAGATTGCAAAAATAGTAGATGTGTTCAACTGCACGGAATATAGTTACAAAAAGGCTAATAACATAATCAATATTTTTTTAATTATATATTTATTTTTAAATTATAATTCATTAAAAAATAATAGCAATAATATTCCCGAAGTATTTAAAAAGAAACTCATTTCGGGATCATAATAGTTAATATAGATTAACACAATAATATTCTTCCGAATGGGTTCTATGCAATTTTTATTACAAATAATTTTATAATTTAATAGTTATTCAGTATATAACATGTTTGCAAAAGCCCGTATGAGCGTATAATATAAACAAATAAATACAGTTTACAAAAATAAACTATCTCAATTTGTAAGCGATTTCAAAAACTTTAGATATCTTCGCGAGAAAAAAATTAATATTTTCAATTGCGAACATCCGTTTTAAAAACCAAAATCTCAAAGAGTTTTCTTCTGCTTTCAAAAACTGTATATAATTTTGGTATGGGTAAGTTAAAAAAAAACAGCGAATCTATTTGAAATTGAATTTCAAGGAACGAGAGAGAGAGATGTTTAAAAATAACAGTGATAGCTTTGCAGCAAAGAATTTATAGTAATATTAATACCTGTTACAGATTCAATGGAATACAGATTAAGACGAATCAAACAGTTCGAGAAGCTAATGGTCTGTTGCTTTCCTTTCCCCTTACCTTGCCGCTCTATCACGGGGCGGGCACGGGCAGGTACTTCCCACGCTGTAGTATTTGGTATTGGCCAGGGGTAGACAACTCTATTGCGATCGACTTTTACATTCAAATAACAATAATGGATTTAGAACTCGGGAACATAATCTCGAAACTAACCAAGAGTAACAAAAGTATTAAAATATATTAATTCGAAGACAGGGGAACATCATTTAGTCGCAGGTAATTCGGAATGGTCGAATCTCCGAAATGCTCCGTTGGCGCTAGAGTAGCCGGGAGTCATGTCAGCTGTCATACTTTGTTTATTCCTACCCAGTGATGAATGCTTTTACAAAAGTTTGTTGATACTTGTAACTAAAATTTATTGTGACTTTGAGCTCCCCGGGAACGTCTGAAAGTCTGAACATAGGTTTCCAATTGATAAACGGTTAGCAAAAATGTGGTAGTGGCTATATAAAAAGATAAATATAAACGTTTAAAAATATTCTAGTTTTTTCAATAAACACTTTATTCCATCAGACTGTGAGATGCCTCTGGAACTGTTCCAATTGCAAGTGCAGTCTAATTTGAACAAAACAATACTTTAATAACAAAATAAACAAACTCGAGTACACAAATGTCTTAACCTAACTTTTCAACTGTCTTCATCTGAAAAACTCTTCTGATAATTATTGTTATTTCTGTCATACGCCGCCAATCTGAAATTAAACAGCAACCCTTATTTCTCATCATATTCTGTTAAAAGTATTTATGTAGAAACATAAATACGAAAACAATCGAAAACAATCCGAAATAAATAGAGGTTATAAACAACTTACTAAGTCTTCTCTTTTGCAAATAATTTTTGCATTTATATTTCGCAATTCATTTTTAACTCTAGTTAAAATCGAACCACTTATGTTGATATTATTTGTATTATTTATCAAAAATTAAAAAAAATGTATTAAAATCCTAAAAATATATACTTCAACCTGTCAACTATGGATGGGACACAGGTGTCCTTCACACAAAAATCGATGAAATTTGAAGCAATTTTAACCCTTATGTATTTATTTTATTTATTTATTTCTATACATACATTACAGTGTTTACCAAATATTTACATTTGTATATAATACATAAATTTAGAACTGTTGTTAATATGGTGTTTTATGCTGGGTGTGAGGTAGGTTTGAGTAGGTGACACTGTGGTGGGTAATGTTATATGTTTCGTGAACACCTCACTGGGAGAACCTGTGCTAAGGTGTTTACGTGGTTATGATTAAATGGTACATGTATTTATGTGTATTGGTTAAATTTTCTTATATAAGTGTAAGTTGGGATTTTAAATTATATATTTTTTTAAATGGTTATTATACATTGTTATTTAAAGAAAAAGGAAAAAAAATACATACACCCATGTATAAAATAAAAAAATGTATAAAGTATATGTATAAAGTGTATAAAGTATAAAAAAACTATATGAATAATATGTTCAGAATCACTTGCGCTAAATATTGCTTTGGAATATAATTTTTGAAGGCTTTGGAATAAATTATTCAAATATATAATAATTACGATTTTTCTCAAGGTCACGAGTCACGAACCTCACCACAGTCAACTGAATTTATTATATAACTGTAATGTAATGCAAATGACTCTTAATCACATTAGCGCCATCTGCTTCGATTTTTTCAGATTTTCCTTTGCGCTAATAATAAATAAATTAGTTATATTATTATTAACACCACGATAGACCAGTTGGCTGCCACTGGTAAAGGGTACACAGAATTCCTCGCGTGGGAGATAAACCCTGGCGTGTGGCGAGTGGGATGCAGCCAGGAACTGATGCACTCGGAGATCAATGATTCCCTATTCTATTATTATTGCAGCTGGGTGTATTGGGTATGGTTCAGCGGGGGCGAAACCAAACGTTTATCAATTTGATATTTTCAGAAATAATTTAATCATAACGCAGGACAACGAAGACCCAGTAGAAGTAAGAAAGCGCATCACAGCCGCTAACAACACTTACTTCGCGTTGCTGCTAGTGTTCAAATCCCGAAACGTCCATAGGAAAACCAAAATAACCCTGTATAAAACAATTATTAGAACGGTCTTGGCCTATGGATGTGAGGCGGGAACACTGACAGCAAAGTCTGCGGAACGGCTGGACACCTTCGAAAGAAAGGTACTTCGAAGAATCTTAGGAGCGGTGCGAGAGGGAGAGGCATGGAGAATCCGGCACAATAAGGAGCTATATGACATCTACCAAGCTCCCAGACTCTCTACTCATTTACGGCTCCAAAGACTAAGATGGGCCGGACATGTGCACCGAATACCAAGCACACGTGTACCAAAGAAGGTTCTAACAGGACACCCGGGAGGCAAACGAAAGGCGGGCAGATCTAGGCTGAGATGGGAGGACGATGTCAGGAAAGATGCCAGAGGACTACTCCATGTTGCAGATTGGAAGACGACGGCCGAGGACAGAGGGCGGTGGAGGCTCATGTTAAAGGAGGCCAAGGCTCGAAATGGGCTGTAGCGCCATTGAAGAAGAAGAAGAAGAATTTAATCATTAGTTTTTATTGTTTTCGTGGTCGAGTTGAAACAGGACCTCACTACGCTTTGTCTATAACAAAATTTGATTTTACTAACTAACCATCACACAGTTTATCGGCAGAGAAAGGCAGGGAGAATAGACCACCAATCAAAAAATATTTTAACCCTCATTTTTTTTAGCATTCAATATATATATTTTTAAATATCTCTGCACACACTCCTTGCTTTATTCACGATTTTTGTCTCATGCAAACTCTTCTGTTATTCTTGACATGGCATAGATGTTTATGTGATCAAATTGACAATGTAGTCTCCTTCAACGAAAACAATCTTCTCAAAACGCCTTCCACTAATATGCTTCGTGAACAGGCGCGGGGGCTTCATCAAGCTGGAGATCAGAATCAGAAGCTGGGCCTACTGTACAGGGCCCGCAGATACTTTAGTAGTGCACAACTGTTGACCCTGTACAAATAACAAGTAATAGCAGCCACCTCTGGTCTGGAGCCCCAAGGTGCTGGAAAAAAACATTTGGCTATGTGCAGAAATATAGATTCCCCTATCTTAAACGGATGGCAATCTTTAGAGCCTAGATATCAGTTGGGAATACTGTCCTTGTTCTACCGGTATTTTGATGGAAGATGCTCCAAGGAAACAGCGTCATTGATCCCATCGGAATTGTCGAAAAACACGCTAAACACGTTACACGGTTGACGTTTGTCAAACGAGAACGGGTCGTTTCTTTTGATTGTTTCTGCTCGGCTGTAGAACGATTTGCCGGCTTCTGTGTTTCCTCCATTCTACAACATGGATCTCTACAAGACCCATGTTTGCTCCTTCCTCTCCTTAAAGAGACCTTCCACACAGCATCCGCAAAGATGACTTAGGCCCTGAGGAGAATTATTTTCCTCAAAGCCTCCTGTGTTGGGTTAATTTATAACAATAAAATCAAGCATTCCAAAAATCGACGAAAAAAACAACAAAACTGTTGTTTTTAATGCGATATGTGAAACATTATTATAACTTGCTTATAAGTACTCCTATTTTTGACCGTGGGGATGTAACAATTATTCTCCATTTGTCGATATAAGCAAAACCGCCCAAGCGGAAATTAATATTTTTAATGGAATAAATCGAATTTAATTTAATAACTGTGCATCAATAGCATCAAATATTGGGAATATATTTTGATGAGAAGCTGTCAAACAATTCATGGATGTGATTGAGTTTTTAAAATTCACAATAAATATCTGAAACTATTTAGAAACGTATATAAATTGACAAGGAATCCTATTATATAGTAAATACCTACAATACGTAACAACTAGAACAAATATTCACCACTTACAGCACGAGAATTGAGAACTCACCCAAATACGAACTATGTACTTACATTTTTCAACGAAGAGCTTAAATTAGATCTACTTTTATCCTTCATCCCTAGAAGTTGATTTATCGACGTTATGGAAATTCGAGATATTTTGCCTGTTTGAGGTAAAATTCCACTCTCTCTAAATCAAACCTCAAATACCATATTTCATATCTCGAAACAGCCTAAAGCCAATTTTACCCTAATAAAAAAATGTACCCTTTTACCAAAAAGGTTTGCTATGCATTTTTTAAATCTAATATATTCCGATACTGTGGTAGATCGATCTAACCTTGACCCTGCGATCTGATATCGCGTCTTCAAAACATCTAATATTATCTAAATATTTTAATAATAATAAGGATTATAATTAGTACTGTGCAAAACATGTTTTACGTATTTAATAAATCTGTTTTTTACTAATACGTTTTCCATGTCCAAGATGGGGTAGGTTACACGTCGTATTACTGAGTTTTTAAACATATTTTTATTTAAGGCTTTGTTTCGTGGAGATGATCACGAAGGTTAAAC
Organism: Hesperophylax consimilis; assembly: GCF_061612785.1. Classification (NCBI taxonomy): domain Eukaryota; kingdom Metazoa; phylum Arthropoda; class Insecta; order Trichoptera; family Limnephilidae; genus Hesperophylax; species Hesperophylax consimilis. Next base: position 41,430,174 of record NC_142842.1, read on the forward strand.
TAATCACCTCTAATAGAATTTATACTTAATAAATGAGTTTTTTTAATGACTAAAGCTAATCACAAACTTGTGTACAATTTTTGGTCTCGTAAAATCGTTATAAATTTGGACCAAAGCTTGTCTTTGAAATTATTTTTTACTACGTTCTGTTGAAAGCATTACTAAAATTATTGAATATATAACACAGAAGAGGAAATAATATTCCTAAATTATTTGATATGATTTTTGTACGGTCGCGGTTATTAATATGTACCGGATTTTTTGGTAACAGATTAAGTTGATTAAGGCGATGCCATACGTAGTAATGCAAAATCATGTGTTTTTGGTTGGAAAATTCGGTCGCCTAGAAATGTTTCAGATGCTTTAATTAAATACTGCGAGTAGAATACATCTTGGCTTTTGAAATAATCGAGTATTTTTTAGATAAGTCTTTGTTATGAAAGTAACATACGATTATTACACTAAGTAAGAACCTGTCAAATCTGTGATTTATCTTGTCTATTGTTTATGCTCTGGCAACAAGAAACTCTAACAGGAAGTGACAAAAAATTCAAGATGGCTTCACTTCCCGGCCGGACAGAGAGGAGCCAGGGTGTCCGGTCGGAGGTCAATTATTATTTCTGGGGGTCTGAGGATCTGTTCGAAAGATATTTCATGGATTTGTGATTAATACCGAAATGTTCAGTTTGTGCTTCAAGATTAGAAGTCTAATAATATTTCCCGCGATTGGAATTCGCCCCGGATGGCGTGGATAGTGAAAACGTATCTCGCCATGTGTGGCCACAGAGGTAATCAGAGTTTATCCAAGTGATCGGTGGTTATTTCTGCCGATAGACTGTTTTCGCCGTGTGCATTTTGATTCGGAGCATTATTAAGTTCCACCTCGCCTCGTGGAAGGGCAACTTACGGATTAACCGTGAAACCGGCACATGGCTGGACCACACTGGGCCGTTGGCCAGCCACATCTTGATGCTGCCGTCTACTCCTCTTGGCTGGACCACACTGGGCCGTCGGCCAGCCACATCTTGATGCTGTCGTCTACTCCTCTTGGCTGGACCACACAGGGCCGTCGGCCAGCCACATCTTGATGCTGTCGTCTACTCCTCTTGGCTGGACCAAACTGGGCCGTCGGCCAGCCACATCTTGATGCTGTCGTCTACTCCTCTTGGCTGGACCACACTGGGCCGTTGGCCAGCCACATCCTGAAGCTGTCGTCTACTCCTCTTGGCTGGACCACACTGGGCCGTTGACCAGCCACATCCTGATGCTGCCGTCCTCTAGCTACTTGGCTGATTCATCTACTCCGCCATTCACGGCACTCAGTGTTCGTTCCTCATAACTAAATACGTTCAAATTATTTTAGACAGGGTAGATAGATTCTACGTTCTGGTCGATGGGGGTAAGTTTTCACCTTTTTGTATTTCTCTGTGAAATTTTTCAAAATATAACTTGTTACGGCCAGTCCAAAGTTTAACCAGATTACTTTCATTCTATAACCTTGCAACTTCCTTTCAAACATCATGTAGATGGGATATATTTTCCCCGCCCTGAATGGAGAATTATGTTCTACCGGCGGTTGGTCGGTTTGGCGAGTTCTTTTCCAGTTCAACCACTGGAAGGGACTCTGGCGCGTTGGCTTTCAAAGACCAACAAAGTCAAACTTGGCCACCCACTTTTCAATCATCATAACAGTCAATAATGTACTTAAAAACCTATCTTAACCCAGCCTATTCACACAACATTGGGCTAAGTAACACATCATAACATTGTGGTAAATATACGATCATAACAAGGCACAATCATAACATCTTTTTATTAGCCCAGAAAAAAAATATGTATAAGGCCTATGAAAACTGCTTTAAAGTTCAAAATCTCCTACTTACGAACCCATTTTCGGTTATGATTTTATTGTATAATGTGAAAAATTAAGTTATTTATAAAATGATCGAAAAAAATTTTAATATTTATGCCTGAACATCCACAAAATAAAATATTAAACGGCACTTTTTGGCCATGTTTTTTTCTTGCATAAATCAAAACAGGCGGATGGTGTTAAGCGGGAATTTAAACCTTATCACCATCTAAATAAGGGTTGTTATTGATAGCGGCTCAATTTAAATTATTATACGACGTAGTGCATCGCCTTAATTGCTTCCAAAACGAACGCCAGTACCAAAGTTCAATGGAATGTAAGGGATAATTTTTGTCTTTGGGGCAAATGCAGTGACGTAGAGATTGTGCGAGCAGCCCAAACTGCCACCCGAGACCTGCTACATTTAAATATAAATAAAATTACACTCATATGATGGTAACGAGACTAGCTAATGTTTTATGTGTTTTCACGTTTGCTTTTGGGTGGTTAGTGCCCAGTTCCCACGCTAACCCGGGGATTGGGGACTTCTCTGTACTGCACTGTTCAATTACAAAGTTAATTGGCCGCCAGATCTGCTGTATGACAGAAAGACCCGCACGTGTAGATGTTATTACATGACATAAATAAGCTGTGAATGAACTGCTGTGCATTGAGAGGTGCATAACCTTGACAGGGACCTGGCACCCAGCCACCACTGCTGTGTACTTAGTATTCAATAATTAGTCATTTATTTATATGTATTGAAGCATTTTATATTAAAATATTGATACTTTGTAATTGATCAGTGCAGTAGAGAGAAGTCCAAAATCCCCGGGATAGCGTGGGAACTGGGCAGCAACACCCCAAAGCAAACATGAAAAAACACAAAACATTGGCTAGGCTCGTTACCGTTTGCCTAATGGAAAACGCTTAAGTGTAATTCTCCTATGTAAACGGGAAATGGTTTTCCTCGGGATCGAAGTCATCCTTGGAGATACTGTGTAACAGTATAAAACAGAAAGACAAGTTAAAACGGAGCTCTCGGCGATAGGACGTACGTGTTTTTCTGATAATTAATTTTTTGTAATACTTTCTCAACGGTATGCTTTTACAAACTTTTGGACAGAATTTTAAAAACAAATTGCATTTGTAGCCATTTTTTTAAATGTAAGTACCGCTCTAGAGTCCCAACTGCTCCCAACCGTCTTGTGCCAGTGAGAATATGGCATTCTTAAGCGGGATGTTGTGAGACTGTATGTAGTGGGGAGGGGAAGAAGTTCTGAACGATGGTCTTCACCAGGGCGATACTGATAATTATATCGTGCTGTAATTATACCAAACATCATTTCAAATGAATGCTTGTGAAATAACAAAAATTAATCGAATAAAATTTCTTGTGTACGTCGGGATTTGAACACGCAAACTCCAGATTCATAGCCAAGGTTCGTAACCACTCAACCACGGTGGCCATCCATAATTTACATAAAAAATTGTGATTCTTGCCAAAATGTTGAAGCTTATTTTTATTTTTCACGTGATGGGATATTTAATTTTCGAACATTTAACCGTAGGAATAAATCACATGTCTGTCTAGCTTTTTTCGTGATTAAATGAATTGAAACTAAATGAAGCCATTTCCTAATATTCCTAGACATTTTCTAAACGCTCATAAACTCGAATGGATATTTTTGGATTCGTGAATTCACATGAATCAGACAACTGTGCAAAAGCTTATGTCGCGTCGTATTAAATGCTCATACAACAAAACTTCAGGCGATAATTTGACAATGCGTAAAATTCTTCTGGTTTGAGCGTAGAACACTGTGCATAAATGCCCTCGTTTGAGCATTAAACTGTTCTTACGACCAATTTAATCCTGCTTCTAATAAGTTTCCGATTCAAGGTGGTGGCCGTGTTGGATACTACCTTTTTATCCCGCCAGAGTTAAGAGCGTGGATCTTCCTACGAATTGTCAAATCCGAATAATCAATATTATGGTACCTATCTAATCTACCTGCCTCAAGAAAGTTTGAAAAAATTTACTATTTAGGTATTGACGTTTCTTTGGATACATTGTAAAATTGCTCATTTGACAAAACAGTTGTACAAAATATATGGCTTATAATTACTACGTATTTAATATTATATTATAAGTACAAACTTAGAATCTTATGATCTCAGGGTAAAATTTGGTTTTGATTTATTAAACAAGAGAAAAAATAGAAGCATTTTTTTATGCGAAGTCTACTGTTTTTCAAATTTAAAAAAAAAACAAGTAGCTTGAGAGAAGACAGAGTTTTGTAGCGGTCCATCCTTACGGCTTAACCCTGACAAGAAATGACGTGATAGTTAATGTAGTGTTGGTAAATTGTTGTATTTTCAATACCGGTCCACATAATGTCGTAACAGTGTGTAGATTTAAGTTATTGATATTTAGTTTATGTAGTTTTAAGATATCTACAAAGTAGTAAGTTGGCAGTAGTAACGCCACACGACAGAGACAACATGCCGGCCATACCCGAATGGTTACAAGTACAGCCGATGGTTTTCTGTCAAACGACACTAAACTTATCCAGTACGTAATATTCATTTAATCGTTAGCTCGATAACATTATAAAGCCTGCTTTCCACGGGTTACGAATATTTGTGATATTTTTATTTTACGTAGTAGTCTGCCTACAATACATCGTGTTTTGTCTTTGAAGGAAATTAGAAGATTCATAATATTGAGGGGTATGAATAAATCAAACACTTTTTTTTATTTTTCCAAATTATTGTTGACAGTCTTTTTCTGGTATTTAGTGCCTACGTAATATCACCTCAAGGGCGCAATGATACTTTTAGTTGTTATTTGGCGCTGTTTGTATAAAAAATATATATTTTAAAAGATTTTTGTTTCTCTGAAACAGCTATTAATCACGACCCTTTGAACTTTTTGGCACAATTCATTATTGAACTATTTTTGAAGTATTTTACAGCAACATGAATGCTGTAGAAATGAAATCCTTGAGGCGTATGTTTGTTAAAATCATGTATGACCTTATAAAAAATGTGGAGATTCGCAATGAGTGCAAGGCTGATGTAAGCCTAATTTAATGTAAGATTAAGAAAGGAATGCTTGGATGGTTTGGGCATTTAGAGGAATGAACGTGTTTGGAGTATACAATGTGAAAAATAGAAGAAGTCTGAGACGCCGCACCGGTCAAATGTATTGTTAATCGCTAGCTTCATGTCTAATCCATTTTTCTACGCATTTACAGACAAATCATTTTAAATAGCGCAAGTTTGAATTTATTTGTGCACACCGATAGTAGTCCCCCCATGCCCTGCAGTAGTCGCACGATTTAATTCCACCGCTACACAAAAATTTTTTTCTTTAAATGATCTGATCTACGCCGGGTACACGTTAGCTTGTATGTAAATATTTGTAGTTTGTTTGAATACTTTTTTGTTCCTCCCCTGTAAAATTTAACCTGCCCCCCCCCCCTAGCTTGGAGGCTGGTGACGCCCCTGTATTTATGTGAAGAAGAGTGTCCTAGTGTGAGTTTGAGGGTTGTTTTTTAGTTTTATTGCGAGATAATAATGTATTCAATTGCTCCTCAACGACACTTTAAAAAGCTGGTATATATTTTAAGCCATTGTCTCTTATGCAAATAAATATTAGATTTAAAGAAAAAAGGATTATATATATGTTTTTATAAATTTGAAAATTTTGTGTTATTTCAGGGTTCCGGTGGCACTCGTTGAAGACCAGAACAAATATGTAATCGAGAAGGAAAATGCGATCCACAGAACACAAAACCAGCCACACAAGCCTTTGAAGGTCAGTCAGGTTAAAATTATTTTAAAAATAATAATAATGGATTCTGAGCGATGCCAGATTCAATGCCTCATTGGGGTAGCATCAAAGTACACTTTTACTTTTATTATTTCCAGGAAATATCAACCTGTGTGTGAGGGAAACGTAAAAAGGAATTGAGACGTTACGTCGCGTCGGATTGAAGTGTCAATTTCCGGTGAATAACGAATTAGGTTGACATTTGATATGTTTGGTTCTTTTCGATGGCAAACAAACAAGTCCATTTTGACATTTTATTCAAATAATAAAAAATATGACGTGTTTTGCTGTGGTACCTATTAGATATTGACTTGAATATTTTTGTCGTAACCAGAGAGAAATACCGTGGATCTATCTGTATGCCTAAAGTACGCTCAGTTTTCTCTGATTTCTGGTGGGATTTGTCCATCGGTTTTTTTTCAAACGCTTAGTAAATTTCATTGGATTTTTTTTAGGCCCAAGAGTCGCAAGATTTGTGTTAATTTGGCGACATCTGTTTTCTTTCAGATCTGTATAGATCACATTTCTAGGGATCAGGTTATGTTTAGTTGTCCCAGCAATATAGTAATTATTCCTATTGCTTAATGTTGTTATGAGTGACGGTCCTACCCCATTGGGAATTCAAACGGAGATTAAAAAAGGAGATCAGAATTCTCTCATTTATAAATCCTTTGTAGGTCTTTTCCATAATTATATGTATTTTGCCTAGATCAACGGAGAAAAAATACTGATAAGATATATGATTAAGTCGGAACACGTGTTCTTAAAAATAATAATATTTTCCATTATATTTATTCGGACAAGCGCACCTGCGTGAACACAAGTTCAGATATATTCTGAATGACTAATATTTTACTAGGAAATGGTAATGCAGTCACGTTTTAACAGTATCTTGATAAAAAAATCCGTACTTATTTTTGTCCTTGTCTAAAGGTAAATTTAATAATATCACTGTATCTGAGATTAACTACCTAGCAACAAGATAAAATTTGGCCATTCAAAGCCCCCGTATCCCCAATTTCTACAAATTTATATCATGTTTCTCTTTAACTCTTTAAGTTTTTAAGATCAGAAAAAGTTATTTTTGAAGATAATATCCATACATTTGTTACGTCAAAACGTTAATTATATGAAATTCCCTCGATGTGTACCTTCGACGGAACTCAAGAATAAGAATGTCGACCAATGTATGTACTTTCTACTGCCATTGCGAGCGGCCTGGGTTGGAGAATCGATACCCTGGAGAGATTCCGGTTTCGCGTTCGCCTTTATTACCTAACATTATCACAATATTTGGGAAATATGTTTATGAAACTTATAAATTTACGAGTCTAAAGGGAATATTTGCTGAACCCATTGATAACGTTTTCCTATAATTCGAAATCTTTTTCTCGAGGACGAATTGTGACGTAATTCACCCGGGACATATTCATAGGAAAAACAGGATAGCTTACTCGGTGTTCCATATCCACCAAAGAGAATTGAGGGACGGTCGGTTGGAAAGAAATACGCTCATTGGTGAAAAAGATTGGTTCGTTTGGGGCCTAAGAGTCAAAAATAAACTGGCGACATCAGTTTTCTTTCAAATTGAAGGGTTATTTTTTCAGTGTTTTTTGTACCTAATTGTTAATAATTTTTTGAGAATAATAAATTTCAGTTAATTTTATTTTTGATGTTTAAATTAATTTAATTTAATTTTAATTTAAAAAAAGAAAGACAAACATTCCCGGGTTACGAATAACCTGACAATATTTGAAAATCTCCTACTACCACCACAGAAAGCGGAAAATGTTGCTTGTGTTGTGATGGAGGACTTAGCCAGCCGAGGAATTGAACACACTACGCCTGGGTGGGACCCAAGCGCGATGTCAACTCGGCTACCGACCGGTAAAATAAATTGATGATCACATTTTTCATGTTTAAATAAATTGATGATTATATTTTTGACGTTTAAATGAATTGATGATAACTTTTTTTGATGTATAAATAAATTGATGATTGAGTTATATAATATTGAAATAAAATTGTTAAGAAATAATCAAAACAAAACCAATATAAAAATACAGAGATCAGATATATTTACAGAAAAAAATTGAAAATTATTGGAAAAGTATTTGATATCTTCCACAAAAATCACCAAATTAACATTAAATGTGTCTCTGTCACCTCAAGTACATATTAGATTCCCGTAGTGGCATACCCGGGAATGGTCAATGTACAATGTACAAAGTAGTTGTAGGTATGTTACTGCAGAAAAGTGTATTTTGTCGGGTTGTTCTCGTAGGTTTACTTATGAATTGCAGTACTTCGGAACAGTCGAATTTGAAATTGGAAATTTTAAATAAAAAAGTTAATTTATGAATTCCAGCAGTAAATTTAATTTATAAAACGTAAATTTTTTAATTCATTCATGGGAGACCAAAGTACTGAGCTGGATTAAATTATTCTAACTAGATGTACGTATTTAACCGATTACGTATGACTTGTTAGGAATTAACGTTTTTGGTTATTTTTAATATGAAGCCCAGTATTTTCATATCTCGAATAATGTATCTTAAAGACTAAATGGAACATCATTCGATTGTAAAAATGTTTTGGAACCAACATTGTCGATTATGGCAGACACTATGCGTGATAAAAGTTCAAGCGGATTAGAACATTCAGTTCATATCTGTGTTTTAAAATAGATCGACGTAAACAAAATAATTGGCCCTTATCTCAGATCAGAATGGCATTTTTGCAACTCCGGACAAATATACTTTCAAGGCGCCGAGTTATTACTGGATTCATTATCAGGAACATAACATGTAACCATTTTAATTCATAACACTAAACTTGTTATCGATGTCGAATAGATTACATAGATGTCATGTTATCGCAGTTACGTCTTGTTTGATTGAATGCAAAAATTAGTCACTGTGATAAAATAAGCTACCTATGCCATTTACAGACTATTTATGTTAACCGGTTTCGCACGAGGTTTTTTTAAAGTCAGTGAATTTGAAAAAAAATATAATTCCATATTTAATATTTTAAAATGTTTTTATTGTGTTAAATGGATGGAGATGAAGTTGCAAAGTGATAATAGTTGTGTTGACCTCGAAGTACTTCTAATGATCAGACAACTTTTAGACTGTATATCTCTGTATTTTGTATGGAAGTCAGAATCTCAAACCTAACTTAGGGGCAGGTAGAGAGGACGGACCGCCAAATAACTAGGTCTTCGCACACACTCCTTGCCTAATTCACATTCATACATCGTTCCATATATACATTCTATTATTCTGACTCTCAACATGGCCCGACCTAAGTATCTGATTCACTCGATTGCGCCATGTCTTCCTGGGGCCACTTCTTCTATCATTCCCCAGCGTTGGCCGGGCTTTACGTAGAGTTTTTAAAAATCAGATATTATCAGTAATTTTCCTCTTATTTTGAATGTCCGAAATTTCATCAAAAAGTATCAAAAGTTCTTTAAGGGGGTGGGAAAATGGGATAGTGATGGTTTTTAGAAATGTATCTCATGTGGACAGTGACTTTCTTATTGTTTTGATGACGCAAAATTTCACCAATCTCGGAATAAAACTGTAGATTTGTATTAAAATCATATCCCCGCTAACCCAGAGTACTAAATTGTTAATATTACAAAAATGGCATTATCGATGTTGTTGTAGTTGAAAACAATTTTTTTATTTTTATTGTTTGTTTTTGGGGTGTTATGCCGTGTTGCGCTAACTCCTTCTTTAGCCGACGTTTCGGACAGCGTTGCAGTGTCCATCATCAGGGCAGATCCGGTAGATCCGAAGATGTGTAAAAATTTTTACACATCTTCGGATCTACCGGATCTGCCCTGATGATGGACACTGCAACGCTGTCCGAAACGTCGGCTAAAGAAGGAGTTAGCGCAACACGGCATAACACCCCAAAAACAAACAATAAAAATGCTTTTGGCCGTGAGAATCTAAAAAATTTTTTTTTTATTATTTTTAGAAAATTCGATTTTCTGTATGAAAGTTTTCAGGAAATCCAAAATGAAATTTCCTGAAAATATTTATGCTAAAAATCTAAAAATAAATTTTTTGGTCTAAAAAACATCAATAATATCGAATTTTTCAACTCTGAAAGGTTACGAACATACTGCAAACTCTATTGCTAATTTTATTAATCTAATCTCAAACTGGCACACGCCCGATTTCTCCATTAATCACTTAATAACTTTGTGTGCTATCTCTACAATAAAGAAATAAAATCGTTTCCAGTAACAAAATCAGTTTTTCATCCTCTTTTGCCAACTGAAAACCAAGCGATTTATTTCAACACATCTCTACTTACAGTAAATCCTTTTCAAGGATCTACAAAACTCAAGACTTCCTAAAACTCAAGCCAAAGCCCTTCTCAAGGCTGCGCCCTCTCAAATGTACTCTATAACGAGGTCTCCAAAAAGGAAGCTACAGACCGAGATACACAAAAGAAAATATAAGCCGAAAGAAAAAATTAAAGATGATACTGTAATGGGCACAATTTTTTATCGAAATTTTTACTTGAAAATCGAAATAAACAAAATATCTGGCCTTATATACGCCAGCGCATCTTCCAGGATACGTTTAAAAAACACTTCTCTGAATATAACTACCTATTTTGAAGAAACTACACGAAATGGTAGATTACCATTTTTATAAATATATAAACTCATTATCCGGTAAGACGATACAATTTATAAAAACATCACTAACCCCTCAGGCTAATTTGGTCGGTTTTGCGAACAAACATTTATTACCCTTAGATTCAGTCTCACAGAAATCGTTTTATCTCCCTTACTTTCAGGGTGAGAAATATGATCTAAACGGCGCTAGAAAGAGAAAAAACCACGATATTACAATATTTAAATTTAGAAGTAAATATTTAAGTAATTATTTTTATACGAAACGTCAGAAAAGTGAGGTTACAATAATGTTTATAATACAAGTCTAATAAAACATGACCATGTTTTTTAAAAATTTAGATGAAAAAACGTGAGGTATACCATTTTTTTAACTTTTTATGTTTGCACTCAAAATTTTAATATTCCAAAAAATATGTGTTTATTTAAAAAAAATACGAGTATACAAATTTACTTCATAACTTTGTTTCGGTAACGTTCAGAAATGTTCCATTTATTCGGATATTGTTGTAATGCGGAAAAACACACGAATTCTCCGACATTTTAACAGCGTCTTTAACAAAAATAACGGTCCATACGCCAGAGGCCTGAGGAGTTAAACATGCATAAAACAAGAAAGATGACGAAAATAGAATAGAAAGTTTTGCGACGGCACACTAAGGGTTAAGTGACATCTGGTTCAATGAACTCGGGTTTTGAATTTAAGTGTCATATTCAAAATTGGGTTTGATCTTGACAAGTCAAGTAAGATTTTGTGGTTTTTCAATGGTTTGCGATTTTTAGCTAGCTCGCAATAATCAATCCTACAATTATAACATTAATTAAATAATTAATTAAACAACCGATATAACAACTTCGAGATCTTTTGACACCTGACGAGTCTTAAATAATTCTGTCTTCAAACTGGTTTTGAAAATTATTTATTTTTATTTTTATAATTGTTCAAAACTTATAATTTTGGTATTGTATAGGGAGTCTGAGGGTAACGTGTGCTAACTGCTAACTTCAGGGGTGATTCTACATGATTTTAGAAGTTGAAAAGAGAGTAATATTTTTTGAAATTCCAAAGTTTTAAAGTAGTTTTTAGGTTAAAAAGTTAAATTGTTTGTATGGGAAAATAGATATTCTTTTATGGAAAAATATTTTTGTATTGGAAAATAACCAATCGAATTCGGAAAATCATCATGTAGAATCACCACCCGAAGTTAACACACTTTACCCCCGGACACCCTGTATATAGAATATTATTTGATCGTATCACTATAGAGTGACTTGCCAGACAAGAGCCACCGAATTGCTTTTGAAATCTATTTGCCCTGAGATAAAAATGACTAGACTATGCGGTGTTGTTATGTTGCTACTAAGTATATACTCAATGTTAGTACCTACATACTTACTTGATAACTTGATAAAGAATTTAGCAAAGATAACAATGTTTTTCAGTACTGTAAAATAAATATACAATTTGGTGTCATGTCCATATCATGTCAATATCCATAAACAACAGATTTACAATTTTTGTTTTTACTGACATTACTTGAGATTTTCACGGCCAAAAGTATTATCTTGATTAAATTTTGGGTTATCATGCCGTTAGCTAAAGAAAGAGGAAGCGCAACATGGCATAATAACATGATAAAAAATTACTATTCATTAAAAACCTTTTCAAAGTACACATAAAAATAATAACAATAAAATTTCGTTGTGTATTTTTAACAAGTTTTAATATATCTATTTGAATTTCACGTTTGTTTTGGTCATCCGATATTATTTATGGTAACAGTCTCACCAGAGTTAATCAATAATAATGTGAACATGACCAAACACTCTTTCTTGATATGTTAGCTCCCATTTTTAGTAGATATTACAAAAGATAAAAAACGTAATGCTGACAAGCGAACGGTTTGTTATAAATATTATTTTTCAACAACAGATTTCCGGAAAAACGTATATTTTGATGGTTGACTGAAACCCGGTTGGTCGTGCACTACTGTCAATTAAGTAGGTTTGGAGCAGCCATTAGTCCGTTTTTGTAGAAATCTCCTAAAACCATAATTAATATAAAAATAAGGAAGTTTTAGAATTTGCCAACAAATCTGTGACTCGAAGACACCCAGAAACTCATTTAAAATAACCAATAAATCAAACCATACAGAGAAAAACACGAACTTCTTACTGAAAAATGTACTAGACGTAGATTTATGGAACGAAGAAATAAATATAAGAGGAAAATTTATTTAATTGGTTATGCTTGGCAATTTGACAATATTTAAAAAATATCAGCCGAATTTTCGGTTTTGTTTTTTTATTGAGTAGGTTAATGCCGTATTCATTACGTTTCTTTTGTTAGGTGTATTTATGCCACAAATTTGTATTTATGCCACAAATACGTATTTATGCCACAAAGAAGTATTTATGCCGCAAAGATGTATTTATGCCACAGATATGTACTCGTATTTATGCCACAGTGATGAAAATTTCTTGTTGATATAATAATTTTACGTAGAGTTGACAAGAATAAGTAACATGATGTAGACATGTAGACTCTAAACTGAATCTCCAAATCTCAAACAAAAGCACTGGTGTTGTGTTGTTGGTTGGTCTGGTCATGAAATGATTTAATATAATAAGAATAAGTAACATGACGTAGACATGTAGACTCTAAACTGATTAAAACAAAGTGGTTTTGTAATTTATAAGATGATAGCTTAAGTCCCCTGGCTTTACGCAGAGTTTTTTTTCGAAATCAGACGTAGATAGTCATTTTCATCTTATTTTGTACTTTTTTTCACCGAGAAGTATTAAAATTCAGCTTTAAAGGAAAAGGGGTGAGTTAGAGAGTTACAGAGTGATTTTGGATATTTAAAGATACTAGCTTTACGACCCATACTTTACGCAGAGATTTTATTAATCAATTGTGGAGAGTAACAAATAAATTATTGTCCTCATATTTTGAACGTAGATTGTTCAAAGTATACACATTCTTCATGGGTGGGAAAAGGGGGTTTGGTGGTATTTAGAAATCTCTTGTAAACAGTTACCCTCAACTGGTTTTGAAGGTCAAACACAATTTTGAAATAAACCGTTCGTATAAAAAAACATAGCCAAACCTAACCGTCACACCGTGACACTATATGCAAATACATATATTATTAAGGTAAAATAATGTAGTATTAAAAAACTAGTCTTGTTTTGTAATAGTGATACCCACGTAAATCTCCAAATCTCAAACAAAAGCACTGGTGTTGTGTTGTTGGTTGGTCTGGTCATGAAATGATTTAGTATAAACGATTTTAGCTACGCACATTAAGATACAATCTTGGCAGTAATCTCCGAAATAAAACCTAAATCCGAAGCCGTTGAAGTACTAAACTATGTCGTAGTGCGCGTTTCAGTTTGTTTTGCGTCCGAATCTACCGCGGATATGTCTAGATAGTGTAATATATGTATGGCGGGGCCACAATAGGGGATGGGATGGGAAGTTGGGAATGAGAGCATCCGGGCTGGTTCTGGGGAAATGGCAAGGGGTAGGTAGTACGTCGGACTTGACACGTACACCAGATTTGAACAAAAGCAGCATTTAACGGTTTACTCTCAGCCATTCCTCACAAGTTTGCACGCATTTTATATTTTACATAAGTATTTAGAAAATGCGAATAAAATTATTGCAAAGTTCTGAATTCTGATGTTGTGTTCAGAAATGTGCAATGTGCTATAATATAGTAGTCTTTAGCGAGCCTCCGAAGTGTGTGCACGTCTTTGATATCGCCGCTCCTGCGTTTGTTGAGTTTTGTTACCATTTTATTACGAGTACATTGGTATTACTAAAGTGAAGTGACCATCTTCCGAGATCACTGAATAGACGACTAGATTATTAAATTTGTTTAAAATCTTTTTAGTTTATTAATAAGAGGTTAACATTAATATTTTTTTTTACATTTCCATACAAGAAGTTTTATTTTTGTGAAGTTCTGTTTAGTTGAAATTATTTTCTGTATGATCGACGTGTCGCCTATCAAAGGATTTACCAAATTATGGGTAAGACTAGCATTTTATTATTACTGTGTTTATTTGATTACTAGCTGACTTGTTAAGACATAAAATTCCGTGGTACATTATTTTGATTTAGGTATCTCATAAGGTTTAGACAACGTTAGCAATGCAGCGCCCGAAAATATATTTTTACAACTTTATTATAAAAAATCGTCATCTTTCCTCTACTTTCTAAAAATATAATATGCACGTATTATATATATAACCCTTCCAAAAGAAAATTTCTAAATGATAGTGTAAACCCTATCAAAATCCGGCGCGTAGTTTAGAAGAACTAAGCGTACAAACAGACAGACGCGGATAGAATTTATTTTATACTATTTAGAGATTTACCGAGAATTGATAATTTAAAGTTTTTAAAATTCTCCAACTCGATTGTAATTTTAAATTAAATAGATTATGTGTAAAATAAACACAAAATCTTGGATAACTACGTCATTTTTATGTATTTGGTCCTTTGTAAGATTTAAAAAAATCGTACAAAATGGGCTCTCGTTTGAAATGCGAATATTTAAACTGGAGTTCTAAAAGTTCCTCGGGAAGATCTTGATAAAATAAATAAAAATACTATTGATTGATACCGAAAGTCTTGCGATATTTAATCTGTGAAATATGTACCTACTTGCCTGCCATTACGGTTTATTTTTTAAAGGGGTACGTTTCTTCTTGGTATTATTCAAGAGCAGTCTGCGTATCGACCAATTAGGATTAGATTAATTACATCAATGATATTAAGAATCATACTACCTGTCGATGGGGTAACTTTACTTAGCAACATTTAGAGCATTGTGCGCATTCTCCGAATTGTTTTAACTTCACGATCGTTTGTGCTAGCTTAGGAAGTTATTATTTTGACAGAATAACTTCAATTCCACGAGCTTGGTTGACTCGAAACTTTAGTTTTGTAGATATAACTTCGAGGTTTGTTGAGTTTTGAGCCAATCGGTAGTTAAATATTTAATCGATTTTTAATATCGTTGTAGAAATTGAAAAAAAAAATATTTGTTGAGTTAAAATTATATGTCACTCTAGCGTTTGACAGCCACCAAACATAAACTTACAACACTCTACCAGGAACTCCTTTAGATTTATTACATTGTTCGTTTTAAGATAGGGTGGGTTATACTCAAACCATCTTGATAAAATGCTTACTGATGAATTCTTAGACAACAAAAGGGTCGCTGAAGGGTTTTAAACAAGGATGACTGACTTGGTTACCATGATACAAGGCGTCCGAGGGAAAAGTGCACCACCTAAAATCACCCCCAGAAGTTAGTGCATTTTATACCCCATAATAAGTAAGTGAATGTTCCTGATTGATTTAGTATAAACATAATTATAATATATGTGATCAACAAAATACTAGCAATAAAGTTGAATTATACAAATTTCAATTCACATATTTCATTGCTTCTTTTTTAATTTTTAATACACTTTCCTCTTAATTTAAATTGGTCGATATTTTTTGGAAGATCTTCATCGCTCTACAAAGCAATGCATATTATGGAGTCTGTATTCATTTACATTATATAAAACACACCCCCATGGAATCCCTAAAAAACCTTATTGGTTTACAGTTCTACAGTCTACAGGTTTTTAAAACTGACATTTATTTTACTATTTTAACTTGAATGTGAAATTTAGTACTAAAGTAAGAAATGCTAAACACCACCAAAACTGTTTAGCACCAAATTACAGTCGGAAATACAATACGGTAACAGTTATTTTGGTTTCGCAATTCTATAATTAGACACTTTAATTTTACGTGATTCAAAATCTCGATTCGAATAAACCGTAGCTGCACGCTACGCTCTAATGACCTATATAATTGTGCAATTTATGCGACTACCCGTGCTGAACCTGACCCCGTGACCTAATACCTACTTCTGTTTAGTCATCTCCTATACTTGCATAACCATCCTGCGCAGTAATACCCTCATTTCAACCCGTTTCATCTCCCGTCTCGACTCTGAACTGGGGTAGTGAATACCCTGACCCATAAACTGTGGTTAATACGTCATGGCTACCCCATTCCGCGCCACCCCCACCCCCAACCCCCACACCCCCTCTCGATATCCGCGAAACGCCTTAACCCTTCGGGCTAATTTGTTAGATTTTGCAGACACCTATTAACTGTAGAGTCAATTTAGTTTCTTTTGGGAACAGCTCATATGGTCTCATAGAAATTCTTAGGTCGGGTTGTTTCGGACAATTTGAACAATTCATCAAATTTCAACGTTCATTTTCGGGTTCTGTGAAAGTCCTATTCAAGTTCTGTTATTATATCATTGTAGGCTAATTGCTTGAAAAAACTGAAATAAAAACAGAACTTGAAAAAATCTTTCACAGAACTTGTAAATGAACGTTGAAATTTGATGAATTGTTCAAATTCTCCGAAACAACTCGTCCTTACTGTCATAGTTAGATATATGAACAAAAGATGTTAGAAAGAAGAAAAAAAACACCAAGCTCTAGATTAAAATATAGAAGTTAACCACGGAATTATTAAAATGTACACCTCTATGAAACCAATAATTCCAACAAACGCAATTTGAGAAAATTTATGAAAATTGTTTTTTTTTTAATTAATTATTTTTATATTAAACGACAAAAAGTGAGGTGGCAGTAATGTTTATAATACATTTGTCTAAAAAGGTGTGTTTTTTTTTGGTTCTCAGTAATTTTAGTTCAATGTTAAGTTGAAAAAACGTAAGGCGAGCCATTTTTAAACGATTTATTCGATTTAAACGTTTGCCTTCAAATTTCGTAATCAACAAATTTATATGTCACCGACTGGTCGGTGGCTGAGTTGACATCGTGTTTGGGACCTATTTAGGCGTAGTGTATTCAATTCCTCGGCTGGCTAAGTCCTCTATCACAAAACAAGCAACATTTTCCGCTAACTGTGGCGGTAGTAGGAGATTTTTAAATACTGTCTGCTTATTCGTAACCCGGGAATGTTTGTCTTTCTTTAAAAAAGAAAAATTCTACTAATAAATTTGAAAGCTTAATTCATCACCTGTCAAAAGTTTTAGTTTAGTTTTTAGAGACAAATATTCTATTTATTTAGATTTTATTAGATATTAAGTGGAAATGGTCAGTATACCAGAGGATCGAGGGGTTAATGATTTTAATTAAAGTGGAGTGTTGGTGTTGTAATTTGAACGAGAACCTTGAACTGTTTTGATAGATAAAACGTTACTGCTTTACTCATAAGTTCGGTGAGAGATCTTTCCACGTAAATATTTAAATGTAGACTAACACACCGTCACGCCTTTTCCCCGTATGGATGGACGGCGAGTGTGGACAAATACACAACTTGGAATTAACCCCTTATTATATTCTTCCGTTAATAATTAAACCCTAACTAAGCATTGCGATCATGCACAAAGATAGCAGCCAATAAAAATGTGCGTTGGGAAAAATGAAGGCAATGTCGGTAGTTCTTGTTCGAAGTATGATACAGTTAAATATGACCGAAGAAGATAGGGTCCCGCTAGTTCAGTTGGTAGAGCGGTGCCCCGGCAAGGCAAGGGTTCTGGGTTCGAGTCCTAGATGTGTCCGTATATTTTTCTGATTTTTGTTTCAAATATTCTTTTTAGCAGTTGGTTATATTATCTTCAATAATTAAATATTACAATTTGAGGTTTAACTCAATAAGTTATTAAAAAAAGTATTTAATCGTTGAAGAAGATAAAACTAATAAATGTAAACGAAACATAAAACAGACACAGAAAATAATAAGGTAACGTTCAAACAGCTATCTTTTGGTATGATTACAAAGTTCTACACAAATATTTAATTAAATAGAATTAAATTCTACAAGTATTTGATTAATTCCAATGTGCTATGTCTTCTTGTCGGCTTTCCCGACTTTTTTTCCCATCAACTTAACCCTCACATATTTGCCTCTACCTTCCCCCTTATTCCACATTTCCTATCTAAGCATTCGCTTATATTTTTGGCCTTGCATTCTTTTCGGATATATTCATTGATTCATTCGTTCGAATAATAAGATCGAAAATAGCTCTCAATCTTCAGTCCTATAAATATGAGATAGTATCTTTTACCTACCAAAGGATACCTCAAAACATCTTAAATATTTAGAATCAGAAGTTGCAGTCTTGCGTAAGGTTTTAATAATTCAAAGATTCTGCTAGGGACTAATACTATTAATACTATTATATTAGCAATCCCTTTCTACCTACCCCAACAGTCTCTGTCCGTATTCTAGAGCCAGAGGCTCTATCGATCTGTTAGGGTAGGTACGTTTAAACCTTGACATTTTAAGGGGAGAGAGAAAAATCTGAAATTAGTTTTGGTCACATTATTTGTTTTGTTTGCTGGAATTTTTTTTTAATTAAGTAGTAATATTTGAAGGGATAGCGTAAATGGATTGTCGTAAGGAAAAATCTACACAATATTATGTCAACATTTATCGTATAAATATTAACCTTCAGGTATTATGAATCTTTTCGGCTTGTATTTCTTTCTTCAATTTAGTTTCTTTTAATAAAGAAATAAATAATATATTTTGAATAAGAATTATTATTGAAGTCTGAACCCAATCAAAAATTGACTTTTGCCCTGTAGTGTAAGTACACATAGAACGTGTCTATTCTCACATCCTATCAAATTGTATTTATTCATAAGATAATCAATTAAATATTCTTATTAATCCAGATAAATTTTTAATATCTTTTCATTTTTGAACTTTGTATGATGTTTTTATCTTTAATTTATTCTAAAAGGTGTGTCAGTGAATTCCGGTTTAAAATCATTCAAAAGATAAGAAATTTATTAAATAAATTATTGCACACCAATTTGATTCGTAAGAATGCAATTCCATGTTAAAAAAAAGAAAATATCGGCATGAGAAAACCTAAGTTTTGAAATATTAAAGTTCGTCCAAGTAGGCGAAACCATTCATTTTAATGACCTCTGGTGTGTGACCTTTAGATCCAAAAAAACCTTGCAGAGTATTGGCTTCCATATCGAACGTAGTGCCTATCACTAGTCCATATTTTTAGTCCATAGGCGACAATTTCAAGGGCTCTGTGAAGGGAACTAAGGGTAAATAATTGAAAGGTAAATTTAATCGTTAGAGTTTTGAAATTTGGTAAACTTAGGTAATAAATTTGAGATCTATTATTTTCGGGTAATTGTCTAAAAATCCTTGTTTTTATGTTTCTCTCTACATTACTGAAGAAAAAAACAACATGACTATATTTAATTAGAGAAAATGTGCACCTAACCGTGGTGCCTAGTTCAGTTTTAATCTCAACGTTTACAACAGTCAGTTAGCCAAATTCTCAAATGAAGGGAAGGGGAGGTTGATAAACTCATAAAACTAGGTGAATATCGATTCTGTACCTGCCTACAGAGAAGCCAAGACGTTCAAGGGCATTTATTTCGGTAAAAGTCCTAAAACACGTTGTTGTTTTATCATTAACACAGCATTTTAGTGACATAACAATAACATTTTGTTTGTTTACCATATTTCATATCATCTAGAAACGCAATGCTTCCTTGTAATTGACGACATAAAAACGCTTGTAACAATAGTCGTTACATTAATCTCCATTATTTGAGCTTCTAGTATTGTCAATTAATGTATTTGTCTCCTTAGGTACATTGATACCGATCTGCTAAAGTTCATGACTCAGTCAGCTTACCCTAAAAATAATATACAAGATGGTACTATGTACGTATATTCAACGTTTGCATTTGTATTTATCATCAGCTGTTCTGTTTCAGCGAGACTTTCCTCGCCCGGATGTGTATTCAATTGCGATATTGATAAATTCATCAGAAATAACCGATCAGACGTCAATAGGCAGTCCTTTTAATAGTTTATTTAATGCGTTCTAGTGAAAATTCAGTCAGAAAACACACATTACCGATGTGTTTTGACGTACGTGACATTGGCATCTGGCGTAATGGCGGCTTCGGGTGTTGTCGGTCGACGTCGGGATTTTCCGCCCACGTAGTAGAGTTTCCCGCTCCCATTGGTGGAAATTGGCGCGCATTATCGCCGACGAGAGGTGGTCAGGTTTTTGCTAATCGATATTACGAGAAATAAAGTTAACGTACTTTAAACGCTCGGAGCCTGTACTACGTAGGTACTAGCATATTTTCTCCTTAAAAATAAAATGAGACCAGTTTGTGCGGCCTTCTACATTCACATCTATATCGTCAAGTATATACTAAATCATTGAAGATCATGACAACAACTCTCAATGAAAATATGAAACAGATAAATATTCCAATGTTATCCCAAAATAAAATTTAATATAAACATATACCTATATAAGAAACGATATTTTTTTATTACATTTTTTATTTACATTGTTATTGCATTGCTAATTTTAATTGGAATATTAAATTTTTATATTTATCAGTGTACCTGTACTATTTCTTAGAGAGACGTGAAAATCACGTTTTTAAGAAGCAATATATTTTATTTGATAAAAACAGAAGATAAAACATTACTTTGGATACAAATAAAATAAGATTTTGTACCTACATACATTTGACGGCCGGCGTGGTCTAGTGGTATACGCTTTTGACTACAGATCCGAAGGTCGCGGGTTCGAACCCGGCGTGCGCAAATAAATTTTATTTGATTAATTTGTGTTATTTCACAATTAATTAATTAAAAATAATATATAGTATATTTGCGGCACGTTCCAGAGTGGAAGATACTCTCAGTATCGCCCTGGTGTAAGACCACCATTCAGAATTGAAACGTTGCTTGAAATGGCTTTAGCCGTGTTTGGTGACCAGATCTGAATAGCCAGGTACTTCCCCACCTTCCTCTTCCCCATCTCCCTCCCCTCCCCAATACCCTCAGCCTCACAACATACCCCAATTGGGGATGCCATAGTCTCACTGGCTCCAGACGGGAGCAGTTGGGACTCTTGTGCGGTAATACTGTAAAAAAAAAAAAAAAAAAAGCTAACTGCATAAAAATTTTTTAACTGTATACAGAGAGATTAACTTTTTCAATATTATTAACATCATATTATTTATCTTGTAGATTATTAGAAACATACACATGTTAGATTTATATATTTAAAATCGATTTTATCGCAAAGTATTTTTAAAATTACACATAATCACAATATTGCCTAAGTGCCAACGCGATAGGTAATAAACAATGATTCTATCGGAAATGCCGATAACAACACTGCCCCATCCCTATCGGTAGAGCTCGGCGCCTGCGCAGCACGCACCTGCAACGCAGCTAGATGTCAAGTGAAGGTGAATTTTCTTACAAATCGCCACGTGCTTATGACCGGAGCGACGCGTCGCGCGTCGCGGCGCCGGCGCTATCAAATCAGAACGTTTCACTACATATTATTATTATCATATACAATAAAATGCAAATCCCACCAGAGACCAAGGATAAAATATACAGTAAAAAAGTTATAAAATTGTTAAACATCAATTAATGTTGTATGAAATTAAGACTGCATTCTCATATTTTGTCAATGTAAAATGTTTGTGCATTGAATGTAATTTACTTTTGGCTTTATTGTGCAGGGTGTCCGGGGGTAAAGTGCGCTCACTTAGAGGCGTCATTCTAGAAGATAATAAAAGTAAAAAAGACAAATAACTTTTTCTAAATTCCAATGTGGTAGTTTTTAGGTTAAAAGGTTAAATTGTTTTTATGGGAAAATAAATATTCTAGGAAAAAAATATTTTTTTTGTGGGAAATTAAGCATTGGAATTTTGAAAAAAGTTATTTATCTTTTTTATTTCTACCGTCATATAGAATCACCTCATCAAGTTAGCGTACTTTACCCCCAGTAACCCTGTATTTTTTATTTCGAAAATATTGTGCGAGTTGTTGAATATAATTAAATTCTGATTTTTTCTAATATACCTAATTAAGGCTTTATTGAAATATATGACAGGTCATTAACAAATATATTTAAAATAATTAATATTTAATTATAAATAACTAGCAGCACCCCGCTACGCGTTGCTGTGGCTCAGTCTGTCTGTGCAGATAGATAAAAAATAGCGCAAGTTACTTTTACGTCCAACAGATGGCGCTGTTTACAAAAACATGTTTTTACCTATATAAAAACACACTTGTATTCAAAAGCAAAGTTGTGACAAAATTTCAAAGCAATCGGTGAAAAACTTTCTGAGATTAATGATTTTGAAGAAATTAATATTTATGTATTTAGATTAATAAATTGTATGACTGGTCAGTGGCTGAGTTGGCATCGCGTTTGGGTGCCACCCAAGCGTCGTGCGTTCAATTGGCTGGCTAAGTTCTCCACCACAACACAAGCAACATTTTTCGCTTACTGTGGTGGTAGTAGGAGATTTTCAAATATTGTCAGGCTATTCGCAACCCGGGAATGTTTGTCTTTCTTTTTAAAATAATATAATTAATAAAAATAATATAATTAATATAAATATATATATGTTGTTGGTCCATCAAATAAATCTCCGATGCTTCCATAGATTGAATGGAAGCATTTTTATTCTAGAAGGATTAGATACTGCCAGTCCGCCAGGTCGAATTATGATTGCAATGTATGAATGTATGTAAACAACTTTTTCATGTATTATCCGAGTACGTGCGACTTCGCACGGTGGACTCAGTTTACAATGTTAAAATCCTAATTGAAAGCAATTACTTAAATTAAATGTTTAATCATCGTCTGAAAGCAATTCATAATAACAGCTTTACAGATTGTAAATTACAATTTGTAATACCTACTATACTTGTTCTGACTTACAAAACAATATTATGTAACGCTAACTACAAACTAACACAACCATTAAAATGTGTTTTCTAATTTTCTTGAGTTTTAAGAGCAAGGGAAGTTATGATTTCAGCAACTCAGTTGTCGAGACCAGCCTTCATATAGCGTTATATATGAAGGCTGATGTGCCTGCTCACCAGCTGCGTGGCGGGCCGAATCGGGGAGACCCTTTGACCTCTCCAGCTGGTGTCTCTTGATCCATAGTAGCACCGCAGCGGGATGGATTCGTACGTCCGTTACTACTGGACATACTCATCCCTAGATTCCTACCCACTCCCCATAACATTTTCCTTCATAAAACTTTTTCTCCTCCTTTCCTTAAAATATCGTCTACACAGCATCCCTAAAGATGACACGGGCTCTGAGGGGAATTATTTTCCTCAGGGCCTGTGTTGGGTTAATGTAAAAAAATACCTCTTGATGGAAATGACGTTTTTAACTTTAAACGCAGTAACTGAGCTGGCTTCAGTGACCAGTCATTAATAAATAAATGAAAAATAATTACATATAATTTAATTATTAATATTTAATTATTAATATTTAATTGTTAACATTTAATTATTAATATTTAATTGTTAATATTTAATTATTAATATTTAATTGTTAATATTAAATTATTAATATTTATTTATTAATATTTAATTATTTATTCTATAAATACAATTTTATGGTGATTTTTCAAAAAGTACAACTTTTTGCCCAGAAAAACATAATCTTATAAAATATTATAATTAATAATAATTAATACATTTTAAGACCGGTCAGAGGCTGAGTTGGTATCGCGTTTGGATCCCCCCCAGGCGTAGTTGTTCAATTCCTCGGCTGGCTCCGAGTCCTCCATCACAACACAAGTAAGATTTTTGCTCCGCTTGCTGTGGTGGCAATATGAGATTTTCAAATATTGTCAGGTTGTTAGTAACCCGGGAATATTTGTTTTCTTTTAAAACAATATACAAATCTTTAAATGTCACTTTTGTTTTCGGTAATGAATAAATACAAATCTTGGAAACGGAAATTAACCTATCACGCAGATAAACTCGTAATGTCAATTACGTACACGCACGCGGACATGTATGCATTTCTCCGAAATCGGACAATATTATTCCATTCAATATACAAAATAAATATCGATCCTATACGATCGGAATCTGGCAAGGTCGGTAGCGCGGTTGACTCCAGTCGGAAGTCCAGAAGGAAGGTTCCCCAACTCAAACACGAGAAATAATTTCTCAATTGAGTTGGGCAATTTTTTGTTAAAAATTTCTAATTTTTTCGCAATCAGCCTCGAAATATCTACATTTGTAAATTATTGTAATGTGTTTATATATTCAATAAAAAAAAATAAAAAAAGGTTCCATCCTTCGCCAAACAATAAATATATATTTTTTATGTTTGAATAAATTAATTTTTCACCATTAAATAGTTAATTTTTACTATGGATGATTTTCTAAATATGTGAGCCTACCTTAAGGTACTACGTGTATTAATTTATGAAAAAAATATGGCAAACGAAAAAACGTGAGTTTTTAATACAGTAAATATATAGTATATGTATATGTATATTATGTTGATGTAGTAATAACACGTTAAATATATATTATTTCTTTGACACTGCCTTATGTTTTTTTCTTAATCTGTGAATGCCACGTTTGAAGGTATCATATATCTTTAAATTATGCAAAAATATTGTTGCAATCGGTTCCTAAACACTCATACTAAAAATAGAATGATATCTTGAAGTTGTTATGTTCGAGTGTTTGCAAGTAATTTTAAACATTGTATTCACTCTCATTCGTTTAATAATGAATACGAAAAACATGTATGAATATTTTATTATGATGTTTTGCTTATGTGATTACGTATTTAACAGCTGTGGACGGATTTAAGCTTACCAAATTAGATATCTAATTGACGCGATGATACTCAAAGTCTCTAAAATACTATTTGCAGTATGGACGTAATCGTGATTTACATTTCAAAAGATATATTTTTTATTAATCAAATCATTCCGAATGTTATATTTTCTAATAAATAACTGCAGTTTTCCTTGTAGAAATACTACAGAGTTTTCCAATAAGAGGTGTTATTTTGATATTCAATCGTAAAAGATCAATGGTTTCGTTTCTTGTGTGGCACAACGAGCCGTTTTGTTGAAAGTAAGTAGTTGTCCAGATCAATACAATCCAATTTCGGCCATAAAAAAACATTAATCATCTCTCGATAGCACAATCCATTCACCGTAACTGTTGCTCCAGCCTCATTTTCGAAAAAGTAAGGTCCAATGACTCCGCCGGACCATAAACCGTACCAAACAGTCACACGTTGAGGATAGAGAGGCTTTGTGGCATCTCCCAATGGTCTAACTAAAACTACCGAATCCGGTCTACGCGCACCGCTTACCGCGTTTTAATAGTGAAACAAGTTTCGCCGAGATATAAGTATGCGGTAGCGCCTCTAATTGTAGATTATGTTTCTTTTGAAGTCCTGCTGGTTTCTGGAAGATTCCGTGGGTCATTTATCATTAATATTAGAGATTTTCACAACACGAACTCTGTTTACAATCACCACAAAACAATAATGTACTTGGGAACGATATTTGCACCATTTTATGCACTTTTCACGAGATTATTGATACAAAAAGCGAAATAATATGCATTCTCAGATACGAAGAAAATTCGACCATAAAACAAATGGCGTCGGTATTCTTTTTCAATTCTTCTTTCTTCTAAGGTAAGACTTTTAGGAAAGAAACAAAACAAGATAAATGACAATTTGAGTAGGAACTGGGATGTGGATTAATCATAAAACGTTTTAATATGACACTTAAACAATATTATTTTAAAACTACAATGCCTTTGTAGACTTTTGTTGTTTAGCTCTTTTACCGTACACCTTTTAGAAATTAAATACTTATATTTACAAAATTTATTTATTTCTTTATTAACCATGCGCAAAACATCGGTAAATTCCTCTACCCCTTGCCACCACAACCCCTCCGTCTGCCATGTTATTTTATAACATAAGTAATTGCATTCCATTTGTTTCAATATTGAACCCTAAAGAAAATATATTCATCCCCTCCCACCCTTCCTTATAAACACCCTCTCCCTGCCTGGACCAAATTGTAAAAAAAAACAGTCGCATATTTTCACAAGCAATGAATATTAAAAATCTATGGACGCATATTTGAACATTTTTTTAAGGGCTCCGGTTTGAATAACAATATTCTATTCCTCTTCTTTTTCAATTCAATCCAATTTTCGAAACTAGGATTGCCAACAACAACCGTAAGCGTAGCTTTTTTGTTTTTTTTTTAAAGTATATTTTATTTAGTTATAAAATTCAACATTTATATCTAGTGTACATCTATTTTACAACTACTGTAAAAATATTCCATTATCTACGTACTCATATTTGAACTTCACAACATAGCCCACGAAAAACTGCAAGATTTTTTGGCTTCATCAACATTTAAAGGGGTACTATCAATACTGGCAATTGTAAATAATTGTTATTCATCCATAGTGAAATATACTATCAGAATCGCCTTGGTGTAAGACCACAATTCAGCATTCCTATTTCCTATTTTCTCCCCCCCCTATTATCTTTAGCCTCACAACATACCCCGATGGGGGATGCCACGGCCTCATTGCCTACAGACGGTTATGAAAAGTTGGGACTCCCTTAAGGCCTACATCATCTTTGGGGATGCTGTGTGGAGGGTCTTTGTGTTCTTCTCCTCCTAGGTATCATGACGGAATGCTACAATATAAGTATGTAAGTTTTAATATCAGAATTTGTGAAAACATGTTCCGCCGTCCTAAAAAAACAATTGCTTTTTTTATATATACGACTGATAATTTGTTAGGAACTCTTTCAATTCATTCGTTATAGGCCTGCAGTTCCATTTTTGACAGGAAAACGAATTATTTGACCAAATCTTTAATGAATTAACAGTATTTCGTATCTGTATGTTTTTTACGTGTGGGTCTTGAAGAATATGGCTGTTGTTAAATTTAATTTAATAAGTCTTGAATAATCACAATTCATTTGTGAAATGGTTTGACAATATCAGATTCGACAATTTCTCATTGAATGCCAAATGACCAATGTCATTCGATATCCATTTTGCAAATCAATCAATCGAGCTGTCACTTTGCTGGCAATCGTCTCTGCATACTTCTTGGGGGGATAATTACGTTTGTTAGGAAGTAAAGATCGAGTTGTCAGTTTGGGCTGAATTTTGGTTCAAAACGGTCCGTTCATTATATTCTAAGTGATTGTTTGAATGGTTTTCGTTTTTCCGAGGTTTGGTGTCGATATAAAATTGACATACGTTTTTTTTAAGTTTTCGATTCTAAATAAGTATTCGCGGTATGAAGTGTGTGATATTCTTGTGATTTAGACGTCTTTAAATCTTAAAAGGTAACGTAAAATTCACAAGTTTATTAATAATTACCGCAAACCCGTGAAAAATCACGGGATATTATAATTTATTATAGAATTTATGATTATTGCATGTTGGCTAAAAAGCGCAGACCTTTGAAAAATCACGAAATCCGACTTTAGTTGTCAAGATTAAACCCTCAGAAATTTATACAAAAGAAATACACATTCCAGAAAATTATACTATAGGTAGGTAGGTTCTTTATTATTTCTTTAAATTATTGACACTTTAGTTCAAATTTTTAAAATTCATAACAAATTGTTGGAGTTCATTGAACCAGAGTTTACAATCACAGACAAATCCGCAACCGAAAGTAAGTCTGAATTCTCGACAAACGATCAGTAAAATTTTGAAAATGGTTCAAAATATTATATTATTCGTAGATACTTTATCGCGTGTTTGAATTCTCCAAACAATTACTTCCAATTTTTAAAATGACACTTAATTTCGAATCAAATCAGAGTTTAAGGACGAGTTGTTTCGGAGACTTTGAACAATTCATCAAATTTCAACGTTCATTTTCAAGTTCTGTGAAAGATTTTTTGAAGTTCTGTTTTTATTTCAGTTTTGTCAAACAACTAGCCTACAATGATATAATAACAGAACTTGAATAGGACTTTCACAGAACCCGAAAATGAAGGTTGAAATTTGATGAATTGTTCAATTCTCCGAAACAACCCGTCCTAATAAACATTATTACAGACAGAGATAACAGAGATTATTATTTTTGATTAAATAAATTTATAATAATACCCGATCATTCTATGATGTATCTACGGAACATCGAACATGTTCTGCGGGTATTATAAATATCAGTTTGCATCTTGAAATAATATGTTCAGAAAATCCGGTGAAATTTGCCTGTTAAATGCCAGTATTATTAGTACATAAGTTTTTTATGATATGTATTGAACTTTGTGAATGGAAGCGTCGAGGTTCGCAAATTAATTTTATGAATGAAGACAATCGTTCTTTCTAGTTAATTTATAGGTTAATGGAAGCGTTGAGGTTCGCAAATTAATTTTATGAATGAAGACAATCGTTATTTTTAGTTAATTTCTAGGTGAATGGAAGCGTCGAGGTTCGCAAATTAATTTTATGAATGAAGACAATTGTTCTTTCTAGTTAATCTCTAGGTGAATGGAAGCGTCGAGGTTCGCAAATTAATTTTATGAATGAAGACAATCGTTCTTTCTAGTTAATTTGTAGGTGAATGGAAGCGTTGAGGTTCGCAAATTTATTTTATGAATGAAGACAATCGTTCTTTCTAGTTGGATTTAAAATTATCAATACACAAATTCAAACCTTCGTGAAGTTCATCTTGACAATGCCCATCATCAACATATTGCACATTTAATTATTTCAGTCTGATAAACATTGCACATCCATTTATTTGTTAATGCATTTTAGATAATATTGTAATTGTTTCAATGCAAATGTTTTCTTTCGCGAACGTTCTCGTGGGTGATATGGATAATGTGTTATTGGTTACGTTCTTCGAATTAATTATACAGAGCAGTGGCGGCACTTATCAAAATAATAATAATCATTTCTAATGTACAGATCCATATTCATGCAATTGTTCAAAGCCACCAGGACTTCGCCACCTGGAAGATTGCGATAAGAGTAGATGAAAGAAAACGGGAGAAGATTTGGTAAATAACAAAGCTAAAACCATTTGTGGCACCGCTTAAATCTGAATAGTGTAAGGACGGATTGTTTCGTAGAATTTGAACAATTCATCAAATTTCAACGTTCATTTCCGGGTTCTGTGAAAGTCCTGTTCAAGTTATGTTATTATATCATTATAGGCTAGTTGCTTGACAGAACTGAAATAATAACAAAAATTGAAAAAATCTCTTACAGAACTTGAAGATTTCCTTTTAAATTTGAAAAATTGTTGAAATTCTCCGAAACAACGCGCCCTTAGTCTTTGATTTTGGTGCCTCAGTAATGGTAAAGTGTAAGTGAAATCGATGCGGTGCAGAAAATTACAACCCTTTTTTTTACGAAGGTTTGGAGTTGAAATAAATGTACTTCGCAGATACTTATGCAGAAACCAGTATCTAAAAACCAGTCGGTGAAAGGCCATCATCCAGAATCGATACGGTGCAAAATGAATTTGAAGTAGGTAAATCTTCTTTTTTGTCTCTACTTCCCTTAGACACTGTCTTCAACCGAAACATATTCAAAATGTGGATGCTATAGTTGACTGAAATTCGGACGTTGGAATTTCAATTCTTGAACCATTCGCTAGTACCTATCGCTGTAAATTATGTTTTAGTCTCTTCTACGTAGAATCCACATCTGTCACCTTTCATTTAGTCTAAAAAATTCTGTATTTTAATGATCTTAAATATGAAGTGATTGTGATATTTTAGATAGTAGAGGTTACCCATAGATGGTACATAGCTGCCGATAATGCAGGAATTGATACTTAGATAAATATGATTGCAAACCGAGGACCAAGGCCCAATTGTAATCCATCACTAAATAAGTGTTGAAACTGTTTTGTTGGCCCCTGAGTTTTTTATTTAAAGAATGTGTTTGATAACCCGGAGTTACAGCAGTAATCTCACATTATATATTTATATTTTGTCAGCTCAGTCAGTGGCTGTTAAGGTTAAGTACTATGAAGAATAATGTCAAATTGTGTGTTTTTGGTTTGAAAATTGAATGCTTTAAAGTAATCTTTAGTGCTCTTTTTACAAGCTCATAAACTACTTTCAATTTTAAAACATTCTTCTTTCGAACCCATTTTCTGTTGTGGTTTTTGTATCGAATATAAATGATTTTGTGACGATTTTCTAATGAAGTACCTAAAGTGCTTTATTTGAATCATTAAAAATGACAAAGATCAATTTGTGCCGGTGCTTCTATTTACAATTTTTCTTGTGCAGGCCTACACGTCTCGAACAGTTTTATTGTATAATGTGTAAAATTAAATTCTTTAGAAAATGATCTAGACCTAGCAATGCTTCGCTATTGCTAATGTCATTCTCGGGCGTCTCCGACTTATTCTACCATTAATTATTGTATACCACAATGTTACTCTTAAAAAACTTCATTATATCGACTTTCATTCGACTTCGTATCTCGTTCCGGTACACATATATTGCGTTAAGTATTCCCCGGGCGTCCCCGACTTACTCTACAATTCAAAACACTATCTAAACACAACTGGCACTAATAAGAACAAACCCTGAAATTTTCAGCGATATACGTCTACTACTTTTCAAGTTTTGCGAGTACAAACATGCGCAGACTTTTTATATATTCAGATGTTCTTAAAATGACAGCGTTTCAAAATATTAGAATACCAACTAGGAAGGTGTACGGATCAATGTGCAACGCGAAGTTCAGTAAACGCACGAATTAATGCAATTGGATTAAAGTAAATCCAGAACATTGCATATTGCGCTCCTGTCTGCGAGCCGCATTCCTCGCTATATCCCCTCGTGAACCCCGTCGAGGGTTCAGCGGCTGCCTTATCGAGGGTCAACCAGTGCATTGTTGGAAGCAGTTAAACAGCAGCCGATAGCCAGACCTGCTTGATTAATTGCTGTTGTGCTCCTCATATTATTATTGAATAACTGCAATAAGATATCGGACATTAGGGAAACGATATCGGTGGCGTGATGTTAGGCATTCAGCGGAATATAAAAAAACTACATCTAGGAGTAATTAATGTGAACAATAATTTAATATTCTCGTGACCCTATAATTATTAGGGTCAGGGGAATGAACACCAATCGGTGCTTAGTCTAAACATTACTACTTAACCATTTTAGGAATCGTATTGGAAAATTATAAATGAAATCCCCCAGTATTTTAAAAATTTTATTTTTATTGTTTTATTCCTATTATTTATTTACAAAAACGAGTTAGAGTTGTTTGCATAACATAATTCGTTCTCTTTTTCTAGCTACGTTTGAGACGAGATCAATACATTATATACCATAACAAAAGTTGGTATAAATGACGTAGGAAATAACTATTTCTTCTGTGATTTTGTGATAGTGAAAATTTTGAAAACAATTTTTTAAAATTTTCATTATTAGCACCTATATATAGAAAGAAATATAAATAGATCGTCTATAAGAGGCTACACCACAGTTTGATAATTCCATCGGAAGGCGAAACAGCTGTCACGCATAATAATAACCATACAGTAATAATAATTATAAATCGTTTTAATAATATAACTTAAAATTCAAATGGAATTCTGCAAATTATACTTGATGACAATAATAAAAATAATCCCCCAGTAAACAAGACAATTTATTTTATATTATGTTGTGCTTTGTTTCGTTATTTCCTCTCCTTCGTACCTATTTGAAGTAATTTTTTTTTTTATAATTATGTTGCTTTGATATGAAAAATTATTAAATAAAACATTGTAACTTTGAATATCAACTTGTATTATAACAACACTGTAACTTTAAATATCAACGTGTATTATAACAACACCGAAACTTTGAATATCAACTTGTATTATAACAACACTGAAATTATGAATATCAACTTGTATTACAACAATTCTGTAACTGAATATTAACTTGTATTATAACAACACGTTTTTGGCAGAATGGTGCCTTCTTAGGAATTTCTGGGGCAGATATTAGTAGATATACATTTAAAATAACTTTGAAAATTGAAGGTTTAGTTCTGTTTGTAATGTATACCTATAAAGTATAGTATTTCGTTCACATAATATTCTGTTTCAGTACTTAGTTTTACACGTGTTTCAGTGCAACACGTGTCGATACATTTATTACTTGTCGATAACCCCTTGACAACAGTCATGCTTTATTAGACCAAACAAGATTTATTTCAATGCAAAAATTATCACCAATAATTTCGCTTTTCCGATGACACAAAACAATATTTCCAATGTGAAATTATCAATCGATTAAAACTGACAAATACAACACAATTAAATTTTACTAATATAATAGTGAATTGATCATTATAATAGAAATTATTCACAAAAACATGATTTTAATCTCAAATGTCAAGTAACTATCATAACTCATTTGCAGGAAAACTGACGTGAACAAATGCAATGTTGCAAATTCTTCGCAGTGCAGTTACAGATATTTTTTAATAAAACAAAATTAAATTCTACTGTCTTTGTACACTGTGTAATGTTGTGTTTTATAGCGTAAGAATTTGGTTCTTTTCAAGAGGAATTAAATTTTCCTTGGAAAACATAATAACTTGTTACAGATAATTATTTCAATTACAAGTGCACCTCCAAGTTTAAAAACTTAGAAAGATATGGATACTTATTAAGGTCCCGCTAAGCCAAACATATTGCTTGTCAGCAGGTGCTTAAAACTTTAGAAAGATACGGATACTTATTAAGGTCCTCCTAAGCCAAACATATTGCTTGTCAGCAGGTGCCTAAAACTTTAGAAAGATACGGATACTTATTAAGGTCCTCCTAAGCCAAACATATTGCTTGTCAGCAGGTGCCTACAAATTTAGAAAGATACGGATACTTATTAAGGTCCTCCTAAGCCAAACATATTGCTTGTCAGCAGGTGCCTACAAATTTAGAAAGATACGGATACTTATTAAGGTCCTGCTAAGCCAAACATATTGCTTGTCAGCAGGTGCCTACAAATTTAGAAAGATACGGATACTTATTAAGGTCCTCCTAAGCCAAACATATTGCTTGTCAGCAGGTGCCTAAAACTTTAGAAAGATACGGATACGTATTAAGGTCCTGCTAAGCCAAACATATTGCTTGTCAGCAGGTGCCTACAAATTTAGAAAGATACGGATACTTATTAAGGTCTTCCTAAGCCAAACATATTGCTTGTCAGCAGGTGCCTACAAATTTAGAAAGATACAGATACTTATTAAGGTCCTCCTAAGCCAAACATATTGCTTGCCAGCAGGTGCCTACAAATTTAGAAAGATACGGATACTTATTAAGGTCCTCCTAAGCCAAACATATTGCTTGTCAGCAGGTGCCTACAAATTTAGAAAGATACGGATACTTATTAAGGTCCTCCTAAGCCAAACATATTGCTTGTCAGCAGGTGCCTACAAATTTTTACTTACATATTTACGTTTTCATACTTTATAATATTCATATTATTACCTACACAATTTCTAACATTACCCTTTCATACATTTCGATCCTCCCATTCAATTATCGTTAAATACCTAAGGTGTATTGTATTCCAACGTTTTCTTTCCCCTTCTTATTTATACACAGGGTGTCCGGGGGAAAACTGCGCTAACTTTAGGAGGTGATTATACATGATTGTAGATTGTATTTAGGTGAAAAAGTCGGAATTGTTTGTATGGTGAAATAAATATATTTCTATGGAGAACATTGGAATTTCGAAAAACTTTTCATATTTTTTACTTCTATCATCATGTAGAATCACCTCCCTAAGTTAGCGCACTTTATCCCCAGACACCCTGTAATTCGGAACTATTACTCCATCTTTGTTTGTAAATCAAGTATTATGAATAAGTCTCATTTCTCGCTATGCTGCAGGTCAAATATACTGTTACACTCTGGAATAACAGCGGATATGTTAAACTCTGGAAAAACAGTATAGTATGGAATAACTCTGTCTGTGCATTCTAAACCATTTAAAAAATTCGGATTTGTTTCATTTTCGTTTTTGTGGTATCTCCCCCATTCTGTATTACAAGAGATTCTTCCTGTAAAATATAAATTATTCTCAAATTTTCAATTAGTTTAAACATTTTAAAATTATAAATTCTGCCAACTGTCTTCAGTTTCTTATTCCCGCAGTTACGAGTTGTCGCGCAGTGATTTCCCCACTAATGTTATATACATCTGTGCTGTATTATGCTGAACATTGCGCATTCCTCTTCATCCTTGGACTCGTCCATATCACATTACCTGGCCATTGTATCTGCCTGTCCTACTGGAGGTTAGGTACAACTAGTAGCCTCTGTTACTAGTGTATTACATAATAATACAAAGGTTCACAAACTTTGACCTTTTGCTGGAGCAATCATGTAAAAACCCACGTCGCTCAAATGACTGCTCCCTTCTTGTTAAAAATTGTAAAGGTTATTAAAATATTTTCATAAACTGAGTTATTGCGTCATTCCAAAAACAAAGGGCGCACACATTTACCTCTGCACTTTGATAGCTGAGATTCGAACTAAGGGCTGGTATTATAATGTACGGACTAAAATAAGCAATAGCTAACAGATAAACAACAAATGTTTAATACGTTCGCATAATTATTTCACGTTTTTGGCCTCTAGACCTAAAATTCCCACCACACTTCACAAACTCAAATAATATGTACTATAAACACGTCTTTAATCATTTAAAATATTAATTCTTACATATTTATTATTACCCTGAGTAGAAACAATAAAAATAATTAAGATGCTTACCTAACTTTTCTCTTATATTCAGAGGCGGCTCGGGACCTTTGGGTGTACTAGAGTACCAGTATAACAAAAATTGCATTTTTGATGTTGTTGTAGCTGAAAACAATTGTTAATTTTTTTTCTACTATTCGGTTTTTTGTATGAAGATTTTCAGGAAATCCGGCTAAACTGAAATATCCTGAAAATCTTCGTACAATTTTTTTTTTCGATAAAAATAAAATATCGTTTTCAACTGCAACAATATCAAAAATGCCGCCACTGCTGATATTATAAAAATGAAATTAATTTCCACAACGTTATGAATTTAATGTTATGTAAAAGTAATTTCTCCAATGATATGAATTTATTGTTATGTAATTATGTTATATTACCTATTTCATATGAACTCAACCTATCAATTTTACTGTCCTGAAACGGTAAACCTTCCCAGTTGGACAGTCTAAGATTAATTATTCTGTAATTGTATTTTTTAGTATCTAATAAATAAATACAAAATAAAAGCTATCCTATTGATTGTTTCTTTCAAAACAAACTTAGTAAACACCACTTTTATTTTTTATACTTAATGCCGACCGGGTTTCGCTACAACCGTAGCTTCTTCAGGGCAGTACAAAATTCTACTTAAATCTACACTGAGAAAAATGAATATTGCTAATTTATTAAGAATATCTTCAAATTATTGCTAATCAGGCCTTAACGCATGAATCAACAGGTTTCCTGATAAACTTTTATTAAAGTACGAACATATAATCACGATGTAGGAACACGTGTTTCCGAATGTTTTCGCATTTCGACATGATATATTATCAAGGCAAATGAAAAAAAAGGCAAGGAAACTACGATTGCAGCGAAATCCGGTCGGAATTAAGTAAAAATAATAAAAAAGGTGTTTACAAAGTAATTGTTTTATTTTAAATTGTAATGTCATATCACAGAGAATCTGTATTCGATTTCAGTTATCCAGGTATTATCAAACGTGATTTTAAGAACATTGTGGATAGGTACGAATTTATCATCTGAAAAATTGCAATCTCTTATAACTCCTATAATCGTATATTATCATAATGACAAATTGCTGTGTCAGATACCCGCCAATAATTCTTTGAGATAGATTCATGTTAGGAAGTAAATAACGGCGTGCAATATTAGCGCAGGTTTCCGTATCCTGAAATTTCCTTTATTGGCAGTAATAATACCGGTACTAAAAATATTCACTTCCATGTCACAAAAAATCACGTGATCGTACACGCTAATCTCCGAAACCGCCCAACCGATTGCAATGAAATTTTGTGAATGTGTATGGTTGGTTCCAGTTAAAATATAGTATAAATTTTGACCAAACATTTTTTTTTTCAACGATTTTGAATTTGATTTTTATATAAATTTACAGTTTTATTCCGAGATTGAATGAATTTTATACACATGATCCTCAAAACAAGATGAATCCACCCTAATACCATTTTCTTACCCCTTAAGCACACAAAATATGAGGAAAATTACTGTCTACATCTGATTTCTAAAAACTCTTTGTAAAGTCCGGGTAACGGCGGGAAAGCAAGTGTCGGGGTGGACGTTCAGTTAATAGATCAAAAGTATCGGATTCCGATATCGATATATCAACACGAGAAGCCCGCAGAATCTGTGCGGTTAGTATTAAGTAGCTGTTATCTTAATCATAAAGCTACACGTACTTCTATTTCCTTTCATATACAATATTTCATCATAAAACGGCTTTACTTGAATCCATTACTCTGATGATATTGTGAAGAAAAAAATTAAAAACAGAACTAATTTTACTTACTGTGACAGTGCCTGACTTCACCCACGAAGAATGGGCAGACATTCATTAGATTTACGGGATACATGATGTAAATACGTAATTAGACAAAAGCAATGACATCAGTTTAGTGATTAATAGTTAATTATAATTTTATCATTCAGTAAGTATAACTACATTTTGTTAATTTTAGTACAGTTTTCTTTTTGAATTTGGGGTTTAAAACAAACGATATTATAGCATAATTGTAAACGTCAAACTCTCGGCCTAATGTTATTGTTTACATGCGGTTTCAATCGATACGGGCCGATCGCAACGTTCCCAGCAAGATTACAGCGAATTTATCGGGTAAGTTTGTACCTCACACTAAGGATTTTTAGTAGGTATGTGTTTTTGAATGGAAAATTTGTTTTTAATTTTTTTACTCTTACCATCATGTAGAATCACCTCCCGAAGTGAGTACAATATACCCCAGACAACCTATAAATATGTTTTAGGTTTGATTAAGCGTTTCTTCCTTAAGGTGTAGGACTTAAGGATGACTTCCTCCCACAAACTAAAATGAGTGTACCGCGCTTTCGTACATTGACTGCTGTAATTTTTTATAATGTCATGCAATTTCAGAGAAATGCATTTGTATGCGCGTGTTGGTGCGTGATTCTAACTGATTTTGGAGGGGATTTT
Organism: Hesperophylax consimilis; assembly: GCF_061612785.1. NCBI lineage: Eukaryota > Metazoa > Arthropoda > Insecta > Trichoptera > Limnephilidae > Hesperophylax > Hesperophylax consimilis. The sequence goes on from NC_142842.1 coordinate 41,467,669, forward strand.
TAATTCTGGTGTTCCCGACCTAAGACATTGTCAGCCATGTATGAAATAAAAATCATCTTTTTTATTTTTTATTTTTATGTGACACAAGAGCGCCCCTTACTATATACATGTCTGATATAAAACTCTCCTAGAACTCGCCTATGCAGTGTACAATGTGCAATCATTTTGTTTAGCTGTAGGTGGTATAAGTTCTATTCTGGTTGAAGTTATTTGCAATGTCACCTACGTTTATTTCTGTGGATTAAACTAAAGAGCGTGGGTAAATACGACGTGTTGTGATATGATAATAGGAATTATTTTTCTCTGATAATATATATTTTTTAGTTTTTTATAACTCATCGACCTTTTTTAGTGCAGTTTTTATTTAGCTACAAAATTTTATCATTTTATATCTAGCGTATATTATCCTTTCTGAAACTACTATGATAATATTCTATTACCTACTGGACTTAACCCACGAAAAACTGGAAGCCTTTTAGCTTCCTTTACACTTATAGGGAGTTCATTAAACATTTTAAAACTTTGTAATAAATATTGTATTGTCTTCCCGCTAAATTTGTCTTAGAAAGACTAATATTGTTGCAGTTTCTCGTACACCGAGAAAAATGATTATTACTAATTTATTGAGAATATCCTGAAATTATTGGTATTTTGGTTAAAAACAGGATTGCAGGCCGCTTCCTGATAAACTGATAAAAGTGGATTCCTAATATATGGGAATACGTGTTCATGCACCTGCATTTGTCTCGATAATATATTATGATGAGATGTGAAAATATTAGGATTTTTATAAACACGTGTTCCGACATCGTCATAATATATTCGTATTTTACTAAAAGTTTAACAGGGAACCCATCAATTCATTCGTTAAGGTCCTGAAATCCCGTTCTAACTAGATTACCAATATGTTGAAGAGATTCTTAATACATGAATACTCCTTTTTCTGCGTGCAGGATATCCATAAACTGTACTATTAATACTGACACTTTTTAAAATATGTAATCTGGTAACATTTTATTCTTTAACTTACAAATAAATATTAGGGTGGTATAGACAAAACGTTGGCACACACATATTGAGTTGAGGTTGTATTGTTTTTATCTTAGTATATTTGCTACAGCACAACAAAACCATACGCCCCTGTTCTGAATTACTTCCATTATTTTAACTTGTGTTTTATTACTCCTGTGCAGTAATTCAGATGGGATGCTACAGTGGTGTTGTAGACCAATTTCCTTGTTCTGGAGTCTAATTTTTAGTACATTATGATCAAGTTCTAATTCCGTAGTCAAATCTTGATGTATCGATAAATTATACGAATATTAAAATTCAGTAAATACCATTTTCAATGGTTTGAATTTGAATAGTGCTAGTATTTTACACTTACATAAATTTGATGTATTACAGATTTTAATAAATTTACTCATTTGTCCAGCACAATACTTAGATTAATCAAAATAGGTTACTGAGACAACGCCGTTGGTTGCAGTGAAATAGGTCCAGTAGTCCAGTCAGCCTGTGTTTTTATATGTAACTAAATAGTATAAAGCTAATTTTTTCCCCATCGACTACTATCCTCTAGACAAGTGTTTAGCAAAAAGTCCCCGCCCCTACCCCTCTTGCCTCCCCCCCTGTGCCCCCCCAAACATGAAAAGTGTAAGGGTTTCGTAAATCGCGTCTATCTCAATTACTAAACAACATATCGGATTGCAATTTTTTTATTTTCTTTGCTGTAACGTTTTCTACAAAAAAAATTCAGTTAACTTTCGTCGTAACTTTTACCGTTTGTTTGTAATTCGTATGATAAGGTAAAAATTTGTATATTTTTTGGCACATAATTTTACATTTTGTCACAGAACTTTTCAGGCCGACATTTTATGAAAAAATATTTCCTACAAAAGTTGTAGCCCCTATTATTACCTTTAAAATGATATAAAATAGTACTTACTTTGTTGGAGATCCAGCGAGATTATCATAGCGGGTTCGGTCGAGGTGGGGCCGGCCGGCGCGGCGTTGCAATGCAGATATTGTTGTATAATGATAGTGTTTTTTTATCTTCAAGGTACACTATTGCATTTTTCATAAATAAAACTAATCGAGTCTCGGTGAAACCTAAATTCCCCACTTTTTAAATTTGTTTCAAATAATAATAAGTCCTTGTATACAGCGAAAATAGGTATTTTAAATAGTTTTTGGTTTGAAAATGCATGTAATATTTTTTAAAGATGTTATTTTAGAACAAAATAATTGCGGTATCTTAATTTGATCATATCCTAAACTTCCATGAGAGGTTCTTCATTTTCCTCGACTTCAACCAAAGTTACATTGCTGCATGATCCACCACAGTTCCCGCACATTTCTGTGCAATCAAGTGATGCTTTAAAGCAGCTACAATTATTTTTGCAAGCCTTTTTGCAGTTGCAGGAAACTAAGTTTATAACTTCTTAGGTGCCGGTGGTTTTTTTGAGTGCACTGGGTACAGCATGTTGTCTGTTAAAATCCATCCCCAGTCCGTAGCGCTGATTTACTTATCTCCAATCCATTTTTGAATCTGATAGTATGTTCGATAGGCGTGTTGTTCAGCAGCATCAGATGTTGGAGGGAGGGACGCCATTTTAAATTTGGATTTTAATGACATTTTTGCAACAGCTTTAAGGTACATTGAATATTTACTGTCATTCAGACTTGCAGACCTTGTGCAATGTGCATCCATATAGTTTCAAGACAAAAGCCTCTCCTACCTCTTTGAGAATATTTTTGTCTGCCTGTTTTTCATGAAACTGTAAAACTTTTGTGCGGAGATCATTTGATGAACTTAGCAATTTGTACGCGTTAATTTTGCCTTTGCCGAATAAATAAGATGTGGTATCACATCCTGTGATAGCATGCAAAAATAATACCACATCCTTCATATCACCAATCTCTTCACGAATCTTGCTGATGTCATACGTTGATGGTGTGCCAGAGGGTTTGTGAAAGAATAGTTGCACATTTTGACACTGTGGTAGCCCTAACAATAGAACGAAAAGATCAGTATCCTGTCCGACAACAACTACAGGCCTCCCACTTTGAATCTGGGAGACATCTATTGCTCTTCCGACCACTTTAGTATCTGCATCTTCCTCCGCCACAATGGTTGGAATGTTTGCTTCATTAAGCTTCTGAGAGAGCTGTTCAATAAGCTGGCTTTTGTTTTTTGGATTTGCCAAAAATTCATTTTGCTTCACAGAGCATTCCATATTAACGTTGAATTTCATTTCTAGAGATGTTTTTTTACTTCTCCGCATATGTTCGACCCCTTTTGTGGTGGGATAGTCAGGATACCCATCGAACACAACATGACAATCTTTCCCATACCGTTTCATTACAGTATCAACATACTTCTCTATGATGCTGCTATATGTTACTTTGTCAGGCCAAATAACACTGTGCAAAAGATACCCTCCATCTACTACATATATTTTTGGGGGCAAATTTTTAAAAACTTCGTTGCTAACTGTCCACTTTTCAAATATTTTCATAAGACTTGATTTAGTTCCCTTTCTTATCATTTTATTGTTTTCAAATAAAGACAAAGGGTATGGGCTAAGTTCATAGTTGAAGTATTGTTTGAGATTATTTGTTCCTTGAGACATACATATAACCCTATTAAACAGCTGATCAGGATTAATTGGCACTTCTTCAGATCTCACATTTATACCACTTACTACGGAGCCTATAGTTTTAACTTTATTTTTTCTTTTCAATTTAACATCTGCAAAATTATTTCCTTCGATATCTTTCAAGCATTTTATTCCTACATCATACGCTTCATCGCAGTTTACACCCGAACTTGTCACTACTAGACCAGAGGATAAAGAAATTAATTCGTTGCTCTGTCGGAAAGGATTATGGATACGCAGCCACCCGAGAAATTTATTAATATCTTGCAAGTCCCTTTCTCTTCTACTACATCTAAGTTCAGTGTGCTGTTCGTTAAACTGAGTCAAGCAGCCAGAGAACTTCTCGAAAGCCTCACAAATTTGTAGGGATGCAGGAGGGCAAGCAATGAACTTGGTTAGCGTCCTCTCGCTTAATCCTCGTCCATGAGTAAGGCCACCTATGGATTTTGATGATCGCATTAATGTCTGCTCTATGGTCATGTCCGTCCAGATACCGGTAAAAAATCCATCTGTACGCCGAACTGTAAAAAAACCTTTATTGACGAACCTTTCGAATTCTTCATTTGACATCTTCGATTGTAGACTCAACATTTGTTGTAAGTATATGTGTGCGGATTTGGCGTAGAGCAAATGTCCAGCAGCATGGAAATACGGTATCATTTGCTTGACTGTATTAATGTGCAAATTCCAATCGCCGATTCTCTCTGCCAGAATAAAGTCTAGAGCCAAATTCACCAATTTAAACTCTCGTAGCCACAGTTTTGAAGTTCTACTAGTTTTAACCAAATCTTCATACACTTCTTCTAGTCTTGTCATTATTTCATTTGTTTTACACTCTCTCATGGCGTCTTCAACAGTTGTTTGTTTGTTAATTGTTTGGATTTGAATATCATTAAAGTCGTTTGTAATCATTTCTTTAAGAGATGAACATTCCTCGAATAGCAGTAACATCAAAGCTGCCTGGGTCATCATGTGAGCTCTATAAGACCTTGCGTAAGCATGTCCTGACATAAGGTGAGGAATCGTTGATTTTCCATAAACAGAGGTCCACATTTCTTCGATTCCACTACCTTCCATAAACTTTCCTAAGCAACCAAGGAAACTCATTAGAAGATGGAATCCGCCTAGTCTGACGATTACTCCAGATATTTCACTTTCTGTAGAAGAACTTGCAACAATGTCTACTGCTTTCAGGAAAAGTGGTTGGTCAAAAGTGACAATACACGGCTGGCCAGCTAACTTGCTCTCTTTAGAAGCGTAACTAAGGGCAGAATAAATAGCAGTCGGATTTCCTGGATCTATGTTTATAAAAGGCAAAGCCAGTACATAAGACGGTTCAAAGTTTTGTCTACCATCGTAACAGTTTCGCATGTATGCAGACCATCCAGGTAGTGAAACTGGCACAAAAGCAAAACTACATAACCAAAGCATGTTACGAGCTGAGACTAAGCATTGAGTGGGCATATTTTCAGAAATGTTTTCTATTGTTAAGGACTTTAAGCCACTTTTCGCCTTTTTAGTATACATTAAAACTGGGACATTGAATTTAACTTCAAAGTCGCATGTCTTAACACGTGGAACTCGGAAATCACTCGACACGGCTGTTTTTGGAGTTACGCACTGTATGCCTCCGAGAGCGTGAAATGTGTCTTTACCGTCAAGAGTTCTTAAGTTGATATCAATATTGTCAAATACAAATTGGAAAAAAATCCTTTCCTCAATTTGGGGCCCGCCTGCTTTTAACAGCGATTGTAATTACATTTCTGTCTCATAGTATGACGTTGAACATCCCAGAGATGAACAAATGTCTATTAAATGTTTAGAGCCATACCGTCTAGATAAGTATAATCCAAAAGCAGACTGGATAGGTGATTGAAAAGACCTAGGCCTACACAGTTTTAATATCATGTGATTTATGGTAGTCCTCTTTCGTTTTACGTCCATACTTTCGTCTGAAGTTTGCCTTCTTCTCTTCGTTAGATCGTTTAAAAACAAATCTAGAAGTTGTGGAACAACATCTTTCCCGCCTGACCTTATATCTTCAACACTGGGGTAAGTCGAGTCATCATACACTTGATTTTGAATTTCTTGTCTTATCAAAGCTGCTGCTGTAGAAAAGATTCTCCTAATCTCATCATCTTTATTGCTTTTCTTTTGAGAGTACCAAGTTTCAGACAAAACCTTGCCCGCCCCATCTCTTAAACAAACGATGGAGGATTTATGTTTTATGTTTGTAATAAGAAGTCTTTCACCAAAGTGCCTAAGTAATAGAGTTTTGAAGTAGTTAATTTCATAAACCTGGTCTCTGCCTGACACACTTTTCATCAATTGCAAAAGGTCAGAAATACTATGCTGGCAATCATCGTTTTCCTCAATGAAATCACAAACTTTTATGAATGATTCTTTTAATAAATCGTCAACTGGTCTACCACAACCTGCGTACGTACTGGATGATTGAGTGGGTTGTTTCGAAAACCTAGCATAACAGTCGGAATGATAACGCCCCTCAGCAGCTACGAGGTCTACAACTCCTTCTAGCCTGGACCTAACCAAATCACCCCAATCATCATTCCTATTTTCAATATATTTAGATATAGTTTGTTTTATAGTTAAAGTATGAACTAAATGGACCGGTTTCCTATATTCTGTTGGAGTCTTTATATTTACCACCGCATCCATTCCACAAAATAAGCAATTCACTTTTAAATTAAACTTCTGAGAATTAGACCTACGTTTTATAGGCGCACTGTTTGATTCAAAATCTTCAACGTTTTTGGAGCTCGCTATGTAAGCTTTTATTGAACTACTACGGGTATACATTTTACGGCATTCTTTGTGTATACTGACTGTCGGAAGAGTTTCGAATTTACACTGTAGGCCGTCCTTCCTTTGAAGGCTAGATTCGATTAAAGTTTTAATCCCCTTAGAAGTAACTGTAACATTTTGACTTACAGATAAAGGTTCATTGCAAATAACACATAACTCGCCCTCCATTTTGGTTCACAAAAACAAACACAAACCGTAAAACACAAACCATAAAACACAATCACTGCGAAACACGGACTCTCGCGACGCGACCCTTTCTGTCTGGCGGGTTTCCGTAACTGACCTATTTATGGCCTTGACATCAGTCACTCTGCATGCAACAACCCGAAACCCCCTCCTCAAGGCCAGTACACTCTGATGTCACATCCCAACTTTCACGGTTGATATTTGGCGTTTCCTAGCCATAAAGTACACATTAAAATATATCATTTTAAAGGTAATAACAGGGGCTACAACTTTTGTAGGAAATATTTTTTCATAAAATGTCGGCCTGAAAAGTTCTGTGACAAAATATAAAATTATGTGCCAAAAAATATACAAATTTTTACCTTATCATACGAATTACAAACAAACGGTAAAAGTTACGACGAAAGTTAACTGAACTTTTTTTGTAGAAAATGTTACAGCAAAGAGAATAAAAAAAATCCAATCCGATATGTTGTTTAATAATTGAGATAGATGCGATTTACGAAACCCTTACACTTTTCATGTTTGGGGTGGCACAGGGGGGGAAGCAAGGGGGGTAGGGGCGGGGACTTTTTTCAAAACACTTGTCTAAATGGTAGTAGTCGATGGGGAAAAAATTAGCTTTATACTATTTAGTTGGTCTAAATGGTGTTCTACGACACAGGCTGACTGGATTACAGTGGACATACTAGAGATTTACTGCGTTTAGTATCGCACAAGAGTTCGCTCGTTTAACTAGCTGTCACCTGCTTGCCACAAACACGTCGTGAAAAATACCTTCCTGTATATTTGAGGGGTGCAAAAATCATTCTCGAGAATAAAACAAATCCGATAGATTTTTTTTACATTCCTAAATACACATAAATCACTTACGATTTAAATAAATCTAATTATTTAATGCTTTTGGCTACCCGAAAACGGTGTGTATAGGGAACGCAGAAACCCATGAGTATAGAAAGGACAACCAAAGTGACAGTACGTCGTATTGTACTTGTTTACTCGATGTCGGCTGGTGTGGGGCGGGCTGTTGATAAAACGGCTATTTCACCCGCACGCACACATTTTTTGATTTGCATTCCTTTTCTCATGCGTTTCGTTTCTCGCTTGATACCAACGTTGAGAGATGCGTGCGCCGTTGAATTGCTATTTCATCCGCACACACATATTTTGTCAATTGCCATCCTTTTCTTATTTATTTCATTTTGGCTATGAAGAACGTGCCATACTTTTTGTTTGACTAATATGACCATAACCTGTCTTTGTATTTATCTAGTATATGGCACACTAGAGGTTATTTCACAAAAAATACGTTTAAAATGTAGTCAATTATTATCATCAACAAAATTGTTAATGTTTCACTTCATCCTCATATGCTACCAATGTTCACTTATTATTACATGAAAGGAAGAAATAACTTCTATAAGACACTTTTTCTGTGGAAAGTTTTTTTCGTGAACCGACTAAAGATTTCATATTTGAGATGCAGTGCCTGCTTTATTTACGAAGCTCCGGCCGAATAACTAATTCTTGTGGTTGGTAAACTTTTGGAGATTATATTGCTTACTTGAAATTCTGAACATTTATACGTAGGTGGTCAGTCCATTCATAATAAGTGCGATACAAAATGATTTGACGTGACATAAAAACCCGAAAGTTTTCTTTAATTTTACGTTTTAATCGTCTGTTTTCTTTTTTTACGATAGCGCAGGGGCGTGCCGTCTATAGTAATAAATACTTATAGCTCCATTAAAACAATAACATATTTCTCCGTTTGTGTATAATAATATTCTCTACGTGCTACACTACAGTACAGGATTTTTATACCTGGAATGGTTTATTTTTACATTCGCTCCACGCGAGAAAACATCCCTCAGGGCATATATCACCTTTGGGAATTCGGTGTAGATGGTATTTTTATAAAAAGGAAGGAAAGGAACTTCTGGAAAGGAAACAGTTACGATAGAGCCTATGTATCCAGGAGTGACGGACGTATGCATCCATCCCTCCCACTGCGGTCCAAGGCGATGGGCCGAGAGAATCACATCCCAGAGAGAGTTGGTTATCCAATAAATGGTTCCCAGGGCGGCGGTACCCATACCCGCCTCCCAAATTGTGTATTTAATTTCGAGGCGTACACTAATATTTCTTAGTAAAATTCCCCACCAGATGATATTGATGGTTTAAACTCTAAAGGGCTGTTATTATATATCTGCTTTTAAGTGGTTTATTACTAAATTTAAGTTATGTTATTAAAAATATTAATCTTTGTTTTTTTAACAAATGTGACTTCATAACAAAAGTTCATAACCTAGTAATTTTTGAAGATTGAGATCATGCTAGAATTAAAAAAGATAAATAACTTTTTTGGAAATTAAATTTTTTTTCCATACTAAAGTTTTTTTTCTATAGAAGAATGTTATTTTCTCCACACAAACAATTCAAAATTTGTAACTTAACACGTTAAAATTTCGAATAAAATATTTATCCTTTTTGCTAGAACTATAATGTAGAATCACCTCCGGAAGTTTGTGAACTTTACCTCGGGACACCATGTATCATCATAATATCAATCAAAAAACGCGACCGCACTCCATTTATGTTTCAACCTTAAAATGTAGGTAAGATGAATGTAATATTATGTCTTATAATAGATACTACATAACTCTAGAAATATGCACTTATAATTGACAAGTTGGTGATAACGTACACTAAAAATACTTAATACAACCAAATGCAAAAAAATCGACAAAATTCTTTAAAAATGCAATGAATTATCTATTTGAATTCGCAATTAACATCGGTGTGTAATGTTTACAAGTTTGTCTGCAATATAAATGTAAAACCGTTGCGGCTATAGACTCGGTGGGCATAGTGCAAATACAGTTAGGATGGAAATTCGTAAACAGAATTTTATAGCAGTCATTGCCAAGGTGACTTAGGATGTTGTTGGAACAAGGCTGAGAATTATTGTTTTTATATTTTTAGAAAGAGCATGCTTCGCTTTAAACAATTACAAATGTATTTATTTATTTAAAACCGGTAATACGCCACCTAATATAAATATGAAGTACAAATAAAAGTAATTCTCAGTGTTAGGTACATATCTAAAAGTGTATATTAATATTGTTGATTGGAAGGGAAAAAGAACAACAGAAAATAATTGGTCTATCTTCTGCAGAATAAAAAATTTCTCCATCATTGTGCTCAGTCAACGTATGGCTTGGGGTTGCTGTAGATTTGCTAAATGCGGGCAGTGACAACTTAATCTTACAATATTATTGCTCACAACGCACAGTGGTTCACTTTTGAAAAATCATGGTCTAAATCACCAACATAATTGGATGTGGCGTAAAAACTCATTAAACAAATGTTTAACAAATGATTAGGGAATGCCGAAGAACGACTTTTTGAATTTAGGAAAAAAAATTATATAATCCGTTAAAATCGACCGAAAAGCATTTAACATCACAGTCTACCAAACAAACAACATTTTGCGTAGTAAATGGAAATGAATGTATGGGCGGTGTCCGCAAAAATAAACAGAGATTCGTTTACTAATTTTGAGATTCATATGCACCCTCTAAAGTAACATCCACATTAACAGGGGAACATGATTTGCAACTAAAACTCAACAGGAACACTTTTTACGGTTCTTCGCATTACTTCATACTTTTGAAAGAACGATGGAACAAAAGCAAAAATCTGAAATGTTGTCGACGCATTACTAATATCATGGCTGGTGAATTTTTGCTCTTGGAGTAAAAACTTTAATATGTAAAGATTCGCATAAGGGTGGGCATAATTACTAAGACTAATTCATTAGCATTTCCAATAATTCAGGAAGACGTCTAATGTGTTTTGAAGCGATAAAATGAATTTTGTCGTTACGAATTTTGGCCAGGATTTCGTGATAATGTTCTTAATTTCAGATCTGTTTAAACACATTGTCCGAAAAATAGTTGTACTTTAAGTGGGAAACTGGTGAATTATAAACACATAAAATGAAAAATACTAATAGTATTTGGATGATTTTAATAGCGCCGTTTTTGGGAAAACCACCTTAGATATGTTATATATGTCTACAATGATCTATCTTATTACTTACTTTAGACTTGACAAACTATTAACAAAATAAGGCCAACGTAATACATACACCGGTTCGTCGATCACGAATATAAAATAGTACATAGAGAACGAATGATCAAATAAAAAAAATAGTTATACCACAAAATCGACTCTCAAAATAGATTCCGCATTTTCCCACTTGTACCACAAGTTTCCGGATACCATGTTGTATAATAGTTGATACACAAAATGGAAAAAAACACGCAGGCATGGATATCCCGTGAATAGATATAAAGTTGTAATATTATGAAGAAAAAAAACGGCAACTAGAAACCGCAAAAATAAGAAAATAAGTCACTTTATCTGAAAGATCTTTGTTGACGTCTGTCCGCTACCGTTGCCGCTGTACGCACCAGTTGTGATTGAGGTAGTTAGTAGATATAGTTCGCTGTATGTATGATTTGTTGGCGGGGTCGGCAGTCCCATAAATTAAGTGGATGGACCAGAGTCTTCCAGAATCTGTACGTGGTCTGCGCCTCGTATGTGCCATTTGTATCACGTGCTGGCCTGCTAATCCCACGTGATGTTATCAAATATTATTTGCACAGTGCGGATTAAAAAATCCAGCAAATTGGCTATAATTCATCTGTTTGCATTCATGAAAACATTGTGTACACGATGTGAATGTGTAGTACTCGTATTATGTGTTGTACACTGGTCAATGTTGACTTAATATGAAAAGGTCACAAAAACAGTTCAAACTTTAATTTCACAGAGTTTTTCGAAATCAAATCTAGACAGCAATTTTTATATTTTTTTTGGAAAGTCAAGTGTGAAAAATTTAATCGGTAAATATCGAAATTCTGCCTTAAGCTGTCGGGATAGTTTTTGAAAACTTATGCAGATAGCGATCCTTCTCTTGTTTTGACGGTCAAGTGTGCAAATTTTCATTAATCTATGAATAAAACTAGAGATTTGTATACAAATTTAAATAAACGCCGCCTTCTCTTTATAAAAACAGATAGATATTCTTATTATGATTCAGCCGCTGAGAACTCTGTTTTAACATATTGTTCTGTTAAATACTTTCTTAATGACAATAATATAATCTGTTCGTGGAAGCAGGGAAAGCTCCCGAATGTTGAATACTTGGGTCGTAAAAATTGTGCAGCAATTCTGTCCAAAACACGTTGACGTGTTGGTACGGATAATTTTCAGCTTTCGACATTGTAAAAAATTCTAACATGACCTCTGTAACCTGTAATATCTGTACCAGACCTGTTAGAAAAGACAAGAAGCCGTTTAATATTTACTGCACGTTTCCAATTACTAAAAAAAGGTTTCGCATAAAGATTGCTGAAATTCGAGTGGAGTCGTATAGGACCTGACTGTTCTACATAATGTAAAGTTATGTATGCAAAAGGTTAGACGCGGAGTGAGTGTCAAATATCAAAAAGTAGCTACAGGTAATAACATTTATGACATTTCAATGACAATGCGGCACGTACTTGAATACTCAAAATGCATTCAATTCAATATGTTTATTGTGGTGTCTCAACGGTAATGAATATTATGTAAATATGTATACAACTGGGACTCAAGCAATTTAAGTAAATTTAACTTTTTTCTATGTTTTGGGTGATTATTTATGTTAATTGCTAATCTAAATTCACATTACACCTCTGACATTTCAGGTGTCAATTACCGATTCAAACAAGTTGCGTTGTTTTATTTTTTATTTGTTGACTAACTACCCGGTTATGCCCGAGACTTCAGCAGAAAGCTATAGTTCCAAAACATTGAACATACGGCGTTGTCTTATTTCACAATTAAATAACATTTTAAGCTCCGTAAAAACAGGATTGCAGGGCATGCGGAGTTAATAGAATATATTATAACGATGTCGAATTACGTGTTCTTAAAAATCCTAATATGTTATTATATTAATCATTTGTAGAGGAAAATGCAGCTGATATATTAGGAATTTACTAAAATAAGAGAATCACAAAATAGCCTGCAATCCCGCTTTTAAACGGATTACCAATAATTTGAAGAGATTCTTAATACGTTGAACGCCATTGTGAAAATGAAGAAAAATTACCATTTTGAATTTGAAAAAAAAAAATACTCAGATGGCATCGGCGACCATCACAACTTATTCCTTTTTTTTGACCAAAATTTTCCATGAAAATCATGAAAATTAACTGCGGTCACCGGTGACCGTCATGGCGCTATAGTAGAAAAATGACGATTTTCGTTAGTTATTATTGAGGTCACCGGTGACCTACATGGCGTTAAACGTGTTAATACACACTTTTCTCCGTGTAGAAGGTTGGGAAGTAAATGGCTTTTTATTACTATCATTAAACATAACCTAACACAACATTTTCAACGTTACACATAAGGCCATCATTTTAATGGTCAAATATTTAAGTCTTGGTCTTATTAATTTTTTTTCTGTCTACAATTACCTATAGTTTAGTCAGTTGAGCAGCCACTTGTGGTAATCAAGTAGGACAAGATTAATCAGTAAATAATGTCAACCCCTGACCTAACCCAACCGCGTAAATTAAGCCTGATTTCTTTTCGCTGCCGACAAACACATAGTGTGATGATGCCCAAATGTTTTTTTTTCTTCCTTACCCAATAGTGAAATGGCGAACAATTTATTCACTCTTCACCTAATCACCTTAATTGTTTTTGTGTTTTATTCGTAGAAATCCATTTATTTTATTTTTTTAAACTTTAATATAAATCAAATTTAATAATGTTTTTTGTTTACGCGATGCACTACGTCATGTAATATTTTAAATTTAACCGCTATCAATAACAACCCTTACGTAGATGGCGATAAGGTTTAAATTCCCGCTTAACACCATCCGCATGTTTTGATTTATGCAAGAAAAAAACATGACCAAAAAGTGCCTTTTATTTTATTTTGTGGATGTTCAGGCATAAATATTTAATGTTTTTCCGATAATTTTATAAATAACTTAATTTGCCACATTATACAATATAATCATAACCGAAAATGGGTTCGTAAGTAGGAGATTTTGAACTTTAAAGCAGTTTTCATAGGCCTTATACATTTTTTTGGGCTTATAAAAAGACTTATATAAAAAATACTCGATTATGTCGCAGTATTTAATTAAAGCATCTGAAAAATTTCTAGGCGACCAAATTTTCAAACCAAAAACACATGATTTTGCATTACTACGTATGGCATCGCCTTAAGTTCTGCAAGTATTTAATTTATTTATTATTGTGACAGCTGGGCCATTTTCAAACTGTGGCTAGGCCACGTTGAGACGACTTATTTATATGATTCTATTTACCCCGCCCAATTTCCATTTTTATGTCTAAAATAATTTATCACCGATTTACTGAAATAGCTATTGTGACAATAGATTCTAGACATCATACATATTGAAATTGGGCGGGGGTAAATAGAATCATTTAAATAAGTCGTCTCAATGTTTGAAAATGGCGTTCACTAATATTGATTACAACAAATTATTTAAATAAAAAAACCACACAGGTGACATTGGGCCATTCGTTACCGGTGCCTAAATATTCGGACCACGTGATTGTGTTTATTTTTAAAAGCTCTTTGGATCTGTGTGCGTGGTAAGATAAAAATAAGAATTTTATTTGCTTTTTAAGACACACTACTGCGTCGTTGATCAGATGTTTTTTTTAAATTTCGCTAGGATTATGTGAGTTCTAATGTACCGGGCCTACCTCAAAAGCTACGTCCAAACCATCTGTCTATATATTTATCTATCTATAATAAAGAAGATTGTTTGTGGAGGCGAGGAGAGCGGCGTGGCTTGGTTTTTTTGTGCAATTCTATGGTTTTATTAAGAGATTGATGAAATTTTGCACACGCCCTAAAGCTGGATATTATCAAATGCGTTGCACGTATTGGTATGCAATCTGTTAGCCATAAGTTTGTAATAGTTTGTCTGGTTAATAATTAGTAATAAGATATATCATTGTAGAAATATATTATCTGTGGCTCGGTATGTCTGTGCATATAGAGAAACAATAACGCGTGATGCTTTTACCTCCAACAGATGGCATTGTTTTAAAAAGAAAAACATGTTTTTCCTGTCAAAGATGACATCTATATATTATAATAATAATTAATAATAATATTTGGCTAATTTATATAGCGCCGTTTACGTGCAAAATCAACTCAAGGGCGCTTTTATATAAGTATATAAAAACCAGCAATTGGTGAAAAACTTTCGGAGATTTAAGATTTTGAAGAAACGAACGATTTTATTTATATATTTTTTGAGGTGACTTTTCTCAAAAACGGCGCTTTACAAATCATCCAAATATCATTATTGATTCTTCTTCAGGAAACTGCACACTTGACGATCAAAGTAACAGAAAAAATATTATTGCCAATATTTGATTTAGAAAAAGATTTGATAGAGATTTGATTATAAAAACAAAGGAGATAGGTCATGAACCAACATGAAGTATTAGTATGAATATGTCATCGTTCACCCACACCATCTGCTATCTATTTTAAATAGTCCGTGCAGCTTTAAAAATAACTTTTGTTTTATTATCTATGGTTAAGTAGTGCGCTGACTATCACACGCCGCGCTGTTCGCGATGTTGCCAGCACGTTTAATGTTACCGCGTGTATTGGTATGGCAGTGAGTGATGCGACACCCAAATTATGCCACTACATAAGGGGCCGAAGACCGACAGGTCTCCCGGCTAAGGGGAATCATTAAATATAGGGTAACAATTAATGAATATTGAAGGAATATCTCAATATTATTCAGCCAGTCCACTGCACACTGCTAAAGTGCTGCGCTAGCCGCAGACCATGTGGACGAAGCTAAAGAAGCGATTCGTGGCTGAAGGTGTCATTGGACTTGAGAAAAACACATTTCTTTTTATTTATTCAGGCCACAAAACCTGTTATTTAAATAGTTGAATATTCTTTTAATAGCACAGTTTGCAAATTTGTTTTTATTTCAACAAAATAATGCATCCAATTCGCTTTGTTTTCATAACCTAACCTAACGTAATCGATAAACAACCAACTATAAGTAGTTTGGGTAAGATTATTTTTAATAATTATCACTACATTTCAAAACGTGGTCAAAGTTGCTTTTAAAATTATCAAAAATTGAATTATTTAATGGCATATATTTTATCATTTAAAGCACAAATTAATGAAGTAGCTCATATACGTACTAGATATTTGGTACACCTTTTGATTAAAAATAAAATTTTAGCAAGCAATAATTATTAGCCTGAAACACCTATATGAATTGAGAAAAATACATGCAATACAAGAATATAAAAAATATTCAAAAGATTTTCTCATATTATATAGATGTTTGAGGCTAATAATTATTGCTAAAAAAATAATTTGTTATCTTTTGTGCTATGTATAAAAAACCTTGTCTCTTAAAACTTAGATTATCATTAAAATTAAAATTAAATAAATAATAAAAATTCTAACGTAAAAAAAGATACAATGTAAAGATAAAAAAAATTGTTCAATTTATCTCAAATTTAAGTTTGGTATGAAAAAGACCGGGTAGCCGTTAAAATAGTTTCTACTTCACAGAAACAATGGGACCACGTCATTCCCAGTGGCATTATGTTGAGAGGTTGAAATGGGTGAGGAGATGTGATAGAGAAAGGTTAGGAAGTACTTAGCTATTCAGATCTGGTCACTAAACACGGCTAGAGTGATTTCAAGTAACCTTTCGATTTTAAACCATGGTTTTACACCATGGCAATACTGAGAGTATCTACCACTCACGTCAGTGGCAATAACGCTGTTAACATCATTCCAACGCTGAAAGATTTGTTTGAAATAATAATGTCATTATTAAAAAAAATCGCTTTGGTTTTGATTGGTAAGAGCGGATGTTAAAGTCCAAAAATCAGTCTGTCATTCGAGTAACCAGTATCGCAACACGCAATCCGTAAATACGGAAGTCAGACGGATTATGTGCTTGGATAGGGGCTGTAATAACATACACCATTCTGACAAGTGACCCAGTTTTCGTACTAAAATATATGACCCATAAGTCTGCTCGGATGAACAACATATTTTTAAATATCTGATAACTAAAACCCAAATACGAAGCGATACTATTATTATTGAGCAGAAATACAATATTTGCAAGAAATTTTGCAAAGAAAAAAACCTCAATATACATAAGTGTTATAATTTGACAATAAATTTTGTTCCCTTAAAACGACCGACTACGTAGCATCCCCAAAGATGACATAGGCCACGAAGGATATTAATTTCCTCAGGGCGTCCTGTGTGGAGATGATTTAATAAAATGGATAATAATCAGGCAGTGAAAATATAAAATTAGAAACACAAGGGCATATTCTCTGTTATTGCTTTGGGTCATTAACCACATAAAATATTCTTAGGGCCACAGGGATCTAAAAGCTGTTATGCCTTTATGACATTAAACAAAAATATTATTGGACAATTCAACACACCTTTATAAAGTGATATAAAGTCATTAAAAGCGATGAAAAAAAACTAACGCACAAACCTGACCTACGTAACCTAACAAACCTGACCTACCTAACCTATTTAACTAACGCATAAACCTCACCTACGTAACCTAATAAACCTGACCTACGTAACCTATTTAACTAACGCATAAACCTCACCTACGTAAGCTAATAAACCTGACCTACGTAACCTAACAAACCTGACCTACGTAACCTATTTAACTAACGCATAAACCTCACCTACGTAACCTAATAAATCTGACCTACGTAACCTATTTAACTAACGCATAAACCTGAACAACGTAAGCTAATAAACCTGACCTACGTAACCTAACAAACCTGACCTACCTAGCCTATTTAACTAACGCATAAACCTCACCTACGTAACCTTGTAAACCTGACCTACGTAACATATTTAACTAACGCATAAACCTCACCTACGTAACCTAATAAACCTGACCTACGTAACCTATTTAACTAACGCATAAACCTGACCTACGTAAGCTAATAAACCTGACCTACGTAACCTATTAAACCTACTTTTTGTTTCATCGCTTTTAATGACTTTATATCACTTTATAAAGGTGTGTTGAATTGTCATTTTGATAAGTTATCCGGTCACCGTTTGTACGAGATGGAGCTTCGTGTCACTAATAAATACGATTACGGCATTAACAAAACCAGGCTTAACTGAAAACAGCGGTTTTTGTAGTTATGCCCTTGTGATCCGAAGCCCATGAACAATAACCCACAGAGTCTATTGCATGGAGACAAGAGTTAGAATTAAGTAGTCACTGCTTTCTCTATAAATTGGCCATTAGTTTGTCAACTATTCACCATTTAGTCAACCCACGCTTTACCATTATTCGATTCTGCACTTATCCTATTGACTGTGATTTAAAGTTCCTACAGAATAATACAAGGCGTTGTTTACGACCACACGAATGTATTTTTTAAATTGGTGTTGATGAAAATTTATTTGATTTGATAAAGGTAATCGTAGATGGGTGTCAATTGACACGATCGGAGCGGGATATCTTTTTATTGACTTTGGCGAATTCGATGTTTGCTTGAACTATGATTTATTTGCATATTGTTTGTCAGAGATCATTGCAATTAACCTACGTTTTTTTGCATATTTGTGTACATGTAATGAAAAAAGTTATAAATATGCGAACATTACTCATAATCGTCGGACAGAGTTATCAATATTTATAGAAGATCCATGCATTTTACACATATGCCATATCTAGACATCTTTTATATACGGTTTCGGGAAATTCGTAGTATAAGCGGTAAACTGATCATTTAGACAAAAAATCTTTTTTTTTTTCATCAAATCATCTAGATTTTTTTTATGCTTACAATTAGATGGCCAATACGCAGATTTTTTCAAAATTAGATAATTTTTATTTTATTTTAAACGTCACTTGTGAAAAATTTCATTAGAAGTATCAACATTCTACTTTAAGGGATAGTAAAAGGTGGTGGAGAGGTTTTTTGAAATCTCACGTAGATTGTTTTGAAGGACAAAGTGTGAAAGCCGCTAAAAATGGCGTTAATAAAGTAATAAATTATTTGAATGTCTTCGAGTGAACCGATTTCCGTCATTTTCCACACCCGAGTTCTAATTATTGATGGTCTAAATTATGTTTCAATTCCGTCAACAATTTGAAACAACAAAGACATCTTTTTAATACCAAAAAATGTCTTGTTGGCTCAAAATCCATACAAAAGCACAGTGAAATGTTGACTTGTGGACTGAGTTCCGTGACTTGTGACGTCAGCGTCAACAGATTAAGTCGTCCCAACCAAACAATGCGTTTTAATGTGATGGTTTTTTTAATCGGCAAATAGACTCGTTGTCGATGACAATGCATTCTATTCAACTTCGGGCAGACAGTTGAATGTCTGCCCTAAGTGCCCTGAATGGCAGAATTTTAAATTCGATGACATTAGAGCAGTTAAACGACAATCTTATCCAATCGGGATTTGGCTCGGTTGAAAGAGTTGTAGACTCTAGTTCCTGGGTAGGAAGATTCAATCCCTAGTGTAAATGTGCAAAATTGTGTGTGAAAAACTCTGTGTAAAGCCCGAGAAATACCTCTAGACTCCAGCTAAATCTCATATAAAGAATTCTCATTTTCATACCAAGCGTGTTGCCTTTCCAGTTAGTCCATAATGTAATTTATATTATGCATCAATGCAGACATGTTAATGAAATTTAATTTTCACAAAAATACGTGCAAGTTAACAGTAAAATTTCGTATTTCTGAAGTACCCGAACAACAAATGAAACTCACGAAAATGTCACATTTTAAAAGGTGAAACCAATTTATTTTGTTGGTCGTGAATATTTAGTTTCAGAGTTATAAGATTATGGCAAAAGCAGTAACTGTTTTACTTTTTTTGTTTTAAGAAAATATAATCTTTAGGAGAGAAAATAAATTATTTTGGTTTCTGCAACTTTTAGAACTGACAACCAGCGGGAGTATTTTCTAGCCCTATAGCCAATAAAAACGGTCACAAGAACAACAATTTGATTGCTGAAAAGAAATGACTAAACACGCTAGGGTGGTTTTATAAGAGCTTCCACAGACCGACCCAATTTATTATCTGACGGTATTTCGATGATTTGAGAAGTAAGCCCGTCAACCACCCAAATGTAACTCGCGCTACATATACCAGCAATATTACAAATCAATCAGTAAAAAATAAAGTTTTTTTACTACAATACATCTATTTTTATTGATAAAAGTTTTTATTTGTTTGACTGAATATTGAGCCTTTCCCCCTACCCCAACCTCCAACCACGCTTACAACTAAACCAAATTCAGATTGGGTAACATTTATTTCGTATATTAACTGATGTAACATCATCCGATTTCAGAGAAATTGGTATATGTTCACGTGTGTGTACGTGGTTGCCACAAAATGTTGATAAATGCATTGTCATCGTATATCTGCCAAGTTTCAGTTCGATCGGGTGTCGGGAAGTGGGTTAATTTCCGCGAACAAGATTTGCATTCATTCATTACCGGAAACAAAAATGAAATTCAAATAGTATTTAAAAATCCTGCTGCGTATCGCGATGTAAGACGGAGAACCACACAAAAGTTTAAGATGCAAAACTTTGCACCGACGAGTGAAGGCTCTAAAATTCATACTTCTGCCAGTGCGCGCCGTTTGGCTTGTCTGGCACTGGGTGCACGATACGTTCAATTCCTTTGTTTAAATAGTGTAATATTGTGGTTATGCCGATTGGCAAGTTTACACTTTCTTTAACCCTGCTACGGGGCAATGACCTTTGACATTTACTACCCCACTGAAGTAAAACGTTTCTACTTGCCAGCATAAGTACACTGCACGGTAGTAAACTTTACTGGTAAACTACCCAACTCCATTCAATATTTAATTAAGTGAGCTGGGTTCATGTTGAAACAAGGTTGGGTATTAGTTTTGATGCTATGTTTGGTAACAATATGTATTGAAAAGTTGTGGAGATTGAAACAAACTTTAATTAACAAACAAATTATTTATAAGTAATAATTATTCGCCTGTGATAATTATTATCCTAAAAATTAAAAATATCGCATAAGTATAAATAAATGCCGCCGTCGGGAATTGAACCCGCGCCTTCTGATTGCCAGTCAGGTGATCTGAACCACTAAGCTACGTCGGATTATTACTAACCGTCCGTGTTTTATTTTTACTCGGGAAATATTTTCAATTTGTATTGATATTTCAGGCGAATAATTATTGGTTTTAATAATTTGTTATCCGTTGTGCCAGCATAAAAAAAACTTTGTCTTATAAACATTAGTTTATCATTAAAAATATTACAACATTTCCTTTTTTTCGGTTATATTCATCGCTATAGGAAACCCCTTGTCTTCCGATTTATTCAGAAAAATGGCATAATTCAATTTTGATGTGAAAAATCTAATGGCGCGCTTAGGGGGTAAAATTCAATCTTGCTTGGCAAGGCGGGACGACGCTCGTGCATTACACGTCGCTTCATACAGCCAGCCAATTCATTTTTTTCATTATATATTTATATAACTATCCTACCTTGTTTTCTCAGGACAACTACTTCAGCTATCGAGAGAAATGTTTTTTTTCTCTCTAATGTTATTAAAAATATAACATTAAGAAATGCGAAATTTAATTATATTTTCCATATAAATAGTCGTTATTTACAGTAATAATAAGTTAAACGAGACTTTCCTGTAAATATATACAGTACTATGACTTTTGAAAATTAGAAATTGTGACATTTAATACGAAATTCGCGACGTGCTTTTAAAAAAAAGATAAAACATCAATGTTTTCTAGTGACGAAACAACAAACATGATAATAAGATACATTATTTTCTTGCCAAGCGAATAAAACTTATTTCAGTATGCTAGAAGCATTTTTTAAGGTTCAAAATACCATCAATCATGGTATAACTATAAGTGACCAGCTCAGGTACGGGGGCTCCATCGAAGCCAGAGTAAAGTTGGCCTCTCAGTAGCTGGGCGTACTGTACAGGGCCCGCAGATACTTTAATAATACACAACTGCTGACCCTGTACAAATGGCAAGTGCGCCCTACTGTCGAATTTGGCAGCCATCTCTGGTCCGGAGCCCCTAAATACCTGAAAAAAACCCTAGACTCTGTGCAAAAACGGGCGGT
Source organism: Hesperophylax consimilis (assembly GCF_061612785.1). NCBI lineage: Eukaryota > Metazoa > Arthropoda > Insecta > Trichoptera > Limnephilidae > Hesperophylax > Hesperophylax consimilis. The sequence continues at coordinate 41,489,605 of NC_142842.1, forward strand.
CCGTTTGATAGATTCCCCAATCTTAACAGACGGACAGCAATCTTTAGAGCACAGGCGTCAGGTAGGTATGATGTCCTTGTTCTATCGGTATTACAATGGAAGATGCTCTGAGGAACTAGCGTCATTGATCCCTTCGGCACCGGTGCGTAGTCGGGATACACGCCAAACGCGCGCCCAACATTTGTACACAGTTGACACTTGTCACATGAGAACGGGTCGCTTCTACGATTCGTTCTTAAGTTCAACAGCTCGGCTGTGGAACGAACTGCCGGCTTCTGTGTTTCCTCCCTCCTACAACATGGGACTCTTCAAGACCCATGTTCACTCCTTCCTCTCCACAAAAAGACCCTCCACACAGCATCCCCAAAGATGACATAGGCCCTGAGGGAAATTATTTTCTTCAGGGCCTCCTGTGTGGAGTTAATATAAAAAAAAAAAAAAAAATCAAGTTGAGGCAAGTGTGGTGATAGCAAATCCATGTGGATTTACTAGTTAATTATATGCTAAGGGGTGTGAAAAGAGGGTGGGGGTTGTTTTTCTTTTCTCAAACTCCTGAAAGCAGTAACCTTCATCTTCTTTTGAAGGTAAACTGTAATAAATTTCATCGGTCTTGAAAACATCTGTAGATTTGTAGATACTATTTTTTTTATATATTCTTACTATATATAATTTTACGAGTATGTGTATAATTAACTATATACCTACAATACAAAATTTTTTGTGACAAGCATACCTAACTCGATGCTTCTACCCTTTGAATTAGTCACTTTAGTCCTCTCCGTGTCAAAAAATATCTTTAATACATAGATGTAATAGCAATTTTTCAAAACAATAAAAAAAACAAAATTTTATAATTTATAATCACTCAACAAAAACGCCCCATCTTGTACGTCTGATACGAAACTGAAAGCGAGATGACCTAAATAATTTCATAACACTTTGTTTAGTTATTCTAGTTTCCTCAATAAAATACCTACGTCAAAACATAAATCAGCATGCAACACACAAAGCCCTGTAATCTGTAATCCAATTCGGTACGTAGGAACTCTAAACATTCCCTATTCTTAGCCATTTGAGTCACAATTATTCAAGATGTTTCTTGTTGGCTGGCAATGGCGGCAATCATCTGTCCGTGGCCTAATAATACTACGAGAATTCAGCGCCAGCTACGTAAGAACTTCACGCGTCCACGCAACGAGTTCCACAGATCACGGGTCCCCCGAGTGTTGCGTTTTCCACACTTTTCCTTTCCTCCCGCGGACTTTGTGGAGTAAATTATTCTATTTAGAACGATAACTTATCTATTTAGAATGTTACAACTGCTTACATTGTGTCAAATTATCAGCTCTATCATTACACAATCAATATCTAATAATTGCGAATTGAAAATACCTTTCACACCGTGAAAACTTAATCTATATACGAGTATATATGTAAATTAAAAATATAATGCTTCGTTGTTTGTCTCGTACGCGTTCCAACATACCATTCATCCGATTTGTCTGAGTATTTAAAAGTTAGTAAGTAGTGTCAGAAGTGTTTAGAGAGTAGTTAGTAGAGTAGTTAAATGGTAGAAAAAGTCGGGGACGATCGAGAAAGACTTAATGCATTATCTCTGCGCTGGAATGAGATACGTAGTCGAATTAAAATCGACTTAATGTAGTTTTTTTAACAGTAACGTAGCGTTTGTGATACTACATGAAACGAATGGTAGAAAAAGTCAGGGATGCCCGAGGAAGACATGCATCAAATAATTATTTGTCGTAAAATGAGACGTAAGTGATAAAGGGGGTGTAAGGAGAATGCATGTGAATAGAAGTGAATAGTTGAAGAGGGGGAAGCCCGAAGAAGACATGCTACGATCGAGTAAAACAAATACTTATTACAATACAATAATATTATTTCCACCTTAAAAATGTACCCAGTTTTTTTTAAATTTTTTTTTTTTATATTAACTCCACACAGGAGGCCTTGAAGAAAATAATTTCCCTCAGGGCCTATGTCATCTTTGGGGATGCTGTGTGGAGGGTCTTTTTGTGGAGAGGAAGGAGTGAACATGGGTCTTGAAGAGTCCCATGTTGTAGGAGGGAGGAAACACAGAGGCCGGCAGTTCGTTCCACAGCCGAGCTGTTGAACTCAAGAACGAATCGTAGAAGCGACCCGTTCTCATGTGACAAATGTCAACCGTGTACAAATGTTGGGCGCGCGTTTGGCGTGTATCCCGACTACGCACCGGTGCCGAAGGGATCAATGACGCTAGTTCCTCAGAGCATCTTCCATTGTAATACCGATAGAACAAGGACAGCATACCTACCTGACGCCTGTGCTCTAAAGATTGCAGTCCGTTTGTTAAGATTGGGGAATCTATCAAACGGACCGCCCGTTTCTGCACAGAGTCAAGGGTTTTTTTCAGGTATTTAGGGGCTCCGGACCAGAGATGGCTGCCAAATTCGACAGTAGGGCGCACTTGCGATTTGTACAGGGTCAGCAGTTGTGTACTATTAAAGTATCTGCGGGCCCTGTACAGTACGCCCAGCTTTACTCTGGCTTCGATGGAGCCCTCATACCTGAGCCTGTCACTTATAGTTACACCAAGCATATCAATGGAAGGCCTGTTCGGAAGATTGCTTCCGTTGAAGGAGACTAGATTATCATTTAGATCCCTTTTAGACGTAATCAGACAGGATTGGGTCTTTGAAACATTAAATTCGACGAGATTATTTTTACCCCAGGAGGAAATACTCTCGAGATAACCGTCCATTCTCTGCTTCAAAGCCCTCCGAGCCGTTGGAGTTTGTGTGCCCTTTGGGGGCTTGTCAAACAAAAAGCTATCATGAACTGTACTGTCATCCGCGTAACAATGAATCGGTGCACATGTCAAAAGGTCATTGATGTGCAACAAAAACAAAGTCGGAGACAGTCTCATTTGTTGTTAGGTGCCTTGAATTCACTACCTCAAAATTTACCAAACCATTTATCAGTCGCCGGGCAATGCCGGGTACATGTCAGTTAGTATATAATAATTTAGTTATAGTGATTTTTGTGTTATAAAAACAAATCACTACAATACTTTTGGCCGTGAAAATCTTAAATTATACAAAATAATTGTTGCAAATATGTAATATGTTATTTTTATTCCGGCGTGGTTGTATATATGTATATTGTGCGCATTGTGCATTGTGCATTGTGCAATACATAATCCGCCATATATTATAAAAGAAATATATTTAATTTTTTCAATATTGGAAACAAAAATTTAATTATGTTTTTCATTATTAACTTCTCGTGAATAATCATTTATGTTTATTCTCGAGAAAATAATCATCTAAGAAAATAGGGTCAGAAAAGTGACTGAGGAAAAGAAGAAATGTTAAATTACAGTAAAAATATTACCTACGCCCTTTTGAGAAATTATCGTAATTCCAAGAACAGTATTACATTTTAATATTTAAATTGTAACTTTTCTACGGTATTTTGTATACCGCTCGACGATGTTCTACGTCGAGATTTGGATTGAAAAATATTATAGTGTCTGCTGTTTGTTTATTTATTCGTAAGAAACAAACTGTTTTTATATAGGAAGAAATAATATAATTTTAGCGATAATGCTAAAAGGTAGATATCTCGACTAGCAATCCGAAGGTCGCGGATTAAAATCCCGGCGTGAGCAAGAAAATTTAATTTGATGAATTTGTGTTATTTCATAATTTATTAATTTAAAATAATATTTGGTATGCTTGCGGCACATTCCAGAGTGGAAGATTCTCTCAGTATCGCCCTGGTATAAGACCACCATTTAGAATTGAAACGGCTTTAGCTTTTGTTTGGTGACCAGATCTGAATAGCCAGGTACTCCCCATCTTCCTCTTCCACATCTCCTTCCTCTCTCCACTACCTTCAGCCTCGCAACATACCCCTATTGGGAATGCCATAGTTTCACTGGCTCCAGGAAGTTGGGTGCAGTTGGTAGTACAAAAAAAATATATGTGTACATAAAAAAGGTAAAGATATAATCCAAAAAGTTTCTCATGCTAAAGTTGGCTTGGGATAGGAAGATAAATATAGGATAAGGGTAGGAGATGCTTCTGATACATTCTATAATCATGCATTTATGTCAGCATGTATTACTTCTATTATTTGTGTAATAGTTTTAAAATGTCCTTAAACACGTCATACGTACAACGCTTGCATGGTACACAGCGATACAAAATGACACGGTCTTGAGGGATTTTACCTGTCCGCAGTAATATTTATTAAATCATTATACAAATACATAATTCTTGTAGGGCTTCACAGCAAGAAACACACATTTAACATTTTTCAAGCATATTTTCGCAGCTGTTGGAGCGTAGAACCTTGGTTGTTATTATTTATCATTCCATGGTCTGTAGTCTGTGTCTGTACCTAGAATGAGATATTCCCAGTCCTATCACGCGGACACAGAGTGTCAGCAGTGTCCGGAGAGAGAGAGAGAGGAGAGCTGGGAATGCAGAGTATATTCGTGTCCATGCGTATTTATAAGTTTAAGTCTCAATGGATTATTTGTATCGGGACATGCGGATTGTTTATTGTGGGTCGTGGTATTCTCGCTTAGTGGCCGGTCCAAAGCCACTTGTTGGTTGTTGGAAGATCGCATCAAGGATCGACTTCAAACTCAGGTGGCAGTTAATAAATATAGTAATGTGTACGTTTTGTGTTCATCGCAGAAAACAAATAATTATTTTTTATAAAACATTGAAATTACAAAAGTTTTAATAATAACAAAATAAAACAGTCACGCGAAGCTGAAACAAGGCAATATCTCACTTACTTCTCTTACTCTTCTTCTGATTGTAGCTGCTTCCTGCGAGCATGTAATTATATTATATTTAAAGATAGCATGCCTTTTTCTTTTTTATTTTCGTTTTTCTGTTTTCTTTTTTATTTTATATTTTCTATTTCCGTTATAAATTTTCTACTGTAATCCTTCCTATTTTCAACACGTTTATATATTTCGTTCATATGTTCACACTGGACCTCATAACTATATTCCATTGGTCACCATGAAACAGGCAGTCGCTTAGTATGGTGATTTAATGTATCATATAGTATAAGTAAATGTTATAATGTTTTATCATTTATTTTATAAATAAAAATAAAAATGTTTCCATTATCCGTAATTCAACGGTTTCTTCTTCTGATTGCTTCCTGCGATCATGTTTCCAATATTCCTCCCCTGGATTGTAATTGGGGTAAATTTTGTAAAAAATATCTCAAATTCAAGCACATTTTTGCGAGTCTATTTTTATGAATTTTTTGATGATTTTGTATTTAGAATTCAAATAAAATAACAGAACGTGTTCTCTTTTAAATTTTTCGAGTCAATGACAATGACAACTCACCAACATCTCTCTTACAGTTAGGCATGAAACCCAGATATATCCAGAAAAAAATCACGCTACAATATAACTGTAAAGCAGATTTTTTTTTATTTTTTTATTTTTTTATTGAATAAATAGTTAATACATAATATCAAAAAACAAGTCCTGCTAAGCCGATTGAATTGGCTTGTCAACAGGTGCTTAAAGTTAGTTTCAAATACATTTTTTAAAGTTATAATTTACATCTTATATCTACAGAATTAACAATTTTTTCATACAATATTTCATACATATTAAAATAAATATTTTTTTTCCGATAGCCAATTTTTCACCATATATTTAACCTTATTCATAGATTTACATTGCTTTATAGTGTCAGGTAATAAATTAAATATCTTCGGTATGTTGTATTCAAACGTTCTCTGTCCGTATTTATTATTAAATTTCGGAACTATTAACCCGTCATTGCGCGTGAATCTAGTACTGTATTTATGTTCTAATTTTACTTTATGCTGCGGGGTAAATATATACTGAATTATGATTTTTTGCCATAGTATAGCCTTAACAGGTAAAATTTTGGCACTCTGAAACAGCAACGGTGTATCATGTCTCTGTTTAAAAATATTAGGGACGACTAGTAATTTTACAATTGCGTTTTGTACAACTTGGACTTGTTTCAGATTGGTTGTACTAGTATTTCCCCATATGGTTAATCCATATCTTATAATAGATTCTGCCATTGACATATAAATTATTTTAAGTGTTTCAATTGATAGAAAAAAATTTAATGTGTACATTCTGCCAGCAATTGATCTGAGTCTTTTACAGGTTTTTTAATATGTTTGTCCCATTTGAAAAAGCAATCTACTGTAACACCAAGATAGACATATTCTGTAACTAATTCTAAGCTTTCACATTTACAATTAGTCGGGATATTTTTATGGATGCAATTAAAACTATGAGAAATAATATTAGGATTGAATTGAAATCTGGCATTAGGTGATCTTATATGCATAACTTTGGTTTTTTTAGCATTTATTAATAGTCCTGCATCATGTGACCATTTACAAAGTTGATTAAAGTCAATTTGCATGAGTTCAATTGCAATTTTTAGATCTTTATGTGATATGACCAATGCCGTATCATCTGCAAATACAAAATGTTTAACAAAAGAGAAAAGTTTTTTCATTATAGTTACATAAATTATATATAGTGTAGGTCCCAATATGGAACCTTGTGGAACTCCTGCAGATACATTCTTTGTTTTACTAAAAGTATTATTTATTTTGGTACATATTTTTCTATTTCTAAGATAATCTTTAAATAAATTTAACACATTTCCTCTTATTCCAATTTTTTCTAAGGTTTCTAGCAGTTTTTTAGAGTTAATTGTGTTAAAGAAAAACTGTTTGTGTGAAATAGTGAAGATTCTTGAACATTTTGTTTTATTTGTATTTATGTTTCCCGTCGGTCGTTAGCGAGTACATCATTAAACATAAACAATATTACCTTCTTTTTTTTTTAACTTCCGATTTAGTTGTTAAATCTTCCCCAAGGGAAAAACTTAATCCTTCCACTCACTTTTCCACAAATGATCATCTAGTCAATCAACATTATGTAAGTGCATTATATAAGCAAAATAAATACAAAACAATACAAGAACAACACGTCAACTCACCAGAGATCAAATGGGAAAATAATTCACCGACTCCAGATATTTTCATATCAGAGGGTTCGGCTCGGTAGAACTTCTAACAGGGCCTATAAATCCTACTGATCCCTCAACATAAATATTTTTAAAAAAATTTGTGATCCTACATGTATTCAAAATGACCGACTTTTGCATCTTTATATATAATTTTTTTGATAGATCTAATACGCCTAAATTTTTAATTAGAGAGCTAAGTATAATGCCAGTAGCCGAAATAACGAATGGTAATATTTTTATAGTCTGAGAATGCCAAATTCTTTTTATTTCATTTCCTAAATTACGTTATATTAATCATAATATTATTATTGCAGTGAGGCCTCGAGTAAGAAGAACGGCTGCGCGGTCTTTTTCATAGTAGACTTCATTTTGGATTTGGGGCCAAAATGCTTAACAGAATATTGCTTTTTGTTTATAAAAAACAAAAACTAACTAATCATCACGCCGTTTCTCCGCAGGGGTAGGCAAGGAGGACGGACCGCCAAACAACTCGGTCTTGGCACACACTACTTGCCTCATTCACATTCTTACATCGTCTCATACATACTCTTCTATTATTCTGACTCTTGGAATGGCCCGACTCAAGTATCTTATTAAGTATTTTTATTTATGTAGATTTAAATAATGATACAACGGTAGCTACGAACACAGATTTTGAACATTTCTTCAAATTTCAAAGTTAATTTTCAAGTTCTGTGAAAGTTCTTTACAAATTCTGATAATATTTAAGTCCTGTGAAGTCACTGGTCCACAATGATGTAATTACAGAACTTAAATAGAACTTTCTCAGAAACTAAAAATTAACGCTGAAGTTTGATGTATTTTTATAATTCTGTAACACAACCCGTCCTAAGTAATGATCCATTGTATTTTATTAAAAACAATCATTTTTATAATTTTAATTTGAAAAAGTGAAAAAGCACTGTTTTTGAAAAAAAAATCCATACATAACTCTAGTAAATATTCTTTTCTTATAAATTTTACAGTAGGCAATGTAGGTAGGAACCTAATACGGTTTTTTAAATTAATTAAAATTACATTATAAGTACACACCTACGGGTTTCCGGGTGTAAAGTGCACAAATCTCGAGGGGAGATTGTTCATGAATTTTTTCTAAATTCCATTGTTTTTTTTCTAACACATTTTTTTTTTCAATAGAAGTTTATTTATTTTCCCAACAAACAATTTAAATTTTTTTTAACCTGAAAACTAAAACTTGGAATTTCGAAAAAGTTGCGTATCTTTTTTACTTCTACCACCATGTAGAATCACATCCCGAAGTGTGTGAGCTTTACTCTTGTGGGTAAACTGTATATGTATTTATATGTATGATCAAGATAATAATTACACAAAGAGACATTGTGAACCTGTATTGCAGTTCAAGAACTGCTTTCCTGAGTTCTGGATTCCTCTCATGCAGCTCATGCAAATAAAATATTCAATAACCCATTCAAACCCATATCTACTTTGACACGGTTTTAAAAAAAAACATGGAGTTAAATAAATTACTCAAAAACCATGAAAACATAGTAAAAACAAACATACCGCTACATAAACATTCACCTTTTAACAGTGTCATGGAAACGTACATTTTCCACACGTTCTAGCAGATACAGGTTATTTTTTAAGGTTCTAAACGTTCAAACACATGCATTGCAATTACTTATCGTTATCAGTCAATGACCGCGTTTATAAGGATTTTAAAAACCGAAGCTAATTTATTTTCTATTTTAAAACCCTCTTTAGATAAGTCTATTATAAATATTATAATCACGATAAGAGATAAGAAATTAGCTGTGAGAAACTTTATATATTTGTGTATAAATCACATGTTTTTGTTAATTTAATTTGTTTACAATAATTCCGGAAAACTTTCGTCTCGTGGAGGAAATCAAAACACTCGAACTCCATTTTCATTGACTCTTCACATTATAAATTCCTCTAAAGTTAAATGTTTAATCGGAATGAAGGTTCAATTTGTCAATTTACTGATTTAGTCTCGTGTCGTCTGCGTCTCATCGGGTCGTGGAATTGTTCCCATAATTGCTCTAATTAGTAGCTTTTGCAAACAGTAATAATTGTAAATATTTATGGGTTCAAAATAAATGCACCCTGACTTATAAATAGGAACACTGTTTATCTATTATTACTTATTGAGTCTGCAAGATGACTTACTGGTCGTGTCAATACTGTCGTTATTTCGTTTCCTTGACAAATCACGACCAACGATACATTTGGCTTCATAAAGCTTAATCTGTCAACTTTTAGGAAATTGTGGTAAACGTAAAATACCAAGTTTGTTTGTTTTGTTTTTGAATCTTTTTATTTAGATGTACGCAAATTTTTTCATACATCTAGTAGGAAAATACAATGTACAAAAATAACATTTTAAGAGAAAAAGATAAATACACAAAATAAGATTATATAAGATTGAAATAATATTCGTGAGTATGTTCAACAATCAAAATTTATTTTTTATTTATAAAGCACATGTCCTACGAAAAGTGCTAAGGCTTGGGGCTTCCTTTACGGCATTTGGTAGGTTATTATAAAGTTTTTGCCCTTTATAAAACTCGCTGTTAATGTTAATGGAACAATTTAGGCTGGCCGCATACATACGTTTTCCGTATTCGATTTCCGAATTCGTTTTCCGTATTCGGAATTCCGTTAGACTAGCGCAAACGTTCGTTTTTCTTCATTCGGAATGTATAAACGTCAGTTCCAGTGTTGCCAACAAGGGCGATATATCGCCATTTAGGCTAATCAGAGCGAGAATCGGCGCCGAAAAAATCTAAAAGACGACTGGTCGCCAATTAAGCTACTTCCAAAACATCAATTTTAAACATGTCCCGAAATTCTCTAGCCACCCCCTCCCCCATGAAATTTATTTTTCTGGGGACAAATTGATACTTGCTAACGTAGAGGCATGGAGTGAAGTTTTTTACGGTATTTGTTTCGCTTGATCATGCCATGCTTTCCCCGGGGGTCCCCGACATCTTCTATCATTCCCTTCCACATCCATACATTCTCCTTACACCTCTTTCTGCCATTACCACGTACGCCTGATTTTACCACAAATAAATATTTGATTTGTGTCTTCTTCTGGTGTCCCCTTCTTTTTCTGAAATTCACTACAATATAAATATACCACATTGTTACTTTAGAAGAACTACATTTTATCGATTCTAATTCGACTCAGTTCTCATTCTCGTGCAGAGATAATGTGTCGGGTGTCCCCGATATCTTCTACCATAGAACCTATCTAAACACTCCTGACACTAATAAGAACAAACTTGAGAATTTTCAGCGAAATTGTTCAGTAGTTTTGCATTAATATACAAAAAAACATTAATTTATATGTTACATTAATATACAAAAAAACATTATTCATTTGCTAAATTAATATGAGTATACAAAAAATATTTATTTATATGTTACATTAATTTTGCTTTGCATTTAGTTTTGCATTAATATACAAAAAAACATTAATTTATATATTACATTAATATATTTTTACAAAGATAAATCATAAATATCGCGCAATAATATTGTTGCAAACGGATATACTTTTAAGAAGATTTTAACTCCTAGGACGGGTTGTTTCAGAGAATTTGAAAAATTCTTCAAATTTCATGAAACAACCCATCCTTAATGTTTCAGCGATTTTATTCCCAATTTGTTGATTTTAATGACACATGTACATTTTTTAATGAAAATTCTTGTGACGAAATTCGATCAGGCTTTAAAATTATTATTTTTAACTGTTTGGTAATTCGATTAAAAATGCAATAATTGTGCTACGGATTATAAAATATTGTTTTTCAATTATGCATGTAATAATTTATTTTTACGCATTATGTGGGTATTATAAATATCGCATTATTTTTATACGCATAGCATTTCAAAGCTGAATGTTGATATGTAGATATAGATGGTCGCAGTAATGAATGTATTTATTTACCTTTAGCCATCACTTAGTTCGAGCGTGATACAATCCAGAAGTGAAGTGTCTCGTAAATACTAATTAATTACTAACAGATAACATGAGAAAAATGCGCCTTCTGTCTTACAATATTATGCGTTAGGATCATGAAACGTTCAAGTGAGTATTGGAATATGTATCTGAGATTTTTCGCGAGAATAGTGTTGTCTGCATTTAACAGCATTTAATTGATTTCTGACCTTATCGGTCATTATAGTAATCTATTATGTTTTACTATTTGTACACATGACAAACAAGCTATTTAGCTAGCATTAAAATAACCTGTAAAGAACAAAATATTTCAAGCAAAGATAAAATTCTTAAAAACTAGCTGATGTACCCAGCATTGCCCAGGCTATATTATACTATAAGGGGTGGGGTGGTTTATGGAAATCTCCTGAGTACAAAATCTCGGAATAAAACTGTAGATTTGTATGTAAAACAAAAACACTTAAGGACGTATATATGAAAAAGAGTAAGAAATATATATAAGAATAGTTCAGGGTAAAGTGCACTAACCTCGGGATCTATAAAAAATTATTACAAAAATATACACGACAGTTATTCAAACAAAATTACAGCTGGGCAGTACGTAAAAGTTGGTAACAATAACATTCTATTGAGTAAATAAGTATTACAAATTAACAGTGTTGGCTTATAAGCAACAATCATAGGTGACCATACTAACAATCGCAAGAGGGATAGTATTACAAAGTACCTGTGTTGGCTTCTCAGCTACAATCCTAGGGCGACCATATTGATAATCACAAAAGGGATAGTATGAACAAGTATTACAAAGTACCTGTGTTGGCCTGTTAGCCACAACCATAGGGTGACCGTTCTAACAATGACAAGAGGAATAGTATGAATAATTATTAACAAAAAAAAATTAAAAAGGTGAATTTATTGTTATTAAGTTTAATTTGTAGAACTCCATTTTATTTTTTTATTTTTTATATATACAATAATATTATTATTACACAGCAGAACTTGTTTAAAAATAAACTGTTTTTATAAACCCAATAATAATATTATTGTATATATAAAAAATAAAAAAAAAAAATAAAAAGGTGAATACTAACAGGCAAGTAATAAAAAGTAAATAAATTATATAATAAGAAAAATACATTTATAAGTAAATAATAATACGTTCATAAATTAAGTGGATAATAACATGTGAATTGAGAAATAATAACTTATAAGTAGATAATTTTTAAGTAAGCAACAATAAGAAAATTAAGTATGTAAAAATAATAATCTTAAGGTATATAATAATAAGTTATTAGATAATATCGAATAAAGGGTCTCCACACTTATTAATGACATAAGCGACAACAAGGGTAATCCAAAATCATCCATCTTACCTAATATATATATTCTAATCATTTTCTTGAATAAATTAAGAATTGAGAATTTGAACAATTCATCAAATTTCAACGTTAAAATTCGGGTTTCTGTGAAAGTCCTATTCAAGTTTTGTTATTATATCATTATAGGGAAGAACTAAAATAATAACAGAACTTGAAAAAATCTTTCACAGAACTTGAAAATTATCTTTGAAATTTGAGGAATTGTTCAAATTCTCCGAAACTCACTGAGCACATTATAGAGCAACGGAGATTTATAACAAAAGCTCTTCTGTCCAAAGGATGTTCTAGTATTAACCGGCTGATACACATTCTGGTGTTGCGTACTTGTGGTTATCTTTTGGCACTAAAAAAGTTGTTGAAAATTTTACAGCGAGTCTGAATATAACCGCCTTTTTAAAAATTTAAGATGTGTAAGATTAATTTGGTGGTATGTTAAATTACTTATATAATGCATTTTTGGAAAGTATATTATAGTTTTTATTTCGACCGACATTGAAAGAAATCACTTCTTTCATTTCTGGTATCGAATCCGTTAGTTCCATTCCGTTACCAAATTTATTTATTTTTTAACGACCCTTTTAGGGATTTGTTATTATATTTCTGTAGTACAATTTTTTGTATTTAGTAAGTTGTTATTCATTGAAAATACTTACTGAAGAATCCACATTTCACCTTCCATTAGTATCCTCGACAATTAGAAGTACATTTTATTTTTATATTTTATTAGTAAAAAAATATACAAAAATTACATTACATAATATAGTACAGTTATTAATTACATAATACAATATAATATAAGTATTTGATGTACCCCCATAAATAAGCAGGGCTTGTATGTATGGGGGGTGAATTGTATGGGGTACCTTTATGGTAGTTAGTCCACAATTTCTTCACTAAAACGCTTAAAAATAAAACTTAAATTAACGGAATGGAAAGCATAACAAATGAACATGTTCAAACTTTGACAAAAATGCTCAGGAACTGGACAAGTTCTACTATAAGATGATTTTACAGTAAACAGCTTTTGCATTTCTCTGCGGTGCAATTACATTTTGTTTTGATTTATAAATGTAACAACTAGAACTGCTGGTAGTCTTAGATAACTCCTTTACTTGTACGATATACTAGGTCATGTAAATTTTCCGTGGAAAATAATTCTTACCAACTTTATTAGTTATTATTACATGTCAAAGTAAAAGGTTGTTACTAGTTAATATTGTTTTTTTTTTCTTTGATAGAATCAATATTTTTGGAATTTGAGAAATTATTATTGTTCGCACACTTTTCACCTTGTCTCGTACAACGATACTTATTTACAATGAGGCCGTTAATCATTTTTTTCTCTGCTTACTTATGAGGAATGCAAATATCTTTATAGTTATCAGTATTGTTGATGTTTGAAACAAAAATAAAAGCGTTATTGCAAAAACTGGTATGATTATGGTCAAAAGGAAATAGTGATTTATTTTTGAGGTACTATGCCGTGCTGCTCTACCTCCTTCTTTAGCCAACGTTTCAGACAGCATTACAATGTCAATCATCAGGGTAGATGTATTTTAAATTCACTCATATGCCCTGATGATGGATACTTTAATGATGTCCGAAACATTGGCTAAAGAAGGAGGTAGCGCAATATTGCATAATACCCCAAAAATAAACCACTAAATAATTTGACAAATACAAATCGAGGTTATATGAATCGACTGGTCTCACATCACTCTCTTTCTCTCTCTCTCTCTCTCTCTCTCTCTCTCTCTCTCTCACTTCTGTTGTTCCATATCATTCTCGTTAATTCATGCAAATATATTTTTTTATGTGAACGCCACACAGGAATCCCAAGTGTTCGGACTAAATGCCAGTGAGACTATTGCATCCCCGATTAAGGTATGTTATAAGGAGCAGGAAAGGGAGGGAGTTTTGGTAGAGGAAGCTTGAAGGCTGGCTGCTCAGATCTGATCGGTAAACATAAATTCATGCATAAAGCTACTTCGAACAACGATCTGATTTCGAACAGTGGTCTTTGACCAGAGCGATGCCTAAACCAACAACACTCCAATATTCTACAATGTATATTATGTGAAATCACATATATTTTTAAAATAAAATTGATTGAAACCCATATGACTTCAGGATTTGCAGTCATGGATCTTAACCGCCCAATTTAATTTACAAAAAAAAACGCCATTCAGGGATATATTCATTTACCACCCTTTGTCCCACTTCTGATTTTCAACTCCATATATCCCAATTCAAATTTATTGTTTTTTCCTGTAGGGATAATTCTTTATTCCACGAGTTCGTACTTTTAGAAGTACACCTAGGGTTTCATGTAATTTTAATCGTTCCGGCTGCGCCAGTGTTATTTAGTATTTTTCAGGTAACTTGGTTTATGAACAGTTTTTCAACGTTTAAAGTCTGTAGTTTTTGGATTAATACTCCGATTTATAGAAAACTATTATGGCGAACTAATATCTAACTTGGATGATGGCCTAGTACAGAAAGAGGCTGGGTTATATCGCTCTGTATGAAGGCTCGTCTGTTGTAGTCTCGCTCTACACTACGTAAAGCAATCGAAGGTCTTTCTAACCCCACAGTTTCCTACAATACATAAATATTTCAGATTACAGCCACAACACAGTTATCTGCGCAGAGGTCAGGTGAGTGGATGTCACGGGGCGCCATCTGTGAGATTAACCAGTCACTCATTTCGCACGTGGACACTGTTTACTAGTTCGGAAAACAGACATTAAATTATTCTGGTCTTCTTGTGAACGGCGCAGCGGATGGAATGTCATAGGTTATCTGTGTGTTCAATTGAGACAATGGGTTTTTTTATATCAGCAGGAAAATTCTGGATTCAAACAATGATTTTTATATGAAATATTGATAAAATTATTTATTTACGAGGTATAGATAATTATTTGGTACTTGTATATAAATCTTTATAATTGAATTCCTAGCAGTATAAAGAGAAAATATTATTACGTACACCTTAGGCAAAAGTTATTTATTTATTGTTCGAAAAATTTACAGAGTGTTAACAATTATAACGTTAATGAAATCGCCATTGGGATGTGCATGGATATTTTGAATGAAATTAAAAATGTTTACAGTTTAAATCAAGGTTTAATCGTCACTAAGTGGACATGCTACTAGTGAAATAACAAAAATCGTAATAATCGAAATAAAATATAAAACACAGTAAGTAAAAGAAGAAAGAGAGAAAAAAAAACAAAGCTATTACATCAAATACTTCTATTTACCATGACGTCATATTAATACCACCCGGGCCACATGGTGCTATATCTGTCACCAAATGATAGGTCCTCTTAAAACTCTTTATACCTCCTTTTCTCAGGCATAATATGTCATGTTTTAGATTGTAGGTACAGGTATTTTTCAGTAAATTTTGTTCAAATAATTTTATGTTTACACATATGTTTTTTGATTTGTTTGTGTAATTTAATATGAATGCTGCAATCGCGTATGTCTAGGTGCACAAATACTCATTAACTATTTTTATGATACAATCATGGTTCATGAATGTCCCATGTATGTGTCTGAGATATAAATATATAAACAGATTTGAAACAGTGAACATCAAGCTTTCTCTTTGTATCTAAAAGTTTACTATTGACGCTCATGTACAGGGGGTAAAGTGCACTAACTTCGGGAGCGATTCCAAGTGATGGTAGAAAAAAAATACTTTTATTGAAATTCCAATTCTTTTTCCCATACCAACATATTTTTCCATTGAAGAATATTTATTTTCCTATACAAACAATTCAACTTTTTTACCAAAAACTACCTCAAAAACTTTTCTAAAAAGTAATTCATATTTTCTACATGTAGAATCATCCCGCGAACTTAGTGCACTTTACCCCCGGACGTGGTGTATAATAGAAAACTGCCAAAACCTAATAGAAAAATCCCATTTTTGACGACAGTAATAAAATAGTAGCTTTTGTTTGCGCAAAATCATTTACAAAGCATATTCCACTAATTTTTGAGAGATGATGGGCTATATATGGATGATGGTCTTGGCACACACTCCTTGATTGAATCACATGAGTGCACACACTCATCTTGGCACACCAACACCGAGTTATTTGACGGTCCATCCTCTCTGCAAATTTAACGGTATAGGCTTTGTTTTTGTAAATGATGTTGCACAAACAAAAGCTATGCTATTACTACAGTCGTCTCAACAAAACTAATATTAACTCCCAGGCCGACGATTAAAAAAAATTCCGGCTCAATTTACTAGAAAACGAAAGATAAAATTAAAAAAAAATAATACTACAAATCAACTCAAAATGCGATGTAGATGAGAATTTTCGGACAAGATATATTATCACGAAGCGTTCTACTAATGGGAGTAATTTCGATAGTAAAGAGTGTGTATTATATAAGAGATCAAATTTATGTTCATTTATCAATAATGAAAAATGTTTTAATTTTGTACCATCGGTGTATATATAAACCACGTTTTAAATCCTTACGGCTTCATTGTGGTATCTGAAGCCCCTAGTATTCATTTATATATTATTGTTTCTACCCTAGATAAACTGAAGGGGTAGAAATAAATTCAATTTAATGCGACAAATTATTTTGCTATTTGACAGATCGATTTTATTTGATATGTGAACGAATTACAAGCGCTCAGTGGAATTCGGCATCTTTACCGGTAAATCTATAATCCAAGATAAGTTTAAAACATATTGTTTTAACGCATAAAATAATAAATCCAATTTGATATATTTAATAAGTTAATACTCTATATTTGTCTGTCCAAATACAGTGAAACCGGTCTGCTCCAAAATAAACAAGCCCAAAATTAATCTGAAATCATTTGCGATATTTTTAAAGAATAGCTGAATATGGAAACCACATCAATCTAAAAAATCTAAAAAGAAAAAGCCGAGCGAATTTAATGACACCAGGGCTCACTATTTGAAAGCTTAAAGTGGCACAGACAAAATTTTCAGCTTTATAACTTTTATTGAGTGCTAAAAAAATAAAATAGAATTTTAATTAGTAATAAATCTTTGAGAACGACCCACGAGGAAAAATAAATTATGTTACTTCTTTTAGGATTGATAATTGGATTGAAAAGCGATCTTTGCGGACTCTTCATCACAAATGGCAGATAATAAATAATTGAAATCCTTAATTGTATCAATTCGCTGACTGAGTTTATAGTCTGTGAGTAAATTAATCCCCATATATAAAGCGATAAGAATGGCACGACCGCTTATTCTATCCCAAGCAGTCCACTGGTTGACAGCTCTGCAGTACGACCAATTGTCACTCGCATTAGTCGCATTTGAAAAGAGAACGGCGTTGCGAGCGCACGCGAGAAAAGTTACAACTAGCGGATAAACCTGTAAAATTTCGAAAACCATTAAACAGACATAATATAAGAATATAAACAAAAGTGTTGTGTTGAAACTTATAGACTGATTTTGAGAAAGTTGCCATCTGCCGAAAAAAAACTGTGTCATAAAAATGAAATTTGTTGTTTTTAGTGTATTTCGGATATTTTTATAAGCTTTAGACTATTTTTTATGGCTTTTAAAAGTGGAATTTTGAACGTTTTGCTATAAATTAAAAAAAAAAACTTTGATAAAGTTTTGGTTGAGATATTTTTGCAAACAGATCTATTAAATTGTGACACACTTTTCAGTTTGATAACTCTTGAACCGAAAAAATTATACATTGTAAATTTTTGCCATTATCACATTTTTGTGATAAAATACTGGTACTTATTTGTTTAGAGAATAAGATAAATATAAACAAATGAAAATGGACGTGTCCCTCGACCAGCGGCCGGCCATGTTTTTGAAAAAGGTAAAGATCAACTTTTTTTTCATTATTATTGAGCCCTACTTATCTTAGTGTTGTTTTGATTGTCATTTTATGTTTGGGTGATTTTCAGATTAACCAAACATCTGTGGTTTGTTTTTATTCTGCACAGTTACTATTGTTTAATTAGTCTTATCGTGTGACGGTTTACATCAAGATGTAGATTGTAAGTTAAAATTCTATTCTAAAGTACCGGTTGTTATCTTAATCTTCATATGTCTATCTATACTTGCATTACGATGATTTTCATTTTGGAATAAAGTAGGTCAGTAATAGTCTGTATCATTTTATTAATAATCCACGAGTGTTTTTCACGGAAATTTTTGCTTGTAGTTCCAAAAGCAATATATATATTTATAGACTTAAAAAAAAAATACGCATATACTTAATGAATTTATATGACTTAATTCATCGCAGACAGAACAATTAAATGTTTTTTTTAACAACCTAAAATTGTAATATTTAATCGCTGAAGTCGATATTAGCGATTCTCAAATCAAAATTTTAAACCGAAAATTCAGAAAGATATCTCGGAACGGTCGCATTCGGAACTGAACCCAGGACCTTAGCCTTGGCGGGGCGCTGCTACCACTGAGCTAAGGCGACCCTATTTCCTTCGGTCGTATTTCACTGTATCATACTTTGACTAAAAACTACCAAAATTACGTTTAATTATTTTTTGTTACTAGCGAATTTTAAAATCACGAGAAAATGGAAAAAAAAATGTATTGAAGGTGGATGCTGGGTGGCATTTTTAAAGAAAGGAAGGAGAGAACGTTCTGGGAAAGAAAAATATATGAGGGGTGGGTAGGAATCGAGGGACCAGTCGGAGAGGCCAAAGGGTCTTCCCAAACCAGCCCTTTTCGATACGGTACGCCACGCAGCTAATCGGCAGGCACATCTTGGACACACCTCATCCGAAATCACCAAACGTATCGTACCACTTGAGGTGACCTATGGCAGAGGCGTTGGTTATCCAATAAATGGTTCCCGGTGCTGCGATATCCAAACCCGCCTCCCAAAATTTTCATTTTCTTAACGCATACTTTTATTGGCTGCTATTTTTATGTATGAACGCAAGAGTCTCCCCGAACTAAATTTAATCTAAGTACTTACTGTCTTGGATAAATATATCCGTTTTTTTTTATTTTAATGTGCGATATCTATTGACTTTTCTGCATGTCTCTGGTGTATATTTTTATTTTAGAAACAAATGATTGTTTTTTAATTATTATTTTTATTTATTTATTCTTCATTATAAGCACCCCCTGAACTGCCAATTTACTTTCAATGAGTAAAACTGAAATTGTAATATTTAATGATTGAATGATGCGGCTGTATATTTTACTGATTTTTCAGCTTCAAATATTCGTTCGAAAATCGCTAATATCGTCTTCAATGATTAAATATTACAATTGTTATTCAACGCACTTTGTTTATAGTAATTATTATTGTTATCAGTAAGAATTTTGCCTAAAACTAAGTCGCCAAGACAATTAAAACTAATAGGAGGTTTGTACTAACGACAATCTGAATTGTCCCAGATTTAACTTTAAAAAATAAAACGAAAATGCTGACGTTTAACAAATTCATAATTTATTCAACTAATAAGTTTTCTTTTTTTTGTGTGTTTGTCAGAAGGATTTAGTGCCACGGAATTAGATAGTGTCATTGCTTAAGAATTTTGAGTTTTGAATTCATGCCCAAGTTTTGATATATTTATAGGTAACAAACGAGAAACGTACGCGGTGTTTCTACTTTCAACTGTTTATATTTAATACAAAGATGTAGCGATTACGATTTCGTCATGTAATAAGCATCTTTGGGTTCCGTGGGTGTTGTCAAAAATCAGTAAAATATTTTTAAAAAATACAACGATGAAAGTAAACGATTTGATTTCATCATCGTACCGCTAACCGAAAATAAATTATACTATGCTGTCTAAGATTCATCAAACCGGGTAAACTAAACCAGAACTCTGTATAAATATTAACCGTCTTACTAATAAACGTGTTTTAATTTTACACTACTAATAAAACACCATTTACCCTACATTAATGGTTATTTATCAGTTGTGTAAAATCTAAAACACGTGTATTAGTAAGGCCTTAGCTAATTTGGAAGTTGTAAGCGAACTGTAAATATTGATAACTTCAGGCAAGGGATTTTTCCAAAAAAAATATTTTAATGTAATCAAAAATATAAATTCATTTTTTATTTCACTATGCAAAATTTATTTTATAAATTGCTCCCATGTTTTGTTTATATACGTGCACCTTATATGGAGCGAATAGAAAATTTATTTTATAAATTGCTCCTATGTTTTGTTTATATACGTGCGCCTTATATGAAGCGAATAGAAAATTTATTTTATAAATTGCTCCTATGTTTTGTTTATATATGTGCACCTTATATGAAGCGAATAGAAAATTTATTTTATAAATTGCTCCTATGTTTTGTTTATATACGTGCACCTTATATGAAGCGAATAGAAAATTTATTTTATAAATTGCTCCTATGTTTTGTTTATATACGTGCATCTGATATGAAGCGAAAAGAAAATTTGAATTATTAAAAATCAAGAATGAAAATCTGGCTGAAAGAGATTAATGAAAAAACTCTAAACAAAACATTAAAAATGACATAGAAAACTAATAAAACAGAAATAAATAACTTTAGTCCGCCTCAGCACAGGTCACCCTAGTGAGAAGTGAGGAGGACTAAGCAATATAACTTACTATACATATAACGTACCATTCAAAAACACAGCAAATCTCAGGCAAAATACATGTAACAATTATTTTACAAGCAATAATTATTCGCCTGAAACACTCATCCACATTGAAAAATCTCCTGATAAAAGATACATGACGCCAATGGGACAGGTCGACAGCTCTGACCACTGAGCTATGGCGGCTTATCTCTTATCCGCGAAATAATTCAATATATACTAGTGTTTCATTCAACAATTACTGCTTGTTACATTTTTTCACCTGAAAACAACCAACTTTATTTTATATGAGTCCCGTTGGCGTCATGTATCTTTTATCATGAGATTTTTCAATGTGGATGAGTGTTTCAGGCGAATAATTATTGCTTGTAAAATAATTGTTACCCTTTGTGCTATGCATAAAAAATCTTGTCTTAAACATTAGTTTACCAAAAAATAATAATTAAAAATACATGTTACCAATTCCGATCTGTAAAAAAACTTTGGGTCAGCAAAACTACAAATACTTAGGAAAAAATTTCTTCAATAAATTGCCAGAAAATATAAGATCACTAAATGATAGTTTCAAAGAAATCAAAACACAATAAAAAAATATGCTGAAAACCTAAACTAAATAAAAAAGTAAATAAATAAAAGAAAAACAAAAATTTTAAAAATAAAATAAACATCTAAGAAACTAAACAAATAATACCCCATCCCATACACACAAGCAATTGCTTATTATGGGAGAACATTGAAAAATAATAAATATTTATCATATCATAATAATATTATCTTTTATCTTATTACTAGTGAAATATATATATGTATATCACAAAAAAAGAAAAAAAAATCGTTTCTCCCACATAACGAAAAAATATATCGTCACCTTAAAGCAATAGTGGGATATCTTTGAAAAATACACTTTTGAGATAAGTATGCAGTTCGATGTAAAATTTTGAGCTCTACATGATGCATTACTTGGATATTTTGTAAAAAAAAAATTGCCAGTGTTACAAGTAAAATCTCAGTATTGAAATGTTGGGTCACTCAGAGCAACACTGAGATATTGATGTTGTCCCACTGTTGCTTTCAAAAGGTCGTTTAAAATACTGAAATAAAATTATTGTCTCATTGTAGCTCTATAGTTTTCAACAAGTTGGGTGATCTTGGAAGAGAAACATAAATAATCTGAAGGTGAATACTGGTCTAGAGTATGTAGCAAAGTCAGGAAAAATACGCAGAGCAAAACAAATTAAGCCTGTACTGTGTACTAATTGTAAATACAAATGTTCTGAATCTGTTTTGGAAGTTGATCGATTAAAATATTTTAATATTTATGATTCCATGAATGCTAGCTAATAGTGGTTATTATTTTGAGAGAGATGGACATAACATACGTATGTGTAAGATTGTTTTTATGGCAACCTTAGATATAAGCAATAATACCATAAGCACTGCATTAAAAAATAAAACAGACAGCTTCCTGCAAAAGGATGATTTAGTTGATGGTGTTATGAATCACATCAACAGTTTTAGTAGAGTGGAATCGCACTATTATCGTGCAGGATCATCTCGGATCTCCAAATATCCAAAAGATGTACAATTTGTACAAATAGAAGTGTGTCTCGGTATGTAATCTCTATGTTACACACTCTACATACAATTCAATACCAAATTCAATATATATTTTTTTTAACCAAAAAAAAACCTTTGTGGATTTTGTGTATAATACAACTATAGTACTGCAAATGAGATATTAGAAAAAATAATAATATTCTGAACACATTCAGAATGTAAAGCTATCTCGACAAGAAAAAGATAAAAACATTACCAAGACCACTGATGATACTGTAGTTGCTATTTATGACTTTCAAGCTGTTATACCGTTGCCAAATGGCAATATATCTATTTTTTTATAAGAGCAAGTTGAACGTTATAACTTCTGTATTTACAATACCAAACACGACAGGGCCATTGTTACATGCGGCATGAGGGTGTAGCTAAAAGATGCGCAGTTGAAATATCTACCTGCGTGTACACATTTTTAAAAGACCTTTGCCAAGGGAAATGGGAAGTGATCTTTTATTCTGATAACTGTGTGGCACAGGATAAAAACAATTTATTTATTTTCTATGTACATGCATGCACTATGAACACTTGATATTCAAATCATTACCCATATATACCTAATTGTTGGGCACTCAGAGAACAAAGGAGACTCCATTCATTATTGCATCGACAGAGAAAAGGTCAGGGTTTTAAAACAAGGCCTAATATTTATTCCAACGGAGTTAGCGATGATCATAAAGTGTTCCAAGAAGAATGAACCTCGTTATAAGTTAACAGTAATGGAAACAACGGACTTCATTGACTGGAAGAAGGTATGTGAGAAGACTGGAAAAATTTCTCAATAAACATGGACAAAAATAAATGTATTTGGAATAAAGTTAAGATTTTACAGATCACTAAAGACGAATCGTTAGTTATCAAATACAAAAGCACCTACACCGAGGATCCATTTAATCAGAGCATTAATGTGAGAGAGCGACTAAAGAATGTTCGGAATGAGAATAGTATAATTCTAGGACCAGCTTATACACTATACAGTTCCACCTACAATTCCACCGAATAAAAATCGTGATTTCTTATTTGTTTGCCAAAGTGGTGTTATACCAAAAAAACCTCATAATTTGTTTTGAATTAATTAAAACTGCTAATACAGACTGCGATGTACAAGAAGAAAATAACGATGAAGGTTCATTGTAGGTTTCCAGGGAATCAACACATATTTGTTTTATTTTTTTGTTCTTAAAGTTTTCTGTAAAAAAAATTACATACTTTTTATTCTAAAGGTTTTCTGTTATTTTTGAGTGAGTGGGTGTGTACTGTTGAAAATGTATTTATGATTATAAACATCATGGAAAAACATGCAGAAATAAGAATTATTAATTATTTTAACCAATTATTAATTATTTTCAGCAATTATTAATTATTTAAAGCAATTATTAGCCTGAAACAGTCGTACACATTGAAAAAATCTCCCGAGGAACAATTATTAATTCATTTATCCATCGAAACTCGTAATATTATTACTATGCTACACTGAGATAATTTGAGATGATTACCAAACACTCCACGCAACAGTGAGATATTTCCAGATTTACGTATACTTTGTCAAAATTAGTATGAAAAAATTAATTATTTTTCTATTATTATAATTTTGTGTTGATGTTAAATAATTTACCTCTCTTATACTAAATCATTAATCTGCAAGATTAGTTAATTTGATGCTGCTAGAGCTCACGCAAACCTAAAAGTCCTATTATCTCAGAACAGCATTTTTCAAGATATCCCACTATTGCTTTAAGGTGACGATATATATATAAATATAAATATATGACATCATATTTTGTATGTACAATGTTTAAATAGTCGCTATGATATAAAAATAAACGTTGTCTAAAATATATGAATTATTTGTAATCTTATGATTATTGTCAGAATAAGTATATTTTCATCACTAAATATTATTGATTATGGGACGTCAATGAAAGCAATTTTGCAGTGATAATATAATTTCGGTTTTGTTTACGCAACAGTAACATTTCTGTTGTGAATACATAACATTCTAAAATTCAAAAATATTTAATTCTTATTATATTTTCAGTTAGTAGGTACCTAATTAATAATTTCTTTATGCCTTATTGACTCCTCCGCTTTTCTCAATCAAAACCGATTAAACGGTAAACTAACTAAAAATTACAGAAAATCGTGTGATTTTATTCCATAGCGTAAATTTAATTTAACACAATAGTTTTATTACTGTATTGATAATTCGTGCTCAACTATTTTTAAATAAAATGGTAATGGTGTCTTTTAATAGAAACTTTAAATAAATACTCGTAATCGTAAACAGATTGTCCGACGAAAATGTAAATTAGATAACACAAACCAGTTTGTTGATCACGTTTTCATCGCGTGCCTCTCTCTGTATTTTTATCAAATCAATCAAGCCAGCAGGGAACTTACCTTTTTGGGAAAAGGTGTTTGTCATAAATACGCCGGGATACCTGTTCTATTGAACTCATTGCGGATTCGATTACGTGAGTTATGAATTTGTTTAATTGAAGTGTGATTAGGGTCACTCCTTTGCATCTAAGATCTTTTAAGGAAAGTTTATAAACAGATCGCCCATACCTAACATGGCCCCAAATGCCAAGTGGAACTATAGCGATCATATATTGGGAATGCAGTGAAATGGCGTCGACATCTCATGAACACGCATTTCAAATAAAAAAACGGCATAGGGTGGCGGGCTCCTGTGGGCGGTGGACAGGAGTTTGCCGGCCGGCCGGAGCGGTACATGACGCCGCTAGCGGTTGGTTTGTGTTTTTATTGTCTCCGCGCGAATTTCAAACCTATATTGGCTCAAAATTTCTGGGATGTGGTGGAGAGAAAGGCGAAAATATATTTTGGAAATAGTCCTGGGTCTATCACAATCGACCCGACCTTTTTGACTCGATCACGAACCACCAAAGGGTCGCTTTTTCAAAAGAGATTGCTTGGTCTACACAAATCATACATCTATTTTCTACTTGCTATACATAACTAGATATGTCTGGTATTTTTGTATGCATATTTAAAAGTACCCGATCACTTTGCCAGTGGGTTACGTTCCATTCAGGACCAGTTGGAAAGTATATAACAATTTGAACATACTCCTCTGCCTGGAGACAAAGGAAATATCATTTTTTTATTATTATAATCAATTTCAATAGCTATTTTCTACTTTTTCCCACGTGTATCTTTAGTGCCTCTGTAATATGAGTAGGTTTTTTAAATATTCAGAATCATTGATTTTAAAACCCTATTATATTCATTGATAATAAAAAATGCGTAATTTAACAAATATGTATAGATTTACTATATGTTTTGAGCAATTTTGTGCTTCACTATTCAAGTTTGTTAATAATGTGACACCGATAAAAGTAAATACAAACCTGTAATAATTTATCAGTATTAATAATCAGATGACGCCGTTTAATGTGTTAACTGGTTTATAGAATCAATTGCATCATTTTAACTGGAATTGCACACTAAAATGTAAAATGTCATAAATCATATTTTTGTCGATAATTAGATCCACCTTTGTAAACTTTCAACCTCAGATATTGTTTTATCGCGACAAATAGCTTTATATATTATTATTTTGGTATTCAAATGTTCTGTTTAACCTCTGAATTATCTCTTTTGAATATTGTAAGAACGTACTTTCTAACTACATATCAAATGATATGTACTTTTGTTTATTATGGATTGCAGACATTCTTGTACAATAATGTGTTCTGATTAGCTGGTATTTTGATTGGTAAATTTTCAAATTAGTGCTCATGTATTTACTAACTTTGATAGTGATGCAAAAGTCATCAAGTCAGCACCATCAGCTTCAACCTTTAGAAAGTCTTATCTAACTCTAGGATAAATCTCGTTGCGGCCCCTATGTTTCCTCCCTCCTAAAACATGGTTCTCTTCAAGACCCATGTTCACTCCTTCCTCTCCTCAAAAATACCCTCCACATAGCGTCCTCAGAGATGACACAGACCCTAAGGGAAATTATTTTCCTCCTGTGTGGAGTTAATGTAATTTATTCTTCAAAATTGAGCTAAATACGTGATTTTTCATTACACCCCCTCCCTCCCCATAACGAAATAAAAAATAGTATTTTGTGTTTCCATTTATTAAAACTGCATGTTTTGTACATTTCAATGTATTTCTGGTGTAATTCAGGCATATGCTTATGTGCATTGTTAGGTTATCATTATCAGTTATCACTCATATCAATTTATATTTAATCCATAGAAGATATTATTTCTTAATTAGCTTAAATTTGTATACCTATATATTTATGCGGATTATTTGGATACTTTCTCTGTGCACTCTGCAATTGTTTATTTTTTAACCGTGTTTTTTCGCGATATATTGGTGTTTACAAATAATGCTTTATGATAAATAAAAACACGCCGATTATCATGCAATTACAAGAAGTAATGTTTATAATTATTGATCGCTTGCATTCAGGTCATTTCGGCCGTCTTTGTGTCAATGACACGATATTATCGCTTCTTGAAATTAAAACAAAACCTTATATTATTATAATTATTATTGATAATACGGTAAATGCTTTTTTTATCTCACATTAACATCATTAAATCCATTCTTTGTAAGTTATTATCATAAAATTATTATTAACGGATAAAAAAACAACTGGTAATGCCCTTTTTTTTTAAAAGTATATATACATTATTTTTAGATGTATATATATTTTTTTATGTGTCTCAACTGCTCCCATTTGTCTGGAGTCAGTGAGACTATGGTATCCCAAATTGGGCTATGTTGTACGGATGAAGGTAGTGGGGAGGATAAGGAGTTCAGGAAGAGGAAGGTGGGGAAGATTTAATCACCAAACCCTGCTAAAGCCATTTCAAGCAACGTTTCAATTCTGAATGGTGGCATTGCCGCAAGTATACTATATATTATATTAAATTTATAAATTATGCAATAATTTCATTTGCGCACGCCAGGATTTGAACCCGCGACCTTCGGATATATAGTCGAGAGCCTTACCATGGAGGCCGTCAAGTATTAAATTCTCTTATGCTTTAAAATTTGTTATAATAAAATTTCCTTGTGTATTTTATGTTTGGTTAATGTAGATCGCCGAGTTCAGCAATTGGTAATGAAAACATTGAGTTTGTATTTACCAATAAAAACAGTAATGTTTTTGTTATCATTTGAAATAAATAAATATCATATTACTAGGAGATGTACCTACCTACAGTATTATGTGTGCATAATTCTTGTCGCAATTATTTTATTACTAAGGTAATTATTATCGATCGCTTAAACATTGAAATGCCAGCGAATTCACTGTGGGTTTGCTACTAGCTCACTGCACCTGCCTCGGTTTTATGGTATTTTGAACCTTTAAAAATACTCCTAGCATACTAAAATAAATTTTATTCGTTTGGCAAGTAAATAATATATCTTAATATTATTCTAGCTTGTCGTTTCGTCACTTGCAAACATTTATTTTTTATCTGCTAAAAAGCACGTCAAAAATTCCTTGCTAAGAATCTGAATTTTTTAATTTTCAAAAGTTATAGTAAGTACTGTATATATTTACGGTAAAGCATCATACAACACATAATTATTATTATGAAGAATGACTTTTTTGTTAGAAGACAACTCAAAGATATTTTTTTATAACATTAGAGAATAAATTTTCTCCGAATGTAACTATCCTGGAGAAACCATGTAGGATAGATAAAATATACGATTTTCATAAATATATAAACACATTATTTGGTAAGACAGTTCAATTTATAAGAATATAATTTTGTAAAAAACGATTATTACCAAAATAGCTCGACATTTAGCTGGCACAGGGTTAAACAATCCAAAACGAATGCATGGTTTACACGATTCAATTCGTTGATCAATATTTATTGAACGCCATTAATTGAACAAGAAAGGTCTCGTGTTATTAATTAATTTCTCACGATAGAAAGAATTCAAAAAAAATTCTTAAGATTTATTAATTTCAGAATGGGTATTACAAGGATATGCGTCAACTATGATTATCTACTATGTCAGCTTAATTTATTAAAATTATCTGAACGTAGAATAGTTAGTGACCTAAAATGTTTATATAAAATCATAAATTCAATAATTGACAGCCCTGAACTATTATATTTGATTTCCCTACATATACCTCGTAAACCAACATTGAGGCATTATCTACCGTTCTATTGTGATAACTCCAACACTGAATCTCAATTCTATACCCCCGTTCGCAGTATACAAAATTTGGGTAATGACTATAAAGATGTTGTTGATATATTCAACACATCATTCACCACATATAAACAAGTCATTACCCAATTTATTTTGGAAAAAAGAATATCAAATACAATATAATTTAACTACAGAAACTAAGTAGCTTTATTTTATTTCGTTTTTGATATTATTTTTGTAAGAGGTTGTGTTTTATTATTTATTCTATTTCCTTTGATTTTGTTTTGTGATTTTACTTTGACTTTGTTTTATTTTTGATTTGTTGTGTTCTTTGTAAAAAACAAGAAAATAACATGTAAAAGCCCTGCCGGGCGTAAATTTATAAATAAATTTATAAATAAATATTCAAAACAGCGCCCAGCGAAGTTGTACGCCTCAATATTTTCTAATATAACATGCATTGTTCAAGAAAAGTACGAGCCAAATAATACTCGTATTTTCCAGAAAATGCTTTAAAACGTAGTTTTCGTTTATCGTTCGTTAAATTCTCCTACTATCACTACACTAAGCGGAAAATGTGGCTTGTGTCGTGATGGAGAACTTAGTCAGTCGAGGAATTGAACGCACGACGCTTGGGTAGGACCCAAACGCGATGCAAACTCAGCCACTGAGCGGTTGACAAGATTTTTGCTATTTTACATACAGCTGCAAATATTTTTTTGTTACCTCCCTGAAAATTATCAATCATCGTAATAGCCTCCATATTTATTTGGCAGCGACCGACAGTGCCGACACAACGAAGCAATTTGAAACCCTTTCGCGTAATTTTTTATGCTGTCTACTCTTATTTTAAAAAATGGGTTGCTTTTTTGAGCTGGCCTACTTTTTCACTATGCACTTAGCCATTTTAACTAAGTCTCATTATTTCTAGAAGTTAAATCTACAATATTTTAATGACCGACCTCGACTGGACACGGATAGGAAGTCATTTATTTATTTAACAAATAATGTTTATTTTGAATTTCTTTTAAATGAATATTGATAACCTTTTAGTATTGATAATCATTGATTTATTTATTTATATCTTAGCGCTACTAGGACAGAAGTCCATCCCTCCGTTGTAGTAATAATAATATAATATTTTTTCATAGGAAGCAATCACTTTGTGGTTAGAAATTATATATTAAATCAAATAAAACACTTTGTTTATTAACCACGACTTTTTTATTATTACATCTACCGGTTTCGCTACAGTCGAGCTTCATCAGGATGTGAAATATAACTCATTTTTATATTTCATATATTATATTCGTTATATTTCACATCCTGATGAAGCTCGACTGTAGCGAAACCGGTAGATGTAATAATAAAAAAGTCGTGGTTAATAAACAAAGTGTTTTATTTGATTTAATAATAATATAATAATTATAGGTATGATTTGAGATTTTCACGGCCGAAAGTATTTTTTATTATTTTAGCTTATTAAGGAAATAATGAATAATACATATTTTTATTGAAATAATTGCATATTATGTGGTTGCATGAACCATTGGAATTTCCGCATAAAATTCATATTATTTACAGAAAAACATAATGTGAAATTAAACAAACTAAAAAATAAAAATAGAAAAAAAACAACATAATGAAAATGAGAAAACATCTAAAAGATCTTAGAATGTTTGTAATTTACAAATCGATTTGATTTTTTCCAACATGCATTTAGTGAATTGACCCGAGTAGAGGACAAATGGAAAATATCAGCGTCTGAAAACATATTGTTGTGGGATGTGGAATAGTTTGTTCAATCGTGTATTTCAATTTAAAGTATTAACATGAATTGTTTGTGGGCTAAATTATTGTAGTAATAATAGTTTTACAGAATTTGAAAAATTCATCAAATTTCAAAGTTGAAGTTCTGTGAAAGTTCCATTCAATTTCTGATTTATTTCATTTCTGTGAAGCAACTGACTGAATTGTGATATAAAATCAGAACTAGAATAAAATTTTCACATAACTTTGAAATTTGATGAGTGGTTCAAATTTTGTGAAACAACTGGCGCTTAATGTTTTCAATTTCATTTTAATCCCCTGTTTTATCGATGGCCTTTTTTAATTGATGTAAATATTCTATTTTTATTATTGTGTTTAACGTGTATGCGAGAAAGTTTGTTATCTATGATAGGTATAGGCGGAATGCATTCTGAATTAAAGAAATAGATTAAAAAAACGCGATAGCATGAAGGTTGAACATCGATGCCTTTAAAAAAATGTATTTTTTATATCAGACAATTGATCCATCGTTGAATGAAGCATCGTTTAGTTTGGTGTGTAATCGATCACTATTACAAGGCCGGAAAATCTTGTGTACTTATTCTGTTAATTTTTTTTTTCATTTGCCGGTTGCTTAATAGTCTTTAGGACAGTATAGTGCACAAATAACGGTCTCCTGAGAAATATGCGCTTTTTAAGTAGTAATTCATAAATATTTGGACGTTTTTTGCCTTAGTTTTACTTATAAGTTATAACGTGCAATATTTACACAAATGCCACAAAAATACCCACCTCCTCAAATGGGGTCGTGAAGTTTTATAATCAGTTAAAAATAGTTTGTTTAACTGAATCCTGTGTGACTTGTCTTTTAACTATTTTTCCGTATTTGCCTTACTTTTTACTTGGACTGGAGAATGTTAAAGCATATTTTTCTGCCAAGCGCCTTGTTAATGAGATTTCACGGAATTCAAATTTCTGTCATCTTAGAGATTTTTCTTCGTGATTTATAATTCCGAAATCAACTTTGCACAAAATATTGTTTTGAAACGATTTCTGACATTTTATAATAATAATGGAAATAAATGCACACTTATGTTTGTTTGGTTGTAATAATCTATCTAAAGAAAGTGCCAAAGTATTATATAGGTGCCCACATAAAACATATTATATTCTCGGCACGAATGTCCATTATTGTCTATTGACGTTTTTACATTTTTTTTACGTTTGGGACGGCATTCCAGCTTCGAGTTGCTCCTTATTTTAATGTAAAAGCTGCCGTAAATCGTAAAGCCAGAACTGCGGCGGCGAGACTTGTGGCTGGGAGAGAATAATATCGATTTAAAATATCAAATTGACTATGAGTACGTCTCTCTGTCTGTTCTCTGTAAATACAACCATAATACCATTGAAACCGAACAAAATTTGGATTTTATTTGAAATAAAAATAATTAAGGACTCTTTCGAGACTAAATCCAACTTCTGCAAAGCGCTCAAATGGTGATTTTTTAAAGAGAAAGAACGTAAAATATTTTGCAGCCATTAAGAAAATGTCATTGAACGACCAAGAACTGTGCCAACTTTTGAAGAGTCGTCCATAACAAGACATGTGGTAAGGATAAACCATCCCCGACCACCAATAAAAGAATTGAAAGATCTAATTTCTTGTGGCTAGATGGTGTGGAAGCCAACATCGCATCCTTGGACTTGAAGCAAATAGTATTTCGGCAAGAGTGGAAAAGTTTCATAGAGCCGGCCAGGATCATCTCCAAGGGGTGTAGAGCAGATGATAATTATTACCTACTATTTGAACCCAGCGCAAAACACACATCATCCCCTTCCCATCCTCTAGTATTGTCATCTTTCAGTATAGTACCAACGAAATGTTAGTACTATTATAAAATAACTTGGAACCGTTAGGTTGGTTGTTGATTTACGACTGAGTATAGAAGTTACGTGCTATGGCAAAGCAGCATTTTAAGTAGTTAACAGATTCCGTAAAACGTATTATTTTCTATAGATTTTAAATTAACTCTTTCTTTTCCGGGCATTGTGTTATGAATTGATATGAAAAATATTTAGGACAGGAACTATCAATCATCTAAGGTAACTTACAAACAACTCGTTCTTTTCCCACAGGGCTAGGTCCGAAAGTTTAGTCATTACGTGCCTTTGTCCGTGCACGGACTCATTTGCTGTCAATCCCGTTCTTTCCCCATAGAAGTAGGCCCGAAAGCTTGGTTGTTACGTGCCGTCAGACTTCACATCCTGGCACAGACTCCTTTATTGTCAAAAGATTAACATTTGTCTGACCATCTTCTTCTTTGTGGTGCATAGTGAGATGAAGATAGGTGAATCTATTTATGGTATATCATGGTCTTACTCACGGTCTCTTTGCATTAGAATACCAGCCAGTTCAAAAGTATTAGCAGTATCGCTTTTTTATAATAATGGGTATTGTTAATACACAATGAGTATTCTTATTTTATTAAAGCGGTCACAAACATAATTATAACTCCAACAGAACGATTGGAATAATATTGGGACAGGCGGTAGAAATTCTCTTATGTGTGATTCCGAACCTATTGTGGTTTCATTACTAATTTTCATATTTGCTTGACGTTGAAATTTGATCAGTTCCTTCTAACACATTTTTAAATGTGTATAATAATTGTATGTTTCATAGCACGCCCACAATATCTATCACTTTAGAGTTACACTGTTGCAAAATCCTGTCAGTTTGCGATAACCCCACAAAAGGTTGTTGAATTTATCAAGTTGTACGGCTATTGATACCAACCCAGCTTGCTTTGCTATCGTTCAAGCTTTGGAATGTTTGAAAATTGCAATGCTTAAATCTTTCACCGAAACCACTAATAATAATTTCTAATTACTAGTATCATGAACATAAAGCCGGCTTCACACAATATATTAATGCAGTACTTACGTTTTAAAGCTTTTCAAGGAACGAGTACCTACCTACCCGAACAGGTAACAAATGGAAAGCATGGCCAGCGAACCGACAAACGCGATTACCAGTACAAACACTGAGCTATGTCGGCCTTTTGCTCCCTCAATACAAATAACAACTTTATGGCATTACATAACTCTGATACTCAATTCTGCATTTTCTTATTGTGTGTACAATTCCCAGTCAGTTTATATATTTATAAAATTCATATTTAACTCACACTTACAAAGCATTGATACATTGAATCACTACAATAGGCAAGTGTCAGTTCCATGGTGACCGATACAATAATGTAGTGATTTTGTATTAAGTAACATTAAAATGTAAGATTTTGGGCCTTACTAACAGACGCGTTTCATGTAAATTACCCTTAATGTAGAGTAAATAGCTGTTTCTCAGCTGCACAAAATCTAAAACTTGCAAGGGGACAAATTATGAATAGAATAATTAGAATTTACCTGCTGACTTACTGATTTGGTAGTTTAGCGGGTAATGCGGAATAAAACATAAAAAAATAGTTTTGAATTAATATTATTAATTTCTCCTTAAAGACGCCTCTGGTCAAAACTGCAAGGGTAAAATATTATCTGTTCTTCAAAGTATTATTCAATTAAACCTCAACAAGCAGTTTGTCAACAGGACGTACCTACATGTTCAATTACGATGTGTACAGCGTGTCCGGGGGTAAAGTGTGCTAACTTCGGGAGGTGATTCTATATGATAGTAGAAGTAAAAAAAAATTCAGAAATTCCAATGTACATTTTTCCATACAAAAATATATTTGCATAGAAGAATCTTTATTTTCCCATAAAAATAATTCATCTGTTTACCTAAAAACATTAGAACACCCTGTATAATAGGATGACTAATTAGGTAATCACTTTTGACTATGTTATTATAAAAGGAACTTTTGGTTTTTTTACGCAAATGATCCACAAACTAAAATATTGAAGTTTTTTTTTTTCTGAGTAGGATTAAATAGATACGCTTCGATCTTAGAACTCTTTATCGTGACTAATTTTAGTTTTTTTTCCGCAAAATTCCGTAAGCATTATAATCAATATTTACAATTCAATTTGTCAATTTCAATTCACCTGAATGCATTATATCACTGGTGTATCAGTATAAAGGTCCATCTCAATCAGTTTGTGCAAAAGTCGCAATAATTTGAAGTGTGTGAAAGCCATTTGCGAATAATACAGTTTTGTTGTATTTGCGTACTCGTGCAAATTAACGTTCATGCAAACTTTTTGCGCGGTATACCGTTTAAAGTCTGAACGTACGCGCTTACTTGTGCAAGGTAGAGCAAATTAAAGTTCGTGCAAGCCGTTTGCTCGGTATGCCGTTTTGATGTCTTAACGTACATGCTTACTTGTGCATATTAGAGTTTTTGCAAGCAAGACTGTACGCGTAGACGGACCCCAAACATTATTTTACGTATAATTTTTTTTTAATAATTATAAAATTCCCTAGTTACGAATGACCTGACAATATTTGAAAACATACTACCATCATTAAAAACGGAAAAATTAAAAACTGCCAATGATGAAGGACTCAGATAGCAGAAGAAACCAGATAAATTTGTCCTGGCCATGATACATTAATTGGTCACTTTTTAGTCTTCTTCGGGAACAATCCCACTGGGACCAAATTATTCGGATTGGGGATATCATAATCCCATTGGCTCCGGTAGTTGCTACTCTTATGCGGTGTCACCAGCTTCTGTGGGCAGTTGGCCTTGCTTTAAACTTGGATTTTAAGGAATAAACATAATATGCCAAGCATTTTTCTGAGAATCAACATCTTGAAAGAGTATCCGTAAACCGCACCGTATTCACCACTATAAAAACTAATTTCTATCACTATTGTTCATTGTTTTACAGAAAAATATACGGCAAAAGGTTCGATAAATTATGTATTAGTGTTTTGCTTGTCGTAAAATTACTTGAACGCTTTAACAATGACTTATTTAGTATCGGTGTAAATTATAAGCATACCTCAGGATATTTACATCCGAATAGCGGGTTACCATTAGTTCAACCGGCCGTGTTACTATTTTATACCTATCATGTATGTACGCTATACTATCGTTAAACTCATGGTATTCCAGTTTATCACCGGCTTCACTGTTCACCTGAAGTTTTCATTCTTGTGCTTAATGCCATGACTTTAAAACTCTAAATTAACATCAAACGTGGTCATTATAATATTGAATACGTTATTTTTTAACTAGTTGTAAGTTATTCATTATTACTAGTTGTAAATGGGGATAACGGCCTTTTCTAGGGTCAATAGCCTGTCTAGCCTTATCGGAAGCCTTGAAGTGGTCGGAGGTCTTACTTTCCTGAAGGATGCACTGATAATATGGAGTGCACTGAAAACTGAAGGATGGATTGAAAACAAGAGTGTTGCTCTAGAAATTATTCCGAACTTTCTTAATATATGTAGTAATTGCGTAAACATTTAGAACAGGTTGTTTTACCGGATTTGAACAATTCATCAAATTTCAACTTGATTTTAGAGTTCTGTGTAAGTCCCATTTATGTTTTGTTATGATATTATTGTGGGCCAGTTGCTTCACAGAACTGAAACATTTTTGGGGTATTATGCCGCGTTGCCCTACCTCATTCTTTAGCGAATGTTTCGGACGGCATTACAGTATCCATCATCAGGGCTGATGTATAAAAGATTGTGGTGAAGTGTGTGCTTATATGGTCAAAACTTTTCTCCAAACCATTCATACATCGAGCTAGTCTTTAAAAAAATACTAATTTTGACGATAAACAATAAAGTGAAAACTTTGAAGGTAACAGTCCGTGTTTTAAACATTAATAACAGAAATGAAAACATTTATTTTATAAAGATAGCTAAAATAATTGATTGGATTCAATGAATTATTTATACATCCTCAGAAATCTACCCAATCAATAAATCTGTTCAAGGAAATTTATAAAAAATTGTTAATTTTTTATCTGTACTAAACGTGCTGTTGAGCCACAATTTTATTTACTTTTAATTTGATATTTGCTTTAGACAAGCAAAGAAATTTTAAATGCTTATTCACGCCTTGTGTAATATACTCATCAAACATTTATAGGTTTATTTTAAGACCTAACATTCATACAAAGTTTAACGATTGCATTCAGTTGGCACGTGCAAGACTGTATGTCTGTGTGTAAGTAGCCTTTGACTGTAACGTCTTTGTAAATATTTATTTACGGACTATTGCAGGCTTTCTAAAGAAGTTTAGAATAATTATTGAGTTATATAATAATACTAATAATAAAACTTGAAAAAAAAATTTATCACATTTAAATTTTTTTTTCGGATATATTAGAATTATTACATTTATATGGGTTTTAGTGCAAAGCAGAAATATTCCGACCTTCAGATAGAATAGGCCAGAGGCCTGATGGGTCAAAGGCTGTTAAACTAAATACATTAGTGAAGTGGATATCAATTCTAACCGTTATGTATTCGAAGGGTCCGCTACGGCAACAAGTGAATACATAATATCGTCTGGGTGATTCTTTTAGTGTACATTTGGAATCACGCCAGTTAAATGACGTCTCGATGATTTACTAAATCTTTAAATACAGTCGCTACTTAGTTTAAGTTACTTTCATCAAATATTGATATTTCATCCACGATGTTTTGTCAATACAACCAGTTACCGTCGTGACCCCCATTCAAAAACACTGATTTCGGTTGTATGTCTGTTACTCTGATTTTCTTTGAATTAAAGTGTCATTTTCAAAATTGGAACTAAGTACAAATCTACAATATAATTTTCTTTAACACTTTTTTGTATCTTCTTAAAAGTTAAAGTTAAATTTTTTTTTTTACCAAAAAATTATTTTATAATTCTTTATTTGAAAAGTGTGTTGTGTTTAAATTTCTTAGCGTTAATGTTGACAAGTAAAGTCGTATTTTGTGATTTTTTTAAGGTCTGCGCTTTTTCCATTTTCAAGAAAGCCTTGTTTACTTTCCGAAAAACCATCTCCTAATAAAATATTTTTAAATGTCAATACATTATGACCAAGTAAATAATCATGCATTCAAATACATCACCCTCTACGCCCGTTTGCAAATGTCGATGTAATGAAGTAACATTGTGGTATACAGAAGTGAATGGTGAAAGACGTCGGAGACGCCCGAGACATTAGCAATAGCGAAG
The DNA here is from genome assembly GCF_061612785.1 of Hesperophylax consimilis. NCBI lineage: Eukaryota > Metazoa > Arthropoda > Insecta > Trichoptera > Limnephilidae > Hesperophylax > Hesperophylax consimilis. The sequence continues at coordinate 41,527,312 of NC_142842.1, forward strand.
CTTTGCGGGGTCCACTAGTTATTTTATAAAATAAGTAAATATGCTAGCACTTAAAATAACATTCGTCGGAAAACGGCACTCGAAAGCACACTGTTTGGTTTGATCTGGTCAGCACGAAATGTTAAAGCACTTCATTTTGCAGTGACAAAAATAATATGTTTCCATATTCATTTTCAAAACTGAGGTTTATTTGTATAATTTTTAAATAAATCAACGTTGCATCCTGCTTTTAAATACGTACTTCTTTCCGGATCTTACATTTTAGAGATTCAAAATAAATATCTGTTGACGTTACTCCGTCTGCTAAATTCAACACCGGGAGATGCCAAAAGAACATGTATTAAGCTGGGACATCAATAAATTCTGCAAATATCGTCAAAGCAATGAAGTTGTGTCTGCTTTCAACTGAAATTCAAAGAAATAAATTTGTGTTGTGACTGTTTATAAATCGTAAAACCAACATACCATTGCTTTTCGCATTCACTCGTGCAAGTTCAAGAGATCCATTTCAGAGAATTGGGTAATTATTTCAATTGAATCTGGTCAGTGTGTGCAAGATAACATTGACTTCAAGTCATACACTTTTTTATTTAAAAAATGCTAAGCATGTGGTCATGGCTCTTTAATTGGGAAAGTTATTGCATCTCTTCCAAGATCCTAACTATAACGTCTTTAAGTGATAGATACTTTCAACATCGCCCTGGTGAACCATTCAGAATCACTTTTCCACGTTGGATTACTGATCTGAATATCAGGGTATTCAACCTTCTTTATCCCCATCTCCATCCCCTACCCACTCCCTTCAATTTCACAACTAACCCAAATTGGTCATGCCATAATTCCACTGCCTCCACGTGGAAGTGGTATTTCCATTGAAAATCAGAAATCTATTTTTTAAAGCAACAAAAACATAGCTTACCAATCTTATTTTCGGTTACTTCATACACATAGAATCTGCTTCGAATAGTTCTGTTCTATAACTATGATGTAAGTTAGTCGAGCTGTAAACATTACTTTGCACAAATTCGTACTTAAATGTTTTCACAACAAGACATTATTTACCACAAAATGAGCCAGGCGTCTCAGATTGGAGTTGTAGCAGTTTCTGGTTTCTTGAGACGTTCTGTATTTAATGAGAATATCGAAGCCTTGTAAGGCCTAGCATGCGCTAGTACACTGTCCACTGTCCCCGGACAACTGTTGAACCTTTCACCCGTCCAGTACGTCTTCATTTATGTTACAAACATTCTACATTGTTTCTTATCTAAACAAGCCACAGACCCGAGACTGTCGGCTTCTTACCATTTGGCCATAGTTCATTCAGATTTACCGGCTTCATTTTATGTTCCTTGAGAAAATTCTTTATATTACCTTTCTCCACAATTTATTTTCATCTATCTGTACCTTTACTGAGACTGCCTTACAAATTTTAAGAATTCAACACTTTTTTTAATAACAAATAAATATTAACAAAATTATCCAAATATGAATAAGACATTTTCATAGATTAAAACACTTTTATAGGTTTTTTCACCAGGTTTTGCCTTATGACAGGTATCTTCCTAGTTATAATCCTCAAAAAATAATATTAAAATGGAAATTTAAAAAAATTAAAAATAACTAAACTTTTTTTATTCTTCATTATAAACACCGCTAAACTTCCAAAGCAGTTTCACGATAATGATTATAACACTAAAGGTAGAAGATTAACACTGCGAGTTAGTTACAATGCGAATACACTATCAATGAATTAAATGTTTCTTAATTGAAGTCATCCATATATTTTTAGGTTTACTTATTAATTGGTAGCAGAACTTTCTAGAATATTAAATTTATATATCTAAATGTAAAATAATATGATAATAGAAATACTTTTTCAATAAAATGTCACACATTCTGCGAAATCGATTTGGCTATATCACCACATATGTCAAAGGGTCACAGACAATGCGAAGATAACCCCGGAATACTATCGTAAAGAAATGACTGAGCATTATATTATTATTTATTACAGCGGAAAATTTATGGTAAATATCGGCAGCTACGGGAAAATCAATTTTATTCACGTTTATTGCTAAATCTTTTTACCTTTAATTTTTTACAGCTTTGCCGAAAATGATCACCAATTAAATATGTTTGCAAAATCTAACATTGTTTGTAAACTTTCATTATTGAATTAAAGTATTAATCTTTAAGCTAAAGCAAATAATTATTCCTCATTTAACGGAATATGACTTAGAATTTAACACTTATTTTTTTTCGCATTCATCAATTTTATGTGGTTAATTCACAGATATCATAAAAAACTCCACTCTCTTTATTAATTTTTGAATCAAACAACCTTCTAACTTAAATAACATTATTTTTATTTTATTTTGTTGTTATAGTTAGCTTTAATAGTTAAAATAATTTACAAAGTTTTAATTTTTGGTGTGTAGCAAAATCTCTAGAAATCCATGGACAAGACGTGTGACATCACTAGTCTCAAAAACCTTACTTTTTTCGTTTTATTATTCTTAAGATTAGCCCCTTTTAACAATGAAGAACACAAGGTAAATGGTTATGTTACGTGATTTTACCACACATACGCCCCAGGGATCTCATTTCCAAAGCATCCAGACTACTTTCATCCTTCCTCTGCCAGTACCTGTGTCGCCTACATCAGGGTAGGTACTAGCACTCGATTGTGGTGCAAGCATAGCTAGAAGCTAGCAGTAATAGCTTTTAAGTTACAATATTTTCATTGTGATCTTTAATTTTTCAATTGATTTAATATCAGTCACTTCATCAAGGTGAATTTTCCACTCAACATGTGCTGAAAAATGTATTCCTATGAATGATTTATTAAATCATTTTCCTCGCAGTTTACTAACAACTAACAATACATGTGCCTACACTTTGCTGACAACTGATTGAGTATGAACGGTATTTGTGGCCTTTGCCGAAGTATCTTTCGATTAGATATATTTATAAATAAAATAAGTTAATCTAGTACCTACCTATATAGTGTGTGCAGTGTTGCTAAAAGCGTCTCGCATCTAATGCAGTGCACATAATATAATTTTGGTGTCAAGACAATCATAAAGGTGTCACGGCTATACGCTCATCAATTACTGCGGATATTGTATACTTGTATTTTAATACTTTGTATGGCTTGCATTCTACATTATTGTATGGTGCAGTAACGCGGTATATATTGTTATTTTTACTGTGCTTATAAAGCATTTGTTTTCATTATCAATTAGGCGCAAATCGCCTTGAAACGCTAACGGGATACACACGGTAAAGCACAACGCTGCAAACCAATAATTAGATTTTACATCAGTTGCCGTACCATAATTTTTGTAAAGTTTAGATCTCAGATAGAACAACGCAGAAATCGTGTAAAATTATACACATCGATAGACTAATTGAAGAATGTTTTTTGCATATTTGAGATATTCAAATATTTTTTTAAACCGTATCGCAAAGGAAGTGATTTGAGAAATTTTGATGAATTGATAATTTATCGAAAAATCCTTTTGAAGGTCTCAGAATTTCAGAATCGAATCAATTTATTATCTTTCATGAAGAGTGTAAAATAATAATAATTGTGTAATGCTATCTCGTGTATTTTATTTATCAGATTTTTAGGTACCTGAATTAAATATTCACCGGCACTTTTTCACAACAAGAAAAATGAAGCCGGCAATTTTCCAAGAGATAAAATTCAATATGAATTATTATCACAAATCACAATGTCATTTGATATAAGATTAAACTTTAGATTTTATCGAAATGCGTTACCTCATTCTTATTGGAATAATAAAAATGATCTTTTAAATCTTCTCCTTCTTTCAATTTTTAAAATGACCAAAAAACCATTAATCTGTTAATTAAATTAGTTACTTTCGTTGATTAAGATGTCGTACCTACATGAAAGAAAACTAATTTGCTTCTTATACATTTGCGAACCGAAACGCGAACCGAGCCACGAATTACAGGAAAGGAACGAAGCAAACCGCAAGCAGAGTTTCGCGCCATTTGCGGTTGCTTCGTTCCTTTGCCGTAAGTTTGGGTTCAATTCGGCCGTTTGGCTCGCGTATGCGAAAATAATAATAATATTTTCATGATTTGTATAGCGCCGTTATTGTGCAATACTTTACATTAACGATTTTTTACACGTGTTTTATATACATTTGACAGCCTCCGTAGTCGAGGGGTAAAGCTCTCGACTAGCAAGCCGAATGTCGTGGGTTCAAATACCGGTGAGCTTTTAAATTAAATTTTATTTGATTAATTTGTCTTATTATCTAATTTTATAATTTAAAATAATATATTTTATACTTTGACACGATCCATGGTTGAAGATACTCCCAGTATTGCCCTTCAGAATTGAAACCTTGCTTGAAATGGCTTTAGCCGTGTTTGGTGACCAGATCTGAATAGCCAGGTACTCCCCCACATTATTCTTCCCCATACCCTTCTCCTTCCTACAACCCTAAGCCTCACAACATACCCCAATTGGGGATGCCATAGTCTCACTGGCTCCAGATGGTTGGGAGCAGTTGAGACTCTTATGCGGTATTCATGTAAAAAAATACTCAGTCTGCTTTACATTCTTTCTAACTGAAGTATAACCTGTAAGCAAGTAGGTGTCAATAATAATTTTAAATTCTAAAAGATTAAAACATACAATTTTATACTCTTTAAACAAAAGAAACCCAACTACCAGACGTGATTTTAGATTTTCACGGCCAAAAGATTAATTATCGTTTTTAATTCTTAGGTCCATTTCGCCGTGTTTTGCATCCTCTCTATTTAGCCAACGTTTCGCAAAGCATAATAGTTTTCATTATCTTTCATTGTATTACATCTGTCCTGATTTATTTATCGCGATTAAACTACTGTATGTCGAAAGTTCAAGGTACAGAACTCGACAAACTCGGAACAAATATGCGAAGGTGAAGATTCCGTTGGTCAGAGCCAAAATGACCACAAAAATGTGAGCAGTATCGGGCTACCCGGACCGATATATTCACCAGTGAGATATCCAACCAGAGAATATCTTCTCACCTGTATTGTTACCTGTGATTGCTGCATTACGACGGATGCAACTCATTTAATTAACAGTCTTTTGCTTACTCCTGGTTTTCCGGTCCAACGCTGATAATCTTCAAACCCACGCGAAAAAGATCGTATTGTATAATTTGATTTTAACAAAATGAAAATGAAACGTTCTAGTATCAATTTTTGTAATGTTTCTTTATTTGTAAGCGCGAACTTACTGATATTTTTCTGTTAAAACGGGACTGCAGGCCTTTATCGAATGAATTGAGTTCTTAACGAAATATTAGTTAAAAGCGAAGGTTTTATTGGGCCTGCGGAACACGTGTCCATACAAATATTGATATTGATATTGAAATACTGATATTGTTGCATTCTGTATTTATTAGGATAAGAATACGAGTTATCGATATATTCTGAATGACTAATTTTGAATCATTTTTTAACAAGATCATATTACTAAAAAAATACGGGGTATAACGATTATTGTAGGGTTTGGGAAATTGAAAGTATTTATAAAATATTTGCATCTTGAGTAAAATATATTCAGTTGTCATTTTTTTCTTTATAATAATAATAAAATCATTTATTTGCCTACAGATTATTGTACATTACATATTTAGACATCATGCTTGGCTTTACAACATTGACAAAAGGGTCACTGCTCAAACAAGAAAATTTTATTTGATTAATTTGGGTTGTTTACTTACTTTTGTTATTTAATTTACTCAAAAATAATATAGTGTATTTGCGGCATGTTCCAGAGTGGAAGATACTCTCAGTACCGCCCTGGTGTAAGAACACCATTCAGAATTGAAATGTTGCTTGAAAAGGCTTTTGCCGTATTTGGTGACCAGATCTACCCAGCCAGATACTTCCCGACCTTCCTCTCCCTATCTCCTCCCCCTCCCACCACCTTCAGCCTCACAACGTATCCCGATTGGGAATGCCATAGTCTTATGGGACTCTTTTGAGTATTCACATAAAAAATTGAATCGAACGTAATTTTTTGTTGCAAAATCAAACGTATTTTATTTACCAACCGAATGAACCCCGAGGGCCTTACTAAAAAAGTATAGTGTAGAATTTAATTAGTAAGGGGGCTTTAGTAAATTTTGTTAGTTACATAAGTAAACTAGTAAATAACGCTTTATTGAAAGTGGAAAAAGCGCAGATCGTTGAAAAATTAAGAACTCTGACACTGGATACTTGTTAAGTGATTCAAAATAAATTTAAACAAAATATACATATAAACATTTCAAATAAACAATATATATTTTTTAATGCGCTGTTATATGTATTCTTCACACAATCAGTTCCTATTTTGAAAATAACACTTAAATTCTTAGAAAATTTGAGCTAATTGAACGATATTTCACGCAGGTCTGGGCAGACAACCGAATTATTATATTTTATTAGCACCTGTCAATATCTACCACACGCGCGAACGATCCGTAAAAACCCAGTGCAATAAAATCATAAATAACTTCATGTTTTATATAAATAAAAGATGGACAAAAGAAGACTCGGAACCACGAATCCTCGTGGACTTTATAAATATAAACAGTTGTCATTAAATGTCCATGATAATGGCAGGACAACGAAATAATATTTTTCGAATATAAATTACTAAATGGCAAGCGAAAATTTATGTATGAACAGATTTCCGGAAATTAATTTATTTTACAAAGGTTTTCCAAATGCCATTAAAATTCCACTGGATGACAACACAAATAATAATTAAGAAAACTGTAAGTCTGCAAAGCATTTGTGTACTGCATTTATTAAAAATATTCCAAGATGCTTTCCAATATTTTCCTTGTGAAAATACGTTTCTGCCATACATTTCTTGACTTGGCAGTCAATAATTCTAAGGTTTCCCGTAAACGTGATTCCACACGGAATGTGTGAGCAAACTCTAAAAACAAACAAGATCTCTTCTGCCAGATATCTCTACCAAAACCGACACTCAATACACTGTTAGTTCAGTCTTCAGCGGAGTGTATACTAGGGTGAAGAACGACGTATCCAAGAGTTTCGAACGATAAGTGCATCTCCTCGTTGCACAATATTATGAAGTCACGAGTTGGTGCATCAATAATAAATGTTTATCCTAAGTTAATTGAAAGCAAATAGTTTGTATTGTCGAAACATACAAACACATAGCAGTAAAAACCAGTGGCGGTTTTCTCTAAAGTGCGTTTGTGCGGCGAACCCCCATTAAAAATATGAGAAAATAAAACATCCTTGTTTTATAATAATATAAGCACATTATAGATAGCACGCTATTAAAATTTCGCCTTCAAAACCCGCGCCACCGAAAAATACGATGCCTATTCCAAATTTGTGCGAGTTAAAATCCGCGCCAAACTCTCCATACAAAATAATCTTAGCCGGTACAGACCCTATGACGGTGATATATACAAAATTTGGTCTTTCTTTGCAAAAATAAGACAAATTGTGTGCGCCGAACACGCGTTGTGATATCACGTGACCTCCGAACATTGACGAATGTAACCGAAGAAACCCGAGAACTTCGCGGCCGACGTTTAACCTTTGAACCATAGGGATGCAAGTTAAGTGTTATTTTTTTATGTTATATTATGGTATTTAACTTTGTAGTCATTTTTGTACATATTTTTGTTTTCTTGTTTCTGCATTTCTCCAACCGTTTGCTTATGGCATTTTTAAATCTACTACCTATTTTTAAATTTATTTCGTGCCACCTTTATTTGTTTTTTTTGATGTTTTAAAATATCTATTATATATTCTACGAAATTATTCTTCTCTAAAAAACAATAATAATTAGCAACGTACCTACATTGAGTGCTATAAAAACATTAAACAATTTAATTCCTATAAAACTTTTCTCATTATCTAATAATTGTGTCTAGGTAAAGTGATTTAAAAACAATAATATGTAGGTACCCCTCCCACTAACTTTATTTAAGTTGTGTGACTGCTGCCGTATTCGACTATTTGACGTAGGACAACAGTAAGTAAATTTTAATTAGATATGTTTATCTTCTCTTGAATTTCTGAACCCCCTGTTAAAAAGACCACGAACCGCCACTGGTAAAAACTCCGTCTAAACGTACCCTATCCGTCCGCCTCCTATCCTATGTAATATATTTTTTTCTTAGATCTCGTAAAGTTCATTGTATTCCCGTAATTGTTGTTTATTTTTAGATCCTCTTGTGTTTCTTAAAAATTGTTTCACCTAATTATTTATATCAATTTTTATGAACTTTTTACGAGCATGTATTTTTATGAATTTTCATACTAAACTTGTATTTCCAAAAGTCATTATTTTCACATATCTATTGCACAATTAATTCTTAATAATTAATTATCTAAATGGGACGTGTGGGGTTGCACTAAACACCCCACACACTGATATAAAAAATATTATTAAATAAATATTATATATTTGTCCAAAATCTTAAATCTCTGAAAGTTCTTCACGGATTGCTTTGAAATTTTGACACAACGTTGAATTCGAATAGGCGTGTGTTTTTATATACCTATATTATTTAAATGTTTAGCTGTGACAGTTAAAAACGTTATTTAAAAAAAAAAACAGCGCCGTCTGTTGGACAAACGCACCTTTTTTGATACACAGTGCCATCTTTTGGACGTAAAAGCAACACGCGCTATTTTTTATCTATCTGCACAGACAGATTAAGCCACAGCAACGTTGCGGGGTACAGCTAGTTATAATTTCCCATCTTGCTCCAATCCTTCCTTTTTCAGTCAGTTTTTAACCGTAAAACGAGGCTTGAACGACCTCTAATATTAAATATTACTGTTGTTAAAAAAAATTGCTCATTTTTTTCATTATTATCATAAATCATAAATTATTATTATCTTGTACAGAAATGGATTACTTATCGATGCCGTTCGGCGGTGCTTGTCAAAATCTACATCGGGGGACGTTTATCTAAAAAAAACACCATAGAATATTCCGATAACGCATGTAACATTTCTCCAAATTATTTATGGGCTGAAAGTGCTCCATAAAAATCGAATCAATCTCGTGCCGGTTTATAAATAAAAACGTAATTTCATGTACGTCAGCAACCTGTGCTTGTCATGTGAAGATTCAGATATATTATACGAACACCCGCATTTTCTGTTGATCTCGTATTGTCCGCGTTGGCTCTTAATTCTCTCAGTCCATTGGTTGGAAGATTTCCAAGGGCTATACTTATACCAAATATATCACAGAACAGAATAAAAATATTGATAGTGCAGTACGCGACAGAAAGTCCTTTAATCTGGGTGATTTTGTGTGTTTTCGGGACGGTTTCTGTGTTATAATGTGAAGGGCTGTTTGTGGAAAGTGTTGTGTGCTGTTGATTTATAAATCCCAAATGGGTTGTGAAGCAGATTCTAAGTTTGAACCGCAGCTTTCTAGACTGATTGCGCAGTTGTATAACGTAATGCACAATATTTTGGTAAGAATTAAGAACCCGCAAACAGTAAATTTGAGTTATCTATTATTTTAAACACACGTACAACGAATATAAATAAACACGAGCGCACTTTTAATATTCTCCAAACAGAATGTCTTATTTAGTGATTTTAAGATACTTAAGAGGAAGCTACAAGCCAAAAATGTGTATATTATTGGTAGACCTTATATTGTAGGTAATAGGCATTAAAATCGCTTGACAAACGGAGTCTAGAAACGTTTGATTTAAAGCAAAAACTGGTTTTTATTTATTTTGTAAATAATTTTATAAGAAAGCGAAAAGTTAATCAAGTGAAACTGTCACAGATAATCTTAGCTTTAATACTGTTTTTTTTTTTAAGTTTGTTTCCTTCATGCGTTCATACATTTCTATTGAAAAAATATTTTTTTGAGTAGTTTGCATTTGTATTTTTTATTAAGTAATTTATATATTTATTTGTATTCTACTCAAGCGAAGCGATAGGCAAACCTTCAATTTATCTAAAGCATATTTTTGGTATTCATAATGTACACCAATTCGTTATAAAGATTAATCAAAATAGTGATTTGGCATTATGCTTCGCCTTAATAATTATTGTTTCTAAAATTTTGCCGTTGGGCTGTAAGATACATAAGGATAATTGAATGCGGATGGGAGATTAACTACATACTGTCTATTTCGACTATGTAATATGGCTTGTCCTTGAAAAAGGGGATGATCGACCTGACGAAGATGATGTTTAAAACAATTATAATTCAATGTTTTATTTATCAATCAAATGTTCGTAATGCTTAATTGTTCGATTAGACTAACTGGAACACTGTTGTTGGAATTTTTATCACATCTGGTGATAAATGGAGTTCATGTTATCTCCTCTTTCCTTTCCTAACTGAATTGTTGGTAGCAAGTCAGTGACCAGTTGTGTCAGCGGGCGTTTTAGTGACAAGAATGTCGCTTGTCACGTGCAATGTGCATAATGTGCATAGCTGACAAGCCCACGTGACGTGTCACCTGAGACAGTTTGGTAGGTAAACAAACGACGATACACTGACAGTGACGATAGGTAGGTACCAACGTGCACAACATTCTACTGAAGCGTGAAGTGATCCCTGGGTTAAGAATAGGGTTTTTTATTCATTCTATAACCTGTACACTTCTGTAAACATACCACAAACAAAACACAACTTCAAATAGATAACTCCGGTTCCTTCTTTTATTAAAAATCGTCTCTCAGGCACTCAGCAAAACTTAAATGACACAGAGAAACATAAATCTAAGACACTTCATTAAAATATCTTGTTACTTTGAATCGAAATCGGGCTACATAGGTATAACTTAACTTGTAAATAATTTCAAGCGGTCTAATTAATTATGGAAAGCACAGTACCAAATATAATATTGACTGTGCTTTGGAAAAACCCTTCAAGCCATAAACTGAAAATTTACAGAAGATGATAAAAACGATTTTTTCCGAATTCTTAAAACTAATTGAAAATCTTGAAGTTGATGTGAAAATGGTAATTTGTTTTTAAAATTTTTGATGTAAAATATTTCAATTTTAAGGCTTAAGTAATTTCGTCTACGGTTTTCTCGAAACATTGTTTGTATAGTTTTTAGTATTAAAATGCCTAATCAGCAAAAATTACTTTACCATGTAGTACCTACTTGTAAGACTATTATAAACCATTGAAAAGTATCTATCTGACAGTTTTTACCAAAACCCAGTCGAAATCGAACTTTAATATTATACATAATACGTAAATCTTATAAAAAAGAACATATTTCATAATACTTCCGTTCAATCGACAATCGAGTTCAACTTAAGGTCCAATAGGTATCTTAACAGATAATATCATCAAATTACAGCTTACAATAAATGATATAATGTAAGTACCCTATTATTAATACTTTGTTTATGATATATTCTTGATATTTTGATGGATTGGTTCTTATTTATGAAAGAAATTTATTTATTTATTTATTTATTTATTTATTTATATATAATTTGTACATTTATTTATAACAATTACAGGTAATAAAGTCTAAGACGTTATAATTGTACCATTTATGCAGTGTATATGCAATGCCAAAAATCTCGCAAATGCGCTATAGGACACAAAAAATAAATCTAATTTCTTATCTACCGCATTCAAAAAGCACGTAGCTCTCCCCACAGGTGAGTTCATTAATAAATTAGTGCGGCTTGCTCTACTATATAGAAGATTGTGAAATGTAATGTTTGAGGTGGTAATTAATTGTGTGAGACTGATTAAGCTCCGGCATTCTGATATTAGCTAATTTTCAAGTTCTGTGAAAGATTATTTCAAGTTCTGATACTATTTCAATTCTGTCAAGTAACTTGTCCATAATGATATAATAACAGAACTTAGATAGGACCTTTACAGAATCCGAAAATGAACGTTGAAATTTGATGAATTTTTAAAATTCTCCGAAATAACCCGTCCTAAATTTTTATGTTCCTAAAACAATACACATTTGTAGATATGAATTTCCCTCGATAGAAAAAAATTGCAAAGTATGCATCGAAAATTTAAAAAAAACCCACTTCGTTCTATTAATTACATGTTATAAGTTTGAACAAATTTACAGTATATCTTTAAATGGCATTTGTCGAGAATTTTTTGCTCTATTTTAAAAGATTCGTGTTTTATTAAATATTTTCACAATTTATCGTTGTTTTGATATTAGCGCTCTCCTTCCAACATTCGTATTTACATATCTCACTATCAAACCATCTTTTTCTTTTTACCATCTCCCCCAACTTAAATAGTTTTTTATTGTAGTAATTAAATTGAAACAAAGTGTTATTTTAATAATGTTTGTATATTTAAGTAATGAGCGGTGTAAGGGAACTACATCCAGTTTTGTATTAACGATTCTATTCATGTCATTCAAATTAGTCTTTGGCGAAAAACATTTAATGGAATACCTGCCTATGCCAATTAAATTACGTGCTCTGGAGTAGAACTGAGAGGTCAGAAGTACAGAATATTTCAGGAATGGCTAATGTAGACGGTCAAATATTTTTCAGATAAGAAAGTACGCATGCTTTATGAGATGTAAAAATCCGGCGCGATGAGATAAGACCGGCACGTTTCAGTAAATCGCGCGATTAATAAATAAGATCAACTATAGACAAATTGAAGATAATAACATAACATCACGTGGCCATGTAACGATCATAAATTGAACACTGCAGATTGTGCCAATACTTGTTGTTTTCGTTGACCTGCTGTAGCCATAAAGCTACTATGAGTGGTATGTGCGATTGTTCGAGACTAACTTTATGCAACCGGATAAAAAAACAAGGTAGATTGATATGCGGGACTCGACAACCTCGGAAACGTTATGCGTGGTCAGGATTGTTATTTCGGTTCAGCACGGCGGATTTTTAAAAACAGTTTGCGGAGAACGACACAAATTCAAAAAGTTACAAATAAACTTATCAGCATGTTATGTTGCAATAAATCATTTATGATGAAAAGATTTTTTCACCTCTGACGCCTCGTTCTACGATGAATTTCTTCTATATTCTTAAAAAATCTAAAAGCGAAATAAAAAGGTTATTTTTAAGTTGTATGGTATTTTAGCATTTATTATTGCTGTTTTGACGTTCAAGGCTGTTATCAAACCCTGATTCTTTTTACCCCTATTTCTATTGTTAAGTTATCTACCAATTTCGGTTGTCTGTGCATCCCGCGTAACTCTGGTTCAATGAACTCGAATTTGCTTTTAATTTAAGTCTCATTTTCAAAATTTGGCCTAATATAATTGAGAGGTAAAGTTCCTACTTGTATTAAAATATTTTAACAAGAAAATGATTTTAATTGATATTTTCAAAATTGGAACTGATTACTTGTCAAGAATTCATACTTTCACTTGATTTTTCACGGGTCTACACTAGTTTATTACATTTTTCGATTAAAACCGATTTGCTTAGAAAATCAACCGCGATTCTATAACCATTCAAATCTGTTTTCCTCTGGTTGATGGCAGGTTTGTTTTAATTTTTTATAATGAGGTTAATACTATTTAACACATTCCTTGCCAAGAGCTTTTGTTACCATTAAATTACATATTATGATTGCTCCGCCTATGGGAGTGGTTGGCCCTGAACCGGTTAAGTCAACTTAATTGAAATTAAAGTTAATTTATGTCAATCTTCTATATTCTACGATGAGTTTATTGTAATAAATTACATATTATGATTGCTCCGCCTATGGGAGTGGTTGGCCCTGAACCAGTTAAAATTAAATATTTAATTGAAATTAAAGTTAATTTTCTATATTCTATGATGAGTTTATTGTAATCAAAGCCAGAAGAAGACGAACAAAAGCTCCCGACGTCTTTTCCTTACCGTGAACAATTCACATAGTTTGTCTCAAGGTCTGTCCGCTACTGGCAGGTCTTTACAGACCTCTTCAATAATTACATGCGAGAAGGTTGTTGTTTAAACATTTAATTACATTGAATGGCATTGAACCAAAAATAATTAGTAAACCCTCTTACAACAAAGTTGATTTATTTTCATCTGTATCGAACGAAGTTAACATACCACGTCGTTTTAAATGTGTCGCCGCGTTCAGACAGGATTAAATATATTTATAGCGAATGACAGCAAAGTGCAAACAAAAAATTAAATTCTATAAAAAGTCTTGACAACGGTTGTTAAATTTTCGAGATTTTTCAGTGGTTGTCAAATTTTTTGACTGAGCTTAGCGAAGTTTGTTTGTTTTATTTGTAAGTTCCATTTCAAGATGGTGGTAGTTTTTCACTATTTTTTCAAATGTGAGATCGTAGTGTTTATTCGGACTTATAATTCACATTTTTTCAATACTATGGTACCTTGAATCATATTATTTGATTGTACTTTACTACCTGAAGAAATTTTGAAAAAAGATTTGTCATTGAGGTAGTAACGTTTCTTTGGGAAAATTGTACAAATTTATATTTGAATTTTTTTAAAGTTATATAACATGGTTTTTGATTAAGTAGGTCTGTATTTAAATACCTACTTTACAAATCCCATGATTGCAGAGGAAATTTTAGTTTTGATTTAACAAATAACATAAAATTAGAAACATATTTTTGGACGCCAGGTCTGTAGTTCACAGAACTACTATCATGCTCTGTTTTTATTATCTGAACTAAGAATTTCTTTTTCTAGCCACTTGACAATAATTGCAGAACATTGTAAGCCCAACAATGCTTGATTTTTTTAGGTTTCATTCCGCTTTTATTTACAAATTACAACTTAAATATCATTATTCTACGAGTATATTGACGCAATAATTTATTTACATTAAATTACAGTGCAATGTTTAATTCACGATTATATCGTGAATGATTGATTGCTTGTTTAAGTACCTAAACTTATTACCTGCATAACAATATACACATCATAATGTTTACCTACCAAATTTTATTGTTGTACCTGCACGTACACCAATGTAGTTTTGATGATTATAAATATAATTATATGACTTTCTTTCATGAAAAATAAATATAAATATTAATTAACCGATACATATACTAGATCCATCCCTTTCCCTCTCTCACCATCCCATCCAAGGCTTTTGTAATTATTTATATTCACTAATAATTATAAAGAAACATCAGTGAAAACGTATTATTGATTCAATTACTATACCTATTTTACCATGCCTTATAAAATATTGTAAACTGTTGGTTTTCCCAATAAAAACAATAATTGGTAACCTACAACATAACTAAATAGAGAGTTATAAAAGTAATTTGTTTGTTTGTAATGATTCCAGGTGCAGATGAGCGCAGGTGGCGAGCGACAGTGCGGCCTGGGCTCCCTGCTCCCGATGTCCTGTCGAGGCAGGGCGGAGGCCTTCGCGCGCAGGCTGCACACGCGGCTGCGACGCCTGGGATCCGAGCCGCGCCCCGGTGAGGACAGCTGGCTAACGGCGCAACCCTCGCAGCGCCGCCATCTCTCGGACTCCGACGTCTTCTTCGACTTCGATGTCGACATCGGCAGCCCCTCTTCTCCCGTAGAGGAGATACCGGAGATACAACTGCCCAACGGCAAACCCGCCATCGCGGACCCCGAGTCAGGCTGCGTGTTCTCTTCCCCCGCTGAGCAAGACTCCCCGCATAGCAACAGTGACAGTGACGCCACCTATTACGACTTAGAAACCGACGCCAGTGACCCCGCCGCCGCAGCCAAAAACTACCCAAAGTACCAAAGGCTGTACGACGATAGCCAAGGCACCAAACCCATTGTGAACATTAATAAACTTAAGATTTCAGCTAGTGACATCAGAGATCAGTTGCTGAATTGCAAACCCAACACCCCCGACAGACAATCTCCCATCAAGACCCAACCTCTGGCCAGAGAAAATGGTTTCGCCGACTACGGAAGTCTTGACAGAGCGGAAAGCCAAAACTCTCTATATTCTCCGATCCGGTTCGACGACTGCCAAAAGAGAAGTCCTAGTATCGAAAGAGATCCCCCAGTTTTCGAATCGGATCAAGCGTCATTAGGTTCGACGACTGCAGATACCTCTTCCTTCGACGGCCGAAGTTCTCCTGAAGACACAGGCAAAGATGAGGTTGATTTTACGGGGGCAACCAGTGGAACTTCAGACGTTAGTACACTTTCTGAGAGTCTTCATCAAATAAAACTTGAAATTGAAGGAGAAGCAGCAATTGAAAATAAGGGTGGCGATCGCATTATAAATAAACTTCAAGTCAAAATCTTCAAATATCAAGGAAGCGGAGAGTTGAATAGTGTAAATGATGAAGAAGACCCTGAATCGAAAGAAACCTTCTCAGAGGTAATAGAAGATGCGACGGAATGCCCAGACTTGGAGGAAATCGATGAAAATGCTCAAACTGAGGAAGTGTCGGAGAAGGTTACAGAGGGAGAAGCAGAATCAGTCGACGATGATCGTCCGCAGAGAGTCAGGCGGTGTTCTTCCCTCAGGACTGGGAAAACTCCTCCAGGAACGCCTGGCAGGAAGAAGATCGTCAGGTTTGCAGACGTTTTAGGGTTGGATTTAGCGGATGTCAAAACATTTATGGATGACATTCCTTATATTCCAAAGTCTGCATACGAAGACCTCCGAGATGCAGATTTAAATCAATGGTGTCAAGACAGTTTCGCTCCCGCGCCGCCAGCTCCCAGAGTGGTCAAGGACAAGCGCCTCGTGATCATGTTCGCGTCCCCCGGGGACCAGCCTAACTTCTTAGACATTTTGAACGCCCGAAGTGTCTGCTTAGAGAATGCTATCATCCAGGACACAGGGACTGTCGCCATCAGCGGAACAGTCCGGGTGAGGAACTTAGACTTCCACAAGTCTGTCCAGATAAGATACAGTTTGGACAGTTGGAAGACTTTCTCCGACCTGCAGGCTTCCTACGTGCCCAACTCCTGCGACGGTTTCTGCGACAGATTCCAGTTCCTCCTGTACGCACACACGCTCACCATCGGACAGAGGTTGGAGTTTGCAGTGAGGTTTATGTGCAAGGGCTGCCAGTTCTGGGACAACAACTCGGGGATAAACTACGTGGTGCAGTGCGTAGCGAGCGGCCCGCAGGACAACTTCTACCAACCCTCATGTATAAACTCCGTAGACAGCAATAGCTGGCATCCGTCTTTCTATTAGTGAACTGAGGATAGAGGATTTATTAAATGTTCCTGAAGGCTTCTGCTCTGAGAACACTCGAGAGAGTCTTCTCACCTGTCAGCCCTCAGCCGACAGCTCCCCCACGGAGACCCATCCGACTGAAATTTACTCTAAGTGAAGTTATCAGCAATAGCTTTCTCTCAAAACCAGAGCCGCTGCGGATATCATTAGTTTAATAAAGTATAACTTTGTATTAGTTTCGTATCTGCAACAGCCATCGGATAAACTATTATTATACGTGTTGAGTCATTAGATGAAGGTAATTATATTCTTAACTACTTTTACTATTATCACGAAACGCAGACAACAGCTGTATTATATTCTTAATATAAGCTGACGATGCCACCCACTTTATTTGTTTAATGGATCAAATACCTATTAAGTTCCAAATGTATTTTTTTTAATATCTACTTATGATCTGATAATAATTGTTTATAACACCACTTACTGATTAAATTTGATGTTAGTAAAATGCTTTCGCTAAATGAAAAGAAATATTTTTAGTTTCAGCTTCAAAGCAATAATTTTTTTAATTAGGTTAGAAGAGATCGGTTTTAAGACCAAAAACACCAACCCCCATGATGTTTTTGTAACAAACTGTTCAAATATTTAATTGTTAGTCCCATCTCCTATTTTTTATGCAGAAATAACAATATACAACATAATACAAAAAAGGAAAAATAATTAATTTGATGTTGAAGAGTGGCACTAAGCTTGCCAGACATGTCCTAGTTAGGAATTGCACGAATATAGAGTTTGGAGAATAAGAAGAATTTAACTTATTTCTGTAAAAGGGTTTTATTATTTATTATTATGGCAACATCCCACATGACCTAGATGTAACATAGGTAGTGATACTAATGATTGATATAATATTACGTATATTGGAATGTTGACTTTATTCATTGTTTTTTGTGCGAACTATGATTTCTTGTAATTGTATGCGAAGAGTTATAACGTTGATGAAACTGAGATTTACTAATGTTATTTGGTTTATTTTGAAAGCAAGTACATAATTGATCTCATAGATAATCATCAAGTTACCATAACATTTCATATGAAATCATCCTAGGTTTTCTATAAGGCAATGAGTAAATGTTAACGATGTTGTTGAATCAAATGAATCCTTTAATCAAGCGTTCAATTGAGAAAGCAAAGAAAATACTTTGAATAAAATGAAAGAAGTCATTTTATTAATATGTAATGCTAAGATTGTTATGAAAATTTTGAGATTTTAGATACTTATGTCGAATTTTCAATGTAAAAGTTTTTGAGATTTATTCATAGATGAAAAAACACATGCAATAACTTTATTCCCGAAAAGAATATTTAAATATAATAAAATGAGTAGGTGCATTTTTACTTATTTATAATTGAGTTATTTTGTGTTCTGATTTTTTTGGCTATCGTATTTGAAATTTTATCGAGATTGTGATAAAATGGTTTAAGTACATCAAAAGTTATGTTTTAAAAAATACGATAGTCGGAAATTATTCTATAAAAAGGAATAGTTTATCCGTTGTTTCAGTTGAGAGTTTTATATATTTATCTCATTGTTATTGCATGTAGAAAGAGAAATTTAAAAAAAAGTAGAATTTTCATTGAAGATGAATAAATATTTTATGAAATCTACACATCTTTCATACATGATAAAAAGAAAGAGAATTGGATCTGGTATACATCTGAGAGAAAGAGACGGCAGCGTGTGTTAGAAAGTTTGAGGAGGAGAGCTTTATGGAGATGTGATATCCTTAACAACTGTTTTTAATAATGATTACTTTACAATGTCAAATGGCAACCACATCCTATGTATAATAAAAGTGCATTGTTTTACCCTGAAATCTTATTATGCAGAATGGCGTCAATTCACTGAGTTGATTCCTATTAACCCTTTTGACTTCAGCCATTTTTCTGTTTTTAAGAATAAAGTCTCACAAATATTGTTACATTATATGTACCTATTTTGAAGACAAAAGCGCAGTGTTTCGTATGTCATTGTTTATATATCAGAGACTGCGCTGACGGATTGGAGCCGTGAGGCTCTCCCTAAAGTAGTTAGATCGCCCGCAGCGTTCTGAAGCTAAAAGGGTTAAAAAGCCATTATATTTAAAATTTAATGATATTATGTAATTTGGATGCAATAAGTGCAATGTTTTCCATTAGTGATTTTGTGAATGCTGATGTTTCTTTGTTGTTTATATTGTTAATGAAATGTTTGTGAATTTGTTTTAACTGATTTTACATTGCGTCCAATACAACTTTATAGCAACACTCTTCTTGCAAATCATAATATGTATTGTTAAAAATACCGGGATTGTGTTAATATTTCCCATTAGTAATTAATAAATGTTTCAATTTACAGCCAAACGTGTGTTGAATGTTTGAATGCATTAATAACAGTTAATAAGGGCAAATTTTATATATAGTCTGATTATTGTAACTTTTATTGAAATTGATTATGATATATTTTACAAGAAGTAGATTGCTGGAATTCAATCTTCAGATATGAATGGGTATTTTATTAAAAGAAATTATGTAATTAGATGAATGATTTGTAAATAATATTATTAAATATGTTTTATTACTATTATTGATTAATTAATAAAATTATATATCTCTTGAACGACTCTTAATTCTTTTTACCAGCAACAATTCTAAATCCAGATAGATTCATTAGATTACCACACAGGTAAATTTGACTTAGCTGATGACGGAAGCAACATTACAAGCTGAAAATAGTTGCATTGACTAACATGACGCTAGAGCTCACCGTCCAGAAATGTTTGCACCTTCAGACCAATATGTTCGGTTTTTGAAGTTATGATCATGGAACATTTGGATAGTGTACTATTGATTGTATTGGTAAGTGTGGCCAAAGTTAAAAATCAACATTCCAACACCGTTACTGGCTTTAGACAAATTTAGATTACAGATTTAGACAAATATTAAAAGCCAAATGTATGGACTACTACAAAATATAGATGCTCCTGTGATAAATGAAGTAGACACAGGAATTTGTTACATATTTTGGTACTTTTTTTCCAATTGGTTCTGGCTTTCACCCTTCAGTGGTGTTTTAGGGTATCATTTCAAATTATGGGGAGAAGGAAGGTGAATTTACATTTAGTTTAAATGGGCCAGTTTCAAAATTATATGGAAGATTGGAGTCGAATTCAGACTTAAAAGAGATGATATGTGGAATGGAGGGGAGGAAATTTTAGATAAGGCTTGATAGAAGAGAGGAGATTTGTTTAGAGAGGGACAACCAAACAATATATAAACAAAAGTTCCCACTTCTAGACCACAGAAGTGGGAACTGGAATTTGATAAGTGGGAATTTTGAAAACATGAGAAGGAACTGAACAATGTCCAATCCTCATTCGAATAAGTGAAGAAATTTCCTTTTTGGAAAAATGGGGAATTGTTGAAACCACGGTTTTAATGGGTTAGTCCTTTGTATTTAGGCTGATTGACTATTTTGGTATCGAAAATAGATTTGGTATCAAAAATGGAAAATCAAGAGAAGAAAATTATATTAACCCCTATGAAACAGGTAAAATATTTTAAATATCTCATAGCCAGATTTAATACTGAAAATTACATTTTAAATAATAGACCCAATTCTACAAAATCATTTTTTTTTAAATTTGGAAATGCATTCAAAACTTCTAAAATGTAGCTCTACAATCTGAGCACTGCATTGCATTCCAAGGAAGTCATCATTTCACTGGACTGCAAATGTAGCCAGCAGCATAATAGGGGTTATACCTACATGTTGTTCACAACACAGAACACAGGTGAACTCCTTGCATATGCTATTTTATCAATGAACATGACATTTAGATTAATTATTTTAAAATTGTTTTATTGTTGTTTTTCACAACAAGAGGGGCAAAATTTTGTCCTAACATTTTGTGTTTCGAAATATAAAATAGAGATGGCAGTAGTTGCACTAATCGAAAAGCGCCAGGGAAATTATTTGTGTACATTTTCTTTTTGGAAAAAAAGTGGGTGTGTCAAGCCTACGCAAGACAGAAGTGAAACTTCTAGTATTCCTCTCTCTCTATTTTCATTTCATCATCTCTATTTTCTCTCTTAGGTTAGTTTGAAAATTAGAGGTTAAATAATTCAACGACGAAGCATGGATTTGCTTTTTCTAATATTTTCTTATAGATGAATGACGTTCGATTAATGTATAGTTCCAAAAATTTTCAATTTATTCATAAGTATACAATATTACATAAATAACAATATTACAATTAAAAATTACAAAGAAATTACAATGACAATTTACCAATCATGTGCCATTTTCATTGTCAATTTCATGAATATCATTTCCTAATGTCGTGATAATTGGGTTATGGTAACTAAAGTGCGAGATATATACATTCCAACAATACTACTATATTGTGAAATATTTATCAACTCTTATAGGTTATATTTACCTTATGTTAATGTCATCACTGTGTGAATCAGACTCTCCTCTTCTTTGGTGATTCTCAGGGGATATTTCCTCTTGTGCCACTGATGTGTTCATCACCTCTATCTCGTCACTACTCATTTTTAACACTGAAATTCTGTACCAAACCGTATGAACCACAATCAATTACGTATTTCACTCGTATTACACTCACGACGCAGTATACTAACCAAGCAGCTGATGCTTGGCGTGGCGCAGTTCGCTGGTGTCTGAGAGAGAGGAAAGAAGAGAAGAGAGAGAACGTTCGTGAGCGGCTCCCCCACCTCAACAAGCGCATATGGTGAGAGAGGGACAGTGAACGGTGAGCGGTGGTGGGGGTACCCGCATTTTCGTGTCGATCCTAACTCGGTTTTACTCCGTCCCCGAATTACGCGCCTAAAGAAGTTTCACTTCAATAATAAGATGACCAATGAAAGCTGTTTTTGAGATAATATTTAATAATGGTTTGCTTTATACTTGATCCTAGAGGAAATAACTTTACAAAAGTACGTTGTTTTGGCAGTTAGGAACGTCGCTATTGTACGTAATGATATTTTGTTTGGCCGTTTACAAAAAAAAATCTGGTGCCTCTTGTAGTTTGTGATTGTGATACTCAATGATATTAGAAAACACCGACTCAAAGCCCAAAATGTCATATTTCTTTTTTCCGTTTTCGGTTGGTTTTACTACTAAATAGTTCCATGAAGTGAGAATCGGGTTCTCCACCATCTTTCTTTTATCATTCTCCAACAGATGGCAGTGACTACACTTCACTTCGATTTTTTTTAAATATTATTATAAATTTTTATTATGCAAAGCCATGAACGATTAATTTATAAAATACACTATTATGATAAAATGAGGATTATATTACCAGGGAGTGCGAATAAAAGACAGAATTAAGTACATTAAAATAATACTGTTTATTATTTTAATATTTCTTGTGGTACAATATAAAATTATGAAAATATTATTTACAAATTAAAATAATATAATTAAAATTAGGTAAGCATAGTTACTAATCATAGCATTTCGTCAACACGGTTTTAAACATACTTTAGTGAATTTTGAAAAAAGTTTTTTTCTCTTAATTTAATGATTTATGTACACGAAATACCAAATAGAATTAATAGGGGTTTTAATGAACCATAAAGTAATTTGAAATAAAATATTAAATAAAAATTATTACATCTTTTATCAAACGACCGTAGTTTATTGATATAATGATTTTTTTAGGATTCAGTTTTAGACATTTTCATCCTTATGAAGATTGAATTCTTCTGTTAAATTGGTCAGGAATGCATTCATTCATCCACATATCAAATAAACATTGAAAACTTTCCTAAAGATCTTTCTAATTAAATCTCTAACGTTAAAAATAAATGATGAATAAATATGTGACCTTTTAAATAAAATAAATGTGATGTAAAACGTTGACATGAGCATATCCAAATCAAATACATTATATGCAGTTCAGTTATCATCAAAACAAGCATTTTATCATATTTAGTAGCAAATTAATTTCCATGTAAATCTATTTCAATACCATTTGATGGCAGCAGCACTTCTTCAATGGCAGAAAATATATTCAAATTTTCTAATGAACGCGAATCGTCACACAACAATAATAGTATAACTGCCAATTTTAAATCCGCTGCAAATCGATGGTATAAGTTGTAATTACATAATAACTTGAATACTTTATAATTATGGATAAATCAGGGTAAGTCAAAACTTATATACGCTTTCGCCATAAAACACTTTCAACATTATCACACAGCCTGCGGTCACGTCATTTGCCTTCCGGCTATTACAGTGTAAACATGTCCACTCCACTAGCTGTTTACACAGAGGAGGAACAACGAGCAGTGATTTTTTTTTCTCTTGTCGGAGGGTGTGAAAGAGGATGAAACTCACTTTTGACTTTTAACACAACAAGGGGACAGTGCATTACCATATGTGTGTTTTGAGGACCGAGATGTTTAAAAGTAGCCGGAGAAGTTTGACGCAAGAAGTGGGAGCAGGACGCCCGTCAGTCTCCACCATGGATGACAAAATTCAGCAAATTTTAGAGATGGTTCTAGCGAATAGGCAAGTTACCATCGGCAAGGTAGTGTCTTCTTTGAACAGGAGTCACTGTGTATTGATTTGTGGTCCTGGAACACCCTCTCTACAGCCCAAATCTTGCTTCCTTCAACTTTCATCTGTTTATGCCGCTCAAGGACACTGCGTGGTCGTCAATTTCCAACAGACATGCAGGAAGCTGTGAAAAGGTGGCTTCTCGGCCAACTGAAATCTGTCTTCTTAGAAGGACTAAGGAAAGCTTGCAGACCGCTGGATATTGTAGTGCATTGAGAAGGGAGGTGATTATGTAGAAAAATTAGGCACATGTTGTGTAAATAAATTTTAGAAGGAAAAGTATAAATCTTTTTTGACTTGTCCTGTATTTTATGGAGGGTTAAATTACTAATTTCAATCATGATTTTTCTTCTTCTTTTGTCTCTCAAACCGAATGTTGGACAGGTAGACAGTACTAAATTCAACGTTTTTCCTTTGCTTTTTATTATTATGTATTCATGTTGTCATTCAAAAGCTGTTGTTGCTTCTGTCACAAAAAATCACCAATCAATGCAGCAGTATTGATATGGTGGCTAGGTTCATATTAGCAGTTCAATGATTCTTTACGCAAGTAATGTGATAATCTACGCGTTCATAGATGGCGTTAATTTAATTATTTTATTGAAATACCTTTTTTACAAGTTCTGATTTTTAAGGTTAAACGCAACGCTCGTTGTATTCTACGTGTTCACAGATGGCGTTAATTAATTAATTTTGTTTAAATACGCTTTTGCAAGGTATTGCTTTACAATATTAAGACAAATCATTTGTTTGCGCCCGTATATACGCAATATGAATATGAATCAATAGTTTTGTTCGTTTAAAGACTTAATTCTTTCGAGAAAGGCACACAAATACAATATTTTACCGATGATTTAATCCAATATTGTATTTGTATGCCTTTCTCGATAGAATTGAGTTTTTATATGGACAAAACTATTTATTCATATTCATATTGCGTATATGAGGGCGCAAACAAATAATTTGTCTTAATACTGTAAAGCAATACCTTGCAAAAGCGTATTTAAACAAAATTAATTAATTAACGCCATCTGTGAACACGTAGAATACAACGTTGCGTTTAACCTTAAGTAAACACCTATCTAGGATATTGAGTTGGTAATTTTCATAATACATAGTGCAACATAACATTACATTGTGTTACATTTGTAAAGTAACTAATGTTATATTGTCCCTTGATTCCACCACGTTGACTTATTTCTTATAAGATACTATTACCTGTGTTTATTTTTTATAATTTTACTATAAACTTTTTAATATTTGCATCTTTACGCTTGTGATTAGTGACTTAACCCAAGAATAAGAATTTAACCTTACTATTTTAATACTAAAACTAATAAGAAATGCTTATGAATATGACAGTAAAACATAAAACATAAGGAAAATTCATATCGACCATTTAAATATAATAAAAATTAATGATATTTAAATACAACTTTTTTAACGTTTAAGTACAATATAACATGTTCATTCTTCTCCGATTCTTTCTTAGTACTGTCATAATTTAAAATATCTAAAAGACATATCACAAATATCAAAATTGAAGCATCCGCTAATCATTCAATAATTTTTGACTAAACATTCTACACTTGTGTACTTTTGACACAATATTGATAAGCCACTACCCGTTAGGGTTCATTGATAAAACCAGGTATCATTCATTGTTTGTACATTCACAGTCATTCGTTAAATGCGGGGATCTCAAGACGACGGTAGTGTGGGCAGCCGGAGAGCCAGGAGTTGTTTATGAAGTCGCTGTCTGCAGAACTGATAGAACTCGATTTCCCTCGTAAAGTTTTTTCTCACGAGATTCTTCACATGCTCCGACACTGGGGGCTTGAATGCGTTCCTGTTGATGCGATCGAAGTTGCTGAACTCATCTGAAAATTAAAAATAGTCATTATAATTTTGCAGTACATGGGTGGAAAATTCTAACATCAGGGGCCAGGTCATTCAATAGCAAAATCGTTACTTAGATATGTTATTTATCTTAGAAAAATGAAAGAAATCTGCTTACATCTCTTGTTAAATTATCGAACGTCAAAGCGAGCTAAGAACCTAAGGAAAGCTATAGGATTAATAATTTGAGCGTTTAATAAAACCTTATAAAGCGACGTATTTTTTGCATTGTTGTTATCTTTAGCATTTATAACTAACTTTTACAAATCTAATGCCTAACGCGCATTCGTTCTTACTCAGCAATTTTACTCGATATTGAGTAAGTATCACCGTGCGGACGGCAAAACTCTTGGCTTAATGGCTTGCTTGCAGAACGGCTTGCAGCGATTTGGAATTCCTAATTTCTTTCTTATTTACTCGCTTCGAGCCAAAGAGCAGGACTCGAGTGTGTACGTTAAATTTAGTAAGTGAGTAGTGGCTAAGAGACCCGCTAAACACAGCCACTATTTCTTCCGCGGTGTAGAATTGCTAAGGCTCAAACTGTTTGGCATACACTAAATGTCAAGCCAATCTTGTCATAAATAAGTGTAAGAACGAATGTTTAATCTGTCGTTTCCATATAATATGTATTACTATCAACTATCTAAGTATGACAGTGTTTTCGAACCATCGTTAATAACCAAAACAATTAATGTGTAATTCCTGTGGTAGTATTAGAAAATGACTACTCACTCCAGTAAACTTGAGAAGCCCCTTGGAAGAACTTGGGAATGTAGTTTTCCAGGACGGTTAAAGTGGAGTTGAGGTCTTCTAGAACTCCCACCACTGCGTAGTGTTTCTCAACAGCTCGCTTTGCTCTCTCCATTGCTCCAATTGTATTGAAAGGCCTGAAAATACAGAAAATGTTGCTTTAGTTTAAGTTTCATAGGATAGTGTTTCATCAAGGTATTCTAATAGTTGGTCACTTCTCCCGTGGCGAGAGACCTAGGCTATACCTAAGCACCAGCCAGGACTTTGAATTTAGTATAATTCTCCATAACGTAAAAGAAAGGATTAAAAGAGATTAAAAGATTTAAAAGATGGTTTATAATTATTTTTGCTTATTAATTATATCTGATTTTATATTGACATGTTTTCTTAATTCTAAAATTTCAAAATTATTTATTTGCCTAGCTTTATATCCTGTGTGAAGTATTTTAAGACCTGAATTTTTATCAAAAGTGTGATCATTATTCAAAAGATGATCAAAATCAGATTCACTATTTCCATTTAGAGCTCCGAGATGTTCTTTAGTTCTGACTTCAAAGTGTCTTCAAAGTGGGTTCTACTTAAATATTTTTCCACTCAACGGGTCTTTCCCGTTTAACGATATTGCAATACCTAATTCTGATAAACCCCACCCACTCTTACCCCTCCCCTCTCCTTCCACTTCTTCTTTCCAATTGTAATCTATATTTAATTTTTGACATTGGAGTATGCTTACTCCTGATGAGATGAACTTCGTTCATGAAACATATAGTTGTTGTATATAATAAAGTGATTTAAACAACGTTATTTGTGTTTTAAAGTTTTATTTTTAAACCTTGAATTGTCTTCGCAAATTTTTAGCAACGGCGAAAAAGGATAACTTTTCCAACTGGAATCCTTATTACTCACGTGCATTCATCCTCATGACCGCAGAAGAACAGGGTTTGCCTGCGATGGTCTCCAATTCCTTCGTGAGTCACTCCTTCCATGTACCGGCACTCCCTGTCTCCGCTCAATACACAGTCCTCAAAGTCCTGTAACACAAAATAAATATTATTTTATTTTAACAATACTTTTAATTCGGGGTAGGTACTTTCTTATTGGTTTGTCCAGATTATTTGAATGAGTTCCATCTAAAGTAAGTACCTACCTATGCATAAAATAATCAAAGCATTTGTTTTTGACAGATTGTTGTATTCTGTTGTATTGTGATTGGTTTATCTGTGGTTGTATCGTTGGAGGGAAAACATGGTTTAGGATTTAGGAGGGAAATGTATTTTTGAAAAGTTTGTGTTTTTTGGAGGTTATTAGTGCAATGCGTTGTGATAAGTGTTATTTAAAGATAATAAACAACAGTGAAAAACAATAATTTTCATTTTGACCAAAGGTACCTATTGCATTACATCAATGGGTATTGTGTCAAAATTATGGTACCTACTTGCCCGAAGAAAGCTTCGAACAACAATTGCATCTAAGATATTGACGTTTCTTTGGAGACTTTGGAAACATTTTTTTAAGTAACTTGAAATATGGTTTATAATATTTAAGTGGCTGCCTTTAAATCTTGTGATTGCAGTGGAAATTCGTTTTGATTTAGGAAATTAGAAACATACTTTTATGTATACTGCTCACAGAATTAATAGTATGAAATGAATACAGATTTCTCCTACTACCGGAAAATAAATTACTTTATTTATTCCCGCATTTCGGAAACAGCAGAAACCGCATCTTCCAGCCGCCAACGTGAATCGCTAGACCACAAATTGTCAGTTCCAGATGTGGTCCAGACAACACTTTGAAGAAACGGCTATTTATTTATGAATTTCTTCGGAATCTTTGATGAGAAAATCGATAAGCCCCGGGAAATCATTCACGCTACTTCCGACAAACGCCGCGCGGTCAAATTCACAATTTACCAAATTGAAAACGGTATAGTCAAGAATCAAATCATTTCTAGGGAGCTAGAAATTACGTAAGTAATAAGATTTTGATTTAACCGCATTCTTCACCTTAGCGAAACTCCGCAAACAGTTAGGTTCTTAGGTAATTCTATATTTCATTCTTGATCAATTCAAAAGCCGCTATTTTCCAATTTGTGAGATCGCCCCATTTCAAAAAAAGTATGTATATTATACCTTTACATAGTTTATTTTATTATTTCCTTTGCTTTTCACCCATTAAGTGTGATCTAGGATATATACAGTTCAGATTTTCTGTTGAAATTAGTAATATTTTTTTTAAAGTAAAATTTTAAGAAGTATTATAATAATAATATTGATAATTCAATATAGAGGAAAAAAGATATTTAAACATCAATCACTTCAGAACAAAATATGTAGATATCTGTATAAAATGTTAGGTAGGTAGGTACACGGAGAAAACTTACTGATATGAAATATTGTTTATTTATTAAAACCTGGTCAAATTATTCATTTTCCTGTTAAAAACGGGACTGGTGTCTATAACAAATGAATTGAGAAATTTCATAACAAAATAATAGTACACGAAAAATTTTCGCATCTCGTCCGTTATATTTATTCGGAAAAGACCAACTGCGTTGAACACGTGTTCAGATATGTTTTGAAATACTAATATTTTATCAGAAAATGGTAATGCATTCACATTTTTAACAGAAAAGTGATAAAAAGCGTAATCATTTTTCTCCGTGTACCTATATTTATGTACCAACCGTCGAATGGTTTCCGTGTAATTTTCAATATTTTCCGCGCGGCGTCAATCACCGCTGACATTTACCATCGTATCAATAGGTAATAATATTTTCATAATAAAATATTTTTCCAAATCATACGTATTATTTTAATATTGTTTTACTAACATTTTACAATGGAGAACTATCAGTATACAAATTCAGAGGAAAATATTTTCGCAATACGATTCCACATAAATTAATCGTTTTTGAAAGCATTTCAAATAAAATACTGTTCTTTGTTATTTTAAGATTTTAGTCTTACAAGTAAGCATATAAATTTAAAAATGTTAAAATTTTAAATGCAAAAATAAAGTTTTTAAGGTAAAATATGTACCTCCCAAAAATACTACAATTGTTTATTGTCGTAATTATTAATAACAAAATGATGTTTTTTTCCGTGACCTACATTACCTACCCGTGTAGACACGTAGACGTAGGTTCCTACTCAGCTAATTATATTATGTTTTAATAACCCTTAACCATGTACCTATTAATAGTAAAAACGATTTCAAGCTTTGTATTGACTGTCCATATCCCTGAATATAATAAATCTTCATAATAATAACCTCATCACGGTATAAGTAATATTAGTCACACGGACTATTCATTCTCAATTTACGTGGTAATGAAACGAAACTCTCTATATTAAAAACATTTATAGAAAAACCTCGGTTAGGTATATCATTATGTGGGTTCGATTTTGGAACGACAAGTGTGTTCATGAATGCTTCATTCATTTTTATGAATGTATGTTCGATTTTTGAACGAAAAGTTTGTCTTCACGAATGTTTCATTATTATGAATGTATGTTCGATTTCGAAACGATAACTTTGTCTTCATGAATGTTTAATTTTTATGAATTTATGTTCGATTTTTGAACGAACAGTCTTCACGAAAGCTTAAAGTTTATCGCGAATTTCAGATAACTGCTATAAAATAAAACCCCGTTAAAATTACTGTATCCTAGACAAAAAAAATCCCAATGAAACCTATGATACAGATTGCCGTATTTTTCTAATAAAATTCGTGTAGCACCGTTGGTAAGGATCATTGTACCTTGTTATAAAACGTGAAACTGTATGTTTTTCTGAAGAATTTTATAATTCGTTGTCGATGTTGTTTATTGTGGTTTAACGAGGAATATAAAGGTATACGTTGCAAAGGATAGCAAATGCGATATGATTGCCTTGAAATTACAAATTACTAAA
Organism: Hesperophylax consimilis; assembly: GCF_061612785.1. Classification (NCBI taxonomy): domain Eukaryota; kingdom Metazoa; phylum Arthropoda; class Insecta; order Trichoptera; family Limnephilidae; genus Hesperophylax; species Hesperophylax consimilis. The sequence goes on from NC_142842.1 coordinate 41,557,650, forward strand.
TTACTGGAACGAAAGATTATTATTTGGCGGAACTAATTCAACCACTGGGTGAATAGGTCTGATTGGGCGCTGGGTAGGTTTTCCTCGTGATCCTGGTACCTTTGTAAGCAGATTCTCATTACTATTTTCCGAGAGAATCGCGTACAATGTGTTACAGGGTGGGCTGATATTAAAGTTTATCCAAGAGAAATTAAAGTTTTTAATATGACAATTAAATCGTCCCACTGCCCTTAATATATTATGTGACATAGTCCTATTAGAAGTAAAACGCACGATGTACAAAATATACGTACATTGTACATATGAAAATATGGTAACCGGATAAATCATCACAATGATAATCACATCACATCTTCAAAAAGTTATATAAAGTCATGTAAAGTGATGAAAAATAAACTTTATTAACTGGGTTTAGTAGGATAGGTTAGGTTATGTTAAAAAAATCTTTCATCGTTTCTAATGACTTTATATCACTTTTTAAAAGTGTGTTGAATTCTCACTGTGTTGATTTATCATGGAACCATATCGCAAACTTTAGCCAGTGATTTCTTATCTTATTTGGGGTAAAAAAATAGATGAAATTTTGGTCTCCGTTGAAATATTTTAAAATTTGTTATTTTTTTTCAAACTAAATCAAAAAATAATTTCAAAAACTTTCATTGAAAATTTGAAAACGGAATAAGACACTAATATACCGGGTGTATCAGCAGTATCTGACAAATTTTAACCAGTGATTCCTGACCTTATTTGGAGTAAAAAAAAAATTAAAAACCAAAAAATACTTGCTGAACTTAATAACAATATTATAAAATTAGATTTATATTAAATTTAAAAAATAAATAAATGGAGTTCTACGAATTAAACACAGAAAAAATAAATTTGTCTCCGGTGAGTTTTTCCCACCTAAAAACAATTAAAAATAATATGACGACATGTTGCAAGTCAATTAATTACTTTTTAAGAGTTATACTGCATCCTCAAAAAAACTTTTTTTTCCATATACCGGTCCACCCTAATAAAACTTGTCTTATACAATACAATCATTTATACGCTGTCAAATGGCAGGTAATTGGATTTTTTCTTGTTCAAATAATATATAATTTGTATTTATACAAAAACGCAAAGCTTGGTGTGAATATTTGGTAAAGGAATGTGAGATTTGAGATCTAAATCTACCTCCTTGTATCCAATCCACTGTATTACATACCTATATCTTTTATCAATGCCCTTAAGGATTTAACATAATGCAAGTTAGTGTAATTTAAGTGTACATAATTTTAAAAAAAAATAAGAGAGAAATAAATTTAACTAGTAAGTACAACAAATTAAATGAAAAGAGAAAATAAGTAAGTATAGATAGGTACCTACATTTAAATGCTATGAGTATTATTACATTACTGTTAAACTAAAGCATGCCGGAGACATGGAAGTAATTATTTGCAATTAAAATATTGTTATATTAAACTAATTATTTTAAATGAATCATCTTTCTCTAAAATTAATTAAATAATAGAGCGGCCATTAAAAGCTCAAATCAATTAATTTTAATACCCACTGATATTACACTATGCACCAATTAAAACGTGGCAACTTTGTGGTAGCTTTAAAAATAAGTTCGATGAATTTTTTATGTAAACGAGCGAGAAAATTTTAAGTCATATCTGTTGAATGCTTCCTTGGAGAAATCTCGAACACATTACTCTCATAACTTCTTCTTGAATCGTTTCCTCGTAACTGAGGATCGTGACCCCCACTCCAATTATTTCACGTTCCGGACGCCTGTGATAATTTGCAAGAAGATGCAGGAAGAGTCAAGAAGAACCACAAAAAGCCAAAAAAAACCATGATGGGCTATGAAGGGGCTAGAAGATGCAAGAAAAGTTAAGGCGAGACAACAAGTGTTAAGAACTAAGAAGAGACAAGAAGAGACAAGAAGAGCAAATAAGAAACAGGAAGAGACAAGCAAGAAGAAGGAAAACACATTAAAAAATAAATCTCAATTAATTCCTTTATTCTTGCCCATCCTAAATTCCAATAATCCAAGATCCTTCCTATCCTAAGAGCACTTGTTCTAAGTCCTAACAAAAGAGTGCCTCCTGGTGTACAGGTCTCAGGGGAACAGGAGTGCTCCTGGCTAGAGTTATACAATCAAATCGCGTCGTTCACACTTCTTCACGTTCGTCATTCTTGGTCACACCAACACATTGATGATCTTCCCCGTAACTCTGATCTCACGTAATAATATCTGATCGATATAGATGCACAATATTAAAATTCAACCCAGTAGCTTGGTATTCTAAATGTATATGCTTCTATGAGGATTATTTGTATTATTTGTAAACTTATTAAAAATACATATTTAGAAATTTTTATTTTAGTAAATGTATTAAGAAAATGAATACTTGAATGTTCGATCGAAAATGTTTAGCATACTGACCTAAAACATTGTGAATAATAATGCATTTAAAAAGTGGAATTCACTAAAAAACATCGTAGTGAGAAAACCCGAGAAATAAATGCAGTAAATGATGATATTTAACAAAGGCAATGCTGTCTTACCAATTTAGCATTTAAATTTAAGCATCCTGTTAAAATGCTCATAACGACAGTTCTTAATATAAGTTCCATATTTAACAACAAAATATCTTTCCTTCCGTGACATTTTTTTTCACAGAGTCCATGGTCGAGGGTCTCGACTCTAAATCAGGATGTCACAGGTTCAAATCCAAGTGTGCGCAAGTAAACTTTATTTAATTAGTTTGTGTTATTTTACAAGTAATTCTTCAAAACTAATAGTATATGTTACGGCATGTTTCAGAGTGGAAGATACTCCAAGTAGCGCGCAGATGAAAGGCTACCTTACAGAATCGAAGTCGATCAAATTGAAATGGGTAAGGATTGCAGCTCTGTTTGAAAAGGTCTAAAGATAAGTTCCTCTTCAAGGTCCTCTTCGTTTCTTGAAACTTCATAATATGCCCCCGTACCTTGGTAACTAGTTGCGATCCTATATACTATATACCTAACGTCTATGATCTATCTCCAGTAGAGATGACACATCTATGGCACAGCTAGGAAGAGGTATTTCCAACAGAGAAGTTTAGTTGGTCAGATTATTGCTCACCATCTTGAGCCACTCTGGGTCGGGAAGCGGCAGGTCGGGGAAGGCTCGCTTCCTCTCCACGTAGTACCAGGGAGCGCGCACGTAGTAATACCAGGAGATGACGCGCTCTACGGGGTCGCGCACCAGATTAACGTAGATGGGCTCCGGCATGTTGTAGCTGCAACGTAGACATAACGAAAGTGTTAACCACTAAAGTGCCAAGACATTTACAAATAAATGCCTTGTGCACCGAAGATTTCCGTGCCTTTGGTTTTAGATTCGCCCGCGCTCACTGACTGGTTGAGGGAGAATTTTTGACTTCTCCAGCTCATCTGACTCTCTCAACCCATCGCCTTTGCACCGCAGTGGGAGGGATGGATTCATACGTCCATCACTCCTGGACACTTTGATTCCTAACCACCCCTCCTAACCTTTTCCTTCCCAGAACTTTCTTTCTTTGCTTTCCCTAAAAAGACCCTCTGCACAGCATCCAAAAGATGATGACATAAGCTTAATCAAAGATGACATAAGCTTATATAAAAAAAGTCGTTCAAAATTGTATTTTTTAAAGAAAACTAAAAAAGAGTATTTTGGGTAAATTTTTAAAATTTACATTCGACAATTTTTTGCTCTTGCGGATACAGGTCATTTGTAAATTTAATTTTAAACCCATAAAAATATTTTTTAATAATTTTAATTTTATTTACCATTTCGTTTGCAAAAATAATTAGCATTAAGCCAAAATAATTGCCAAAGTTGCCTCTAAAATGATGAAAAATCGACTTCTTTAATGGATTTTAAATTTTGAAACACAAATAAATAACATAACATAAATCCACACTAGATATTTGCTATACATTGTGATAAAAAAAATCATTGGTTAAGTATTTTTGCCTCAAATGCAAGTTTAAGTTTTGTATAATTTAATTTTATATTGATATTTAGTATCTAGGCAATGGCAAATGCATTCCCTTTACACCCATCTTTATGGGTGACTTGCAATCTTTTGAACATGGTCGTTTGGAATCTTAGGTTTTGCAAATCTGACAAAGGGAAACATGCAGTGCCTCCTGTGTAGAGTGACTATTGGATATCCTTGAGTGTTGACTTACGCAGTGAAATTGGTGAAGCAGACGTGCTTGATGTAGACCGAAGGAGGCTCGTAGGCAGACACTTGCGCCGCGAGCTGCACCTGGTCCGCCGGGGCCAGGCGAATAGTCTCCACGCGCTGCACGTGGTCCCGATGGAAACCTGCACGTGGATAAATCATTAGTCAAAACTAAATAAATAGTTTTAAATTGTTCATTGTATTGAATGTCACCATTTAAGGGGCCGATGATTCTAATAACTCCCGGTCGTGGAAAGGAAACGTTCATGGTACACACACCTTGATATTCGATGCACCCACCTTTTATATTTAAAATATAGGACGCGTAGCCACTTAACGATTACGGATGTGAACTTTCATAATAGGATAATACAATAATGTAAACTAGCAGTTAAAAACCCGCTCCGCGGGTTTTTGCTGCTAGGCCCTGCGGGCGGCACTTCTTGCACGGCACTGATATTAACTGTTATAGTACCTAATATAATTTGTTCATAAGAGACTTGCAGTGCTTAAATATGTGTTACAACCGTCAATGTCTATAAGTTGAATCAATATCGTATAGTTTGTCACAACAATCAAAGATAGTTATAACAAAGTTGACTGAAATGATAGATTATTACATATTGATTAATTGTACCCGTGTTTATGGATAAAAGGAGGGTAATTGTGCGATGAGATTAACAGTCGGTTTAATTAAAAGGTGTAAATTTTACTCCAACTGGTGGTAATTCTTTACCTAAAACTGTTACTGTATCTAATAAAGTTTAAAGTTAAAATATATATACACCTTCATCAGGAGAGTAAAAATCTATATATAAAGGTAGATTATTACAATATAGCGCCCCTGAGGTGATATCTCACAAAAGCGGCGCTATGCAAATTGTCCAATTAATAAATAAATATAATGTTTACATTTTATTATGTAAGTATGCATTGATATACAATGGAAATAGATAAAACAATGTTATCCTATTAAACTTTATTTTATTAAAAAACAAATAACTTTTTTAACATCACTTTATTATATACAACCAATACATGTTTCATTAACGAAGTATACACCGAAGTCAAAAATTAAATATAGATTACAATTGGAAAAAAGAAGTGGAAGGAGGGGGGAGGGGTCAGAGTAGGCTGGGTTTATAAGAATTAGGAATTACCATATGAAAGACCAGTTAAGTGGGAAAATATTTAAAAGAGAGTTTATAAAAAAAAATTCTTGTTAATTATATCTACTTTTATAAACATGTTCTCTTATTTCTAAAATTTCGAAATTATTTATTTGTGATGCTTTATATCCTGTGTGAAGCATTTTAAGACCTGAAAAAAAATTGCATAAAACAATATATTCATAAGACAAATAACATTTAATAACGGTTATTCTAATAAATTGAAAGTTGAAATACTAAATAAAAAATTAAACATATTCTCTTCAAACGGTATTTTTATCCCATTTCTTAAGATATAAATAAACAATCAGGATTAAAGCATCGCAAATAAATAATTTTTAAATTTTAGAAATTATAAAACATGTCAATATAAAATCAGATATAATTAATAAGCAAAAAAATTATAAATAATAATGAAAAGTGCCATTGCAAAGTTTAAATAAACTTCCAGAAGAAATCTTCGAAACGCTTAATGGTCAAGTAATTTTGCATATTTAAATATTCGCGCCAGTTATTTGGTTAGTTTTTACACCGCCAGAGGTGCGCTCTGTGTCGGTTAGCTATTGCCGGCCATGTTGAATGAACGCGTGCTTTTTTCGTCAAACGTCAAACGTAATCACGTAATTGTGGATAATTTTCACTGTAATTTAATTAATCCAATGGATTATAAACTTTCTAAAACATATTTTCTTCGATATTATCCAAAAATTATATGAGGAGAAACGATATTTTTGAAGAAATATCGTATTACATGTGGCGATTCTTTTTCAGTATGAAATCGTGTCTTAATTTTTAATGTCTTATTTTTTTTTGTATCCAGTCGCCTGCAAACCGAAATGAACCTTACGGTTGCTTAAAATTGAGGGGCAGATTGGTATTTTTTGCCTGCAGACCCCCAATGCAGAATTTATCCGAATCACATAATATGAATTTGACCAATCAGAGAGCCTACATCGTCCAGACGCTGGGACAATAATATTATCAGATACTAAAAGAATAAGAAAAAAAAAAAACTGTTGCTGATCTGAAACAATAAAAGTTAACTTCTTCTTAAAAGAGGACACAAAAAACATTAAAAAACCTTCTTGGGAAAATTATTCTAACCAAAGGTATTTTGCTCTGGAAATCATGGTACACCAATGTTAAAAAATATACATAATTTCATGTATTCACATTAATTTAATTTAAGAAAGTTCAGCCATGAGAAAATTGTTTCAACGTCATAGAATATTTATTTTCAAAACAAAATAACATCAGATATGTTGGAACTTATCGTTATGCTTAGAACGGAGTTTGAATTTATTGCGACTATAGCGAAATGAAAGCGGTGTTCCATTTTGTTCCCAGTACATGTCGTTTTTTAACGTTAATTTAACCTTTTTCGGCCTCCGTCGATTTCGGGGACCATCACATTATTAATGTTAAAAACAAAATTAAATTGACTTGAATAATTAAAATTGAATAAGTCAATTCCGTATCTCCCTCTAGTGCAAAGACATAATACGTGGTAATGAAACAAACAAACGTAAATCGAGAAATACGTATCAGGTGAACTAAGATTGTAAATTATTGTTTGTCTGTCTTAAAATGAGAATTTCCTAGATGATTTTTTCCTATGATTTCTCACTTAAATTAATTTCGCTACTTCAGGTAGACTGAGAGCCTGTCACTAAAAGTTCCAACCTAAACAGTGGCGATTCGTGGCCTATCTCATTAAAAGTTTAATCGAAGATTAGAAAAGGGGTAAAAAATCCATCAGAAAAAAAACAATTATGATCTTTCCGGTGTTATAGATATTTTCTATAGATCTGAAGGATTCTCATCACATCAATGCACTAGAGATTAGCGACCTAGCGACAATTCGACAACGATTAATTTAATCTTATATAATCTTATATTATCTACTAAATACTACAACTAGAATTACAATTTACAAAAGAAATAGGTATTTTTTTAAAATTTATAACAGTTTCATCTTCAGTACTTAACTTATTATTATTAACTGCATATAACACGACGATGACAGAGAAAAATTAGTTGATTCTTCCAAAATAATTTTTATTACATACATTTTATTCTCATAATCGCTGGGCACACGGTCACCTAGTAAAAACCAAAGGTTGGCAGGTCTGCCGCTCTGGCGCCACGCCTAGTATGTTTTATATACTATTTCTTAACAGAAAATTGTGACATTCAAAACACTTCTTTCGGACTCGCTATTGGGAATTATTTATTTATTTATTTATACGCCTAAAAAGGCTTTTACATAGAAGTGATACATGATGCAGTACAATAAGAGAATATGTATTATACAGGAGATATTGACAGTAAATAGATGTAAGCCATTTTAAAGAAGGTAAAAAATACACACTTTAAATTGTGATTACAAGTATAATGAGAAAATATTAAAAAATATGAAGCAATATTAGTAAAACGTAAGAGTAACATAAAGTAAAAAAGAAATTACAACAACACTACATATAAGACAAATCATTAAAACTAATTTACCAACGCTACTCTAATTTGTAGGAATCAACAAAGTGTTGGTGTAGATTATGCTTAATTCTATATATGGAGTCAATAAATAAATCAATAGCACTCCCATACTTGTTGCCCAGATCATGCATCCTATTGGTCAGTGAGTGTGTCTGATAGTTGGTCGAGTATGTATTACAGAAAAATGTTATATTTTGTCTTGTATTCCTAGTCGGCACATGTAGTTTAATAGTGGCAAGGATGGCAGGACTATCAATTAAGTTGTTAATGACTCTGTGTAACACAACCAGGTCTGAAATAATTCTCCTGTCAGACAGTGTTATTAGATGCAATGGATTCATCAAACTGACATAATTAATGTAACATAATTAATGTAATTATAATTTGGACGGGTGGATTTTTTAATACGGAATTTGAATGACGCGTTGTTTACTCCGAGGTAAAATGGTAACACAGGTTTATCTTATTTTCTTAATCTTTTATGGCAGTTCACTGCACAAATGCACCTTAGAGAAAATTGCCGATGATTCTAAATACACTTTTTGTTACATGCGCCGCTCATGGGGAAGAAAGAGATTTAGAATTACTTAACTTCAGTAAAAAGATGACATCTGACCACTGACGTTAAATTCCTCTGTGCGTCTTACGATGATGGCTGTTTTTTATACCGCTTAGTTAATAATTGCTTTCTTTGAACGGTCGTTATCAATCTAGTATCTGTACAGTCGCAGTCGTTTGACCTCTAAATGAAAGGCATAGCTCGCCACCGTCCTGAGCTCATTCCGTTAGCATTCGCCAAGTCTAGTGCGTTAATGAGATTTTTTTAATAACTTTTATTATCATTAGCCTTACTAATAGAACATGTTTTTTTAATATGTAATCATCACATTTAAAGTAGGTCCCTGCATTTTTTATCAGACATGCTTTATACCGATTTCTATTTGCAGAATAAATCAATAAAATACTAGTCAATAAAATATAAAACTTTTAAGTATGAACTCAGATGCCCCAAAAATTCACAATATCTACATAATATGTGTTTTCTGAAAACCGTATTTTATTTTATTTATTCAAAAATAACGGCACAAGTGCTATTTACATACATCATAGATGTTGACGGTCATGGTACAATGTAGAAAGAAGAAGAAAAAGACAAAATATAAGATTATATAAGTAAAAAAGACAAAATAAAAGCGAAAATATACTAGTTCAAAGTTAATGAAAGAAATAAAGAAAAAAACAAAAAACCTGTTGTGCAGTGACCTCGTCAAATTATGTACTGCTAAAATGATTAATTAGTTCAGCTTTATACATACTTCAATAGAGGCCTACTAAAAATATCAGCTGACATGGCATAAGAGGCACCAATGTTGTGTAATTTATTTATAACATTGTTAAAACCGTGGTATAATTGTCTTTATGGAAACTTGATATAATTGTAGTAACATGAAAGTTAATCAATATTAACATATCAGGGCTGTTGAGTGACTAGATCTGAATACCTAGATACTCCCCCTACTTCTTTTTCCTCATCTCCTTCCCATCCTCACTATCTTCAGTCTCACAACATACCCCAATTTGTGATGCCATAGTCTCACTGGCTCCAGACGGATGGAAGCAGTTGGGACTCTTGTGCGGTATTTACATAACAAAATTGAGGAGATAATCGTCAGATTAAGTCTGTCTGTTTGTCTGTCAGTCTGCTGAAAGTAACTGAAGGTCGTGGTTTAAATTTCCTGAGTGCGCGAGGAAAGTATATTTAAATTGTATGTGAAAAATTAGTGTCTTACCAAAGCGATTCCTAAGTGATAGTCTCCTCAGTAGTTCCATGAAGGTCTGACTTCCAACCTTCGGTACCCTGTTGAAGAACAGGATGTCCAGCCCAGCGTGAGCCGTGTTGTTCAGCTTATGAGGAGACAGATACTCCATCTGCAATTTAAAAAAAAATTACCATGATAACATATTTATATATTCGGATAATAGAATTAATGTATTCATGTAATTGTGGAATTTGTGAAATGCGTCACCAGCGTTAGTGATTTGATCATTAAAATATTTTGTAAGGTTTTGTAAGTTTGTTGTAATGAAATTTTACTGTTCTATTATCTTGTATTACTCCATTAAATATAACAGCAACTCGACTACACCATCATGTAATATTACCGATGAAGATTTAAGGTTTTGTTAACAACGTTGGAATCTTAAGGGGATGTAATGCAAAATGTTGTTTTTGGTTTCGAAATTTGGTCGTCTTGAAATATTACAGATGCTTTAATTAAATGAACACGTCTTGGCCTTTGTCTTTTTATAAGCCTAGAAGAAAAGTATATAAAAGAAAATCCTACAAAAAATTCTTTGACGTATAAAATCTCTTATTAAGTACTTACGAAGCCCTTTTCGGACGTGGCTTTTCTGTGTGATGTTTAAAATTAAGTTAATTTAAAGATTATGATCGGAAAACTTTTTAATATTTGTGCCTGAATTTCAAAAAGTTAAATAGAATTTGGAGATGTTTTTTTTACCCGAATCCGAATATTTCACGTCGAGTTTGATCGCGATATAGAAGAAAATCTGGGAAGTTATGAGCTATATCACAATGGTATAATTGACTGTCTCCACTGAACGACCAAAAATATATAATTCTATAACATTCTTTATAGTTCCATTCAACAGCCTAATTAATTGGCGTGCCGTTCCAATCCTCTATGATTCATTGACCTTTCACATTGTCTTCCTAATGATGTCCTTCCAGAACTTCCTTACGGGATCAATATGAGAAACGCACATTAGGCACTCTTTGTCGGTATCTGAAGTCGGCAGTCTTCCGTTTGACGATGGATGTCATAGTCTCTTGCGTGTTGGCTTGGCTCACAATTTGGACATTCTGTTTGAAAGAATCCAATAAAATAGGGTTTTCCAATTAGAGGTGTTATTTTAAATAGCCCGCTATTTCGGTAGATGTTACTTTTGAAGCTGTCATTTTTTTACATTTGACATGTAGAAACTACGTTATTAATAAAGATGGAACGATACACGCTTCAACAACGCATTGAAATTATTAAAATTCACTATCATTAATTATTAGAATTCCATCGAAAAATCATCTTGAGTGATGAGGCCCATTTCCACCTCGGTGGCTTCGTCAACAAGCAAAATTGTCGCATCTGGTGGGGCTCGGAAAACCCAAGAGTTATTGTTGAAAAGCCTCTCTATTCTCAACGTGTGACTGTTTGGTGCAGTTTATGGTCCGGCGGAGTCATTGGACCTTACTTATTCGAAAATGAGGCTGGAGCAACAGTTACGGTGAATGGATTGCGCTATCGAGAGATGATTAATGATTTTTTTATGGCCGAAATTGGATGGTACTGATCTGGACAACGTTTACTTTCAACAAGACAGCGCTACGTGCCATACAAGCAACGAAACCATTGATCTTTTACGAGAAAAGTTTATTTTAATATCAAAATAACACCTCTTATTGGAAAACCCCGTATAAGCATTTTTCTCCTGGTCTTAGGACCATTAATTTAACAGTCTGTTAATTGAACATTGATTTAACAGTCTGTTAATTGCCTCCTATTAGAAATAAGTTTTCGCATCCTTAAAAAATATGTGCGAGTACCATAGAAAGCAGTGAAAAACTCAGTATCCTATATTTTAATAAATTTTGTTCTTATTGCCGAGGACTTATATTATAGGATGCTGCCATAGGATAACCAATTTACTGACTTTGGACTCCTGTGTGAATTAATAATCTTTAATTTACCTTTAGCCGTAAAGGATAGTGTAGAATGCGGACCTATCACACGTGTTAGATGCTGCAGGGAGATAGATTAGATACACTGATAAAGGAAGGACGCAAGATCTACTGTCGATATGGGGAGAAATATCCGGCTCTTCGGTGTAAAACAGTGAAGGTATTACCAAACAAGTTTTCTATTCCGAAGGTAATATGCCTTTCTTATTACTTCCATAAATTGCAGCGAACTAAACCTCGACAGGTTGGAGTTTCTCTTCAATTGTACGTAACTAATTTAGTTGGCACCTGGTAAGGCTAAACATGATTGGCTTGTATCAGCACAACGTTACTTGCTCGAAGTAAAAAAGTCACTTACTTAATCAACATTAATGCAATATATTTTACTCACTGGTTAGATACCGAATTTGAAAAGGTACACACGATTACATAGTTTTCATTTATTGCAAAAAGGTGAAGGTAGCTTATGTCTAATTTAATAATTATTCTAAATGATCTTTCTCGAAACTGACGCATTAATACCGGAAAAAAATATGTTCTTATACCCTTTACTCTTCGCCATTGTAGAAAGTTGATTTCATTAGACTTCCTAGTAGGATTTATACATGTTCATATCAATGATCAGAATCACGAGATTGTGGATGATTGGCATGCCACGTAACAGTTAATTTTTAGATTATTTTTGCGCGAGCATGATAAGCTACAATAATTATCAACCCATTCACAAACATTTGCCTATTTGAATTAGCTATATTTACATTTTTTTCGTAAACCTTCACTAGTAATTTTCATTTTTGTTGTATTAGAACTACCTCTCGTACGTCTAAGACGCTAAACAAACCTAAATCAACAGTTCACGCCACCGACAAAAATGAATTTTCCGAGTCTGTTTTCAAAACTAGTACACAAGCCATTTAAATTATTGATATTATAGAAACAAACAGTATATTGGTTACAATGATGAAAAAATTTACAGGTACTAAATATTTCAAGTTGGGTATGACATGTTTCCTTATAATGTCTTGTATGTGGTATGTATATTCAGTAATTACCAGGTGACGTGTGTAGGTGTGTATGTGTATTTGTATGTGCATTGAACAGTTAATATTATTGACATGATTCTACTTTTAAATTTTGACAGTAAGTCCGAAAAAATATCTATGTTAGAATTTAGACAAATATTAATAACTATATGAAGAGCACGGTTAATTATGTAATTTTATGTTGCATTTGTTTAGCAATTGAGCGTGTGGAATAGCACTATATATTATATATACAAAGGTATATTAAAATTAATTAAAGACATAAGTTCGGAACAGTCGACGTTATTGTTTACAATTCAATTTATGTAAATCATCTACAACCGCCTTCAAATGAAAAAAAATTGGAACGTAAAGGGTCTGATACAAACGGTTTCTCTCTATAATGCATTATTTATGGTCTTACGTAACATAAACTGATATTACAGTAAAAAAATAGTATGAATCTGTTGAGTGCTGAGTTAAGGTGTGCTGATAGATTGATTGTAAGTTGTAACTTCCTAGAATAGAGGCGGATAGGTGAAGTTTTCCTAATTAATTAGAGCGAAAACAATATGTTATGTATTGCATCAGCGAATCATTATTATAGATCATTCCGTTGGTTACGTGTTTTCCGTTATTGTGCTCAGTGCGCATGCTCGGTCACGAGATATGATAATATGCAAATGTTTACGATAGTACTACTGAGGGAATCAGTATAAATTTTACAGAGTAAGTTATATTTTACAAACAATTTAAAAAATGATCTGGTATAGAAAACAAGTAAGAATATCACAATACTACCATTAATCATATCAAGATTAGGATTTATTTATTTATTAAAGCCATATTGGGCTTTTACAATAAGATTATAAATTAAATTAAAAACTACAGTAACTTAAAATTTCAAATCTAAAAAATAAAAATAACAGGCTAACTGAAGAACGCCTGAAATAAAATTAAAATAAAAAAGATATTGTAAATACAGCATGTGCATAAATTATGATATATCGTTTACTAAAAAGAGTTCAAGTGAAGTCTGTGAATCATTTCCATGACAGAATTCAACACAAAATTATTGTTTTGAAACAAGATGTTTCATCCAGTATGCTTCGGAGGTAAATGTAATGTCAACTAATTAATGACATCAGGTCAGTCCAATCTAGAATTAACATCTTTGTACAATAAAACAAGATCAAATATTTTTCCCAAGTTAGATAAATTGAGTACACGTAAAATTTCATGAATTCATGAAGATCATTATTTTGAAGTAAACCAATATTATTGCAATTTAAAGTAGTGTGTCTTCAGAACAAGTTCCAATAATACTTGTGTATTATACCATTTACCCTTTTAACTCGTAATAATTTGATAAATTTTTCATTTATTTCTTTATAACATTTACTCAACTATATATTTCTTTTACTACGGGCAAGTTACTAAGTGTTCCATGATTGCACAAGCAACATTTTGCACTTACGATGATGGAAGAAAGAGGAATTCAAAAATTGTCAGGTTATTCGTGATACAGGAGTGTTCAAGAAAGTAGAATTCAAATACTGGCAGGATGTTCGTAATATAGAAGTGTTCAAGAAGGAGGAATTCAAATAATGTCATTTTATTCGTAATTCTGGAGTGTTTAAGAAAGTGAAATTAAAATAGTGTCAGAATATTCGTAATGCAGGAGTGTCCCAGAAGGAAGAGTTTAAATACTGTCTGATTATTCGTAATTCAGGAGTGTTCAATAAGGTGGAATTCAAATACTGTTAGAATACTCGTAATTCGAATGTTATCAATAAAACTTATTTACTAATTTCAGTTGTGTGTTTTGTGTAGCATTGTAGACTTGCGTGAAATTATTCACGTTTAATGAACGCCTACTTGCTTTGAATATAAGTGTCATTTACAAAATTGGAATCAGTTGTGTGATGAATATAGACAGACGATAAACCAAAATAGTAAATGCAACCTGTCCTAAAATGAGTTTAATAAGGAACAAGAAATGGATATAATAACAAATAAAAAACATAATAATACAATATTTTAACTATAAGGTACGCATATAGATAGAGTCAACTTTGGCGTTCCAAGTATGGGCCACGAATATCGGATCATTGTTCGATGTGAGATAACTCGGACTACAACTACAAAATGATTACACGCACGTTGAGATATTGTACAAGCAGTACTGGAAAATTTAGGGAAATCAATGATATCAACTTTCATCGGGAAGTAGGGTTTTACCATAATCAGTGGTCATGTAAATTGACATATTAATGTTAAAAAATAGTAGAGCATTTTGCGACGGCGGGCGGCCGCCTGTCACCTTCGACTCGTTCGTTGAGTTCGTTCCCGGTCGGATTCGGGATTCGAGCGACATCGACTGCCGCCTCACTCCCCTTCCCACTTCCCAAATTAATTAATTTTTAATGAAAATTAATTTTGTATGGCGATTATTTATTAAAGTTAATTTTATAGTAAAAAAACTCTTTAAAGTTCTCTTCAAGTTCTGTTAATATTTCAGTACTGTGCTTCAATCGGCCTATCATGAAAAAAAATGTTCGAATTCTGTGAAACAACAACTAGCGCTTCGAAAATAACTGGAATGGTGAAATTTTTTTCACATTAAATGTAGCCATTTGCTATAAAATTACAAATGTAATTATTTTCATGCTATTCAAAACATAAAACGTGTACCAAATTGCCCAATAAAATCGTTAACTATTCACTTTTATTCGCTTCGTACTACAAACGTTTAAACGCTAAGTTAATAAGTCAATCAGTGCTAATGATCCATCAGTTTACTCTGGTGATGAACGCAAAGTGTTAAATTACAACATGGAAAGTGTTAACGACCGCTAGACCTCTAGTTCTATGAGCCAATACAAATTGCTCGCCTGAGTTAATCGATCTCCTATCATAACTAATATCTACTGGTTACTTACTGGTTAAAACTCGTGGGAAGAAGAACTATCCGTCAAACGATAAAATAGCACGGATAATAATATTAGCTACACTGCACTGTCTGCTAAGCTTCCTTCCATTTTCAACTGTTACTTGTTTATTGGTTTATATCTCAAAAAGCCTAAATGGTCTTGAAAATACCCATGTTGTAGAAGAGAGGAGACACCAGAGTCAGGCAAACCGTTCTACAGACGAGCTCTTGATCTCAAGAACGAGTCGTAGAAACGATTCTCGTGTGAGAAATGTCAACCATGTACAAATGTTAGGGGCGCGTTTGGCATATTTTCACCGGTGCCAAAGTGATCGGTGACGTTAGTACCACAGATCATCTTTCATTGAAATACTAGTAGAGCAAAGACTGCTCTAAAGATTGCAATCTGCTGTTAAGATAATTAAACGAATCGTCCGTTTCTGCAAAAAGCCAAGTATTTTTTACAATTATTTTGGGGCCCCAGAAAAGAGGTTGCTCCCAAAATTAATAGAGGTTATCTACGGCTTAGCAGACGAGGATTACAATTAAATAGAGGTTATCTGCGGCTTAGCAGACGAGGATTACAATTCTTTCATTTTATCTTATCATATTCCTATTCATATTATCCGCACATTGTGTTCTCATCTTCGGTCATACTGAAAACAATTTTTTTATTCGATATTCGGAAGGCACGTACCTGTACCTGGGTGCTTCAATAGCAAAAAAGTGAAAAGACTTCTTACTGGTATTTTGTGATTAAGTTACCGTGGAAAGATCAATGACTAGTGAAATGAAAGTACCTACCTGTTTTTTTAACACCTGCCATTTTGAATATTCCGGCACTGCCGTTTTGGTTAATATTGAGGACGAATTTCAGTGCATTCAAATTCGCAGCAGTACCTACTCGCTCTCTCCATCTCTGTCATAAACGGACGCATTGTATTATTTTGTAACCGCAAAAGAAAAAGTCACTTAATTCTACGAAATAGCATTTCATTTTACCGAAAAGAATTTCAAGTGTCGATTAAAAAATAATCGTTTATTTCTAAATAATACACTTTTGAAGGAACTTAAAAATTCATTGCTCCCATCACTTAATAATTGGGCATAAGTGATAATTTTTCCTTATTGGAAAACGATTACCATATAAATTATCTAGGTGTAAAAATTGATTAAAATTTAAAATGGACTGAGCATATTAAATATATATATTTTTTTTAAACTACGTTATTTCTTCAAAATTTAATAGTAATGTTCTCGGTAAAAATACTAGACTCTTTTTCAATCGCTCTTAGAATACGGCATATTCGGATGGGCCAGTGCAAATGACAATATCCTAAAATCACTTATTTAAACCCAAAAGCCATAATGAAAATTATTCTAAAAGTCACCGTAAGAACTAGCACTGACGAAATCTTCAACAAACTTAACATCATGTCACTTAAACAACGCTATTCTAGAACAATACTCATTTACATTCATAATTACAAAAGACATGAAATAAAAACTAGCATATATATTAGAAACACTAGATCTCAAGGTCAAAAACATATCCATCCAGCAACTACAACATACAACATTTGGAGAAAAAAAGCTTCCTATAATATTGTACTAAACTCTGCAAATACAAACTGAAACTAAAACCTCTCAACCGAACAAAAAAAACACCATTTAAAATATTTATAATTATTTCAGAAAAACACTAATTAATATATTTATAATTAAGTACTTTATATTTTTCATACTACTAAATTTTAATAAAATGTAAATGAAATTCTCAGCTTGAAAGATCCCAGTGAGGATATCATTATATCTATATGTTACAAAAAAAGTAAATAAAACACTTATTATTGAAATTAATAAAATACTTAGTTTTTACCACTTTTATTGTTTATAAATACCAAAATGTTTCATGAGCAACTCTCACTTCTTCAGGTTTTTAATAATACTAATAGAGTATTGATATTCACTTCTTCAGGTTTTTAATAATACTAATAGAGTATTATTAAAACCCTGAAGAAGTGAGCGTTGCTCATGAAACATGTTGGTATTTATAAACAATAAAAGTGGTAAAAACTAAAAATTTTAATAATTTCAATTAAAATGGTGCCACAAAATAAGTTTGCTGTGTTAGAAGAAGCACTTATTATTATTATAATTGTTTATGTATTTGGAGTATTTGTTGGTACTTCAGTGTATGAGAGAAATGGTTGTGCGAATAAAAAATGTTCGTATTTCATTGTTAAATATTGGCACTGGTTCCGGATGTGAATATTTGCAATGATACTAATTTTTTTCTTGAAAATTTTTATTGATGACAGAAAATAAATAAATATGCTATTAAAAATATGTTAATTGGCTTATGATATAACTCATACAATTTCAACAAATAATTCCCCACATCAATACAAATTTAGGATCGAAATACCTATTGTACTCGTATATCTCTCAACAGCAAAGAAATTTACCGCTTTGTCATTGAGGTTATAAAAGCGTATTTCATACCCATAATCGTTTTTGGGATTACATAACAAAAGGTTTCGGCCTTGCCATCGCGTTTAGTTCAAAGTTCCCCTACCTTTCCGTGACGTATGCGTGTAGTAGACAAGCGTACAAACAAATTAAAAAACTTAGGCTTATAACATTCATAAATCAGAATTAAATGTCGAGAGCATTGAACTGCTTGAATCAGCTTTACGTAGGGCGTAACGCAACTAATGATTTTAAAATGCCTGTGGTGTTCAGGGGAGTGCCGAACATTTTTGTCAGTCTTAAAAAATTGTAAAATAACAATAACTGTTTTGTTAGGAAAGATTCTAATATAAAATGTATAGGGGAATTTCTTTTAGAAGGAAATGATACATTGCAGAGTCTCCATCTTCTATCTTAGTCAAACGTCTGGTATCTATGTGAGGATATTGTGTCAGCTCTTTATTAGCAGCCGACACATACCTGGTCGGATGACGAACCTCGTGCTGGCACTGTTGGTGGACGTGGTGGACTCTCTCGCTGCAGCAGCTGGTCCAGGTTTTCAGCACCTGGTATTCTTGCTGCAGAGTCTCCATCTTCTATCTTAGTCAAACGTCTGGTATCTATGTGAGGATATTGTGTCAGCTCTTTATTAGCAGCCGACACATACCTGGTCGGATGACGAACCTCGTGCTGGCACTGTTGGTGGACGTGGTGGACTCTCTCGCTGCAGCAGCTGGTCCAGGTTTTCAGCACCTGGTATTCTTGCTGCAGAGTCTCCATCTTCTATCTTAGTCAAACGTCTGGTATCTATGTGAGGATATTGTGTCAGCTCTTTATTAGCAGCCGACACATACCTGGTCGGATGACGAACCTCGTGCTGGCACTGTTGGTGGACGTGGTGGACTCTCTCGCTGCAGCAGCTGGTCCAGGTTTTCAGCACCTGGTATTCTTGCTGCAGAGTCTCCATCTTCCATCTTCTATCTTCGTGTCACCTGTTCTTGTTCTTAATTTTACTTAACTTGACTTCAGTTTATTTTTGTAATATTTACCTATATTTTTTGTAATACCTGCATCAACTGTAAAGCGCCCCTGAGGTGATATCTCACAAAAGCGGCACTATACAAATTGTCCAGTAAATTAATTAATAATAAATTCCTGTATTTTGTTTGCTTATTTATAACAGTTAAATTTTTTTGTTAGATTGCTTTCGGAAAGAAAGACAATTATTAAATTTAACAATAACTGTTTTTAGTAGAACTTAACACACAATCGATGGTAATTAAAAGTTTAATAAAAAATACATATGTTTGATAATATAAATATATGAATACATAATAAATAACTTTTGTTGTTGTGGAAATATGTTTTTTAAATCCAGCACGCCCCTGCTACATTGCCTATCTACAAGAAGTATGGATGTATGTTGGTTTATCGTAACATTAATTGGATGGTATGATAATTGACGCGTATAAGATGCATTATGCATATTACCTGTATGCCTACAGCCTGCTCTCGGTTACCTGCATCTGCCTCACAGTTGCCCTTACACAATGTACGTTGCGTCTAGACTTCTCGCTGGACTGCCCATTATTAGAAGATCGCTCTCACTTATTAGCTGCAGAGTGCTTGCATTATAAAGTGAACACCTTTTAATCGAGAAAACGTGCGTACCTTCCCTTGTACGATTATATTGAGTCAAATCATGAAAAACATACCTGTTAATAAATATTAATAATAAAGTATCTAGGAATCGTAATTGACCATAATCTTAGATGGACACATCACATCAAACAAATCACAAATAGACTCCTCAGAACAATACACATTTTCCTAAACATAAGAAACATATATAAAATAAAACAATTGAAAACAATATATTTTGCACTATGCCAATCAATAATAGAACATGGAATAATTGCTTGGGGAGGAGCAACAAACGCAGCTATCGCTCAAATAGAAATCGTACAGAAAACGATATTAAAGGTAATACATAAACTAACCGACACAGACCAAATATTTAAAAGCTGTGACGTACTTGATATACGCCAATTATATGTTAAAACACTACTAAACTACATTTTCGACCAAAAAAACAAACCCCAATAAACACAAAATATCACTAATAGACCGGTCAGACAAGCGTACAAAGAAAACATAAAAACTCCGACGGTAAACACTACCTTTGGACAAAGACACCATCAATACCACGCTATTAAAGCATTCAACAGTCTTCCACTTGAAACAAAAATTGAGGAAAAAAAAATAAATTCAAACACAAAATAAAAAAAATGGACTAAAGAACAAAAAAGACAATATTACCAAAATTCTATAACATAAAAGAATAAAACATATACACGCAACACAAAAAAAAATAAAACAAGCAACACGCACAAACACATAAATCATTATAAATGCCGATTTCCATTCTCTGTGTTCTCAAAATGTTCTTTTTTAATAAAATGACCGAATGAATGAATGCAAAAAAAAATAAAGCATACTAGCTAACCATCACGCCGGACTTTGTGGAAGGGGTAGACAAATAGGATGGACCGCCAAACAGCTCGGTCTTGGCATAAACCCCTTGCCTCATTCAAATTCATACATTGTCTTATATATACTCTTCTATTATTCTGACCCTTGACATGACCCAACTCAGTGAAACATGCCATGTCTTCATAGGGCGTCCCCTACTTCTTCTACCATTCACATTTGCGTCATATATTCTCCTTACACTCCTTTCTTCGTGTATTTGCTATACATGCCCAAACCATCTAAGCGTTCCTTTCTTAATCTTACTCATTACGTTTACATCAGCCTTAAATTCTTTGCGGATCTCCACATTTCTCACACGATCATACATTGCTTTATCACACATACGCCTCAGGGATCTCATTTCTACACTATTCAGTCTATTTTTATTCTTCCTCTGCCAATTCCGTGCCTCACTTCTATACATCAGGGTAAGCATCAGGACTCCATTGTGGACTGTTAGCTTCGCTTCCTTGGATAATTTTTGCTAGCGCCAACCGCGTTCAGCCCTCCATGAATGGAGTTACCTGCATTTACCCTTCTTTTAATATATCTTGTCAGCCTTCCCATCTCTTGTAAACATACTTCCCAAATACACAATAATACATCCACCTGCTCCAAGAATCAATCATTCACAATTATATTGCACACTGTTTTCGCACTCTCTCTTTCAAACACCATGACTTTAGACTTACTTACATACATTATAATCGCAATCTTCATACATACTTCGAGACAAAACTAACCCTGAAAAAACTAATCAAGACATGTCACAAAATAGTAAAAATGCCTCTGTAAACTTTTCAATTTGTTATCTTCTCCACGATATATTGGTGTATAACCGTTTTATGGAGAACATAAAAAAATGTATTTTTAAAATTAATCTACACAATAATGTACGTAGTTTAACGTAGGTATTTTTGGATAAAATAGAATTTGATTTTTACAATATTCTTTTGATGCTGTTTATTAGGGTGCATTTTTTCTCGTGTGATATTAATTATTGATTTTTATAATAATTAACAGCAAGTCGAAAAATCATTCGGGTGGAATTTTTCTGAACTAGAAACAATACTCGAAGATATCTGAAATCTTTTTAGGTAGAAGATTTTTTAATTCTTTTTAAACATATAAGAATAAAAAAAGTCGACTGACTGTAAAAATATTAAGCCGAAATCGGTTGAAACCGGTAACTGTTGAAAAACAAAATAAGTGAAAAAATTTAAAATTGTTTCAACATATCCATTGACTAAATATGACTACTTCAATAAATATATCATATCAACCGGTATTTTATATTCTTTAATTTGTTTGCGTAAAAAAAATAAACAGTCTTTATTCATGCTTATTTTAAGACCGATACAATAGACAACTGATTAAAAAAAGAGAAATATAACATAATCAGTTCTGATAAAGTGCAACTAGGTAGGTAATTGTATTTTAAATATTTTATAGGTTTACGTTTAAAAATGGCATGGGCATCAATAATAACAAAGATAGAAAGTGATGTTTGTCAATTAAGCTGTTATTCAAACCTATTATATTCAATTAAAACTGAAAGCAAAAGAAGGAAATGTGAAGAGAAAACATCAATAATATAATAAGTTTTGTGACACTTTCGATTGAACTTTATTTTTTTAAGAATTTGTTGAACAAATCTATAATTTTGAAGCTAAATACGAGTATAGAATAGGGTAACTAATATTTGCGTTTTTTGAAATAAACGTTTAAGTTTGATTTCAGACAAAAACTCATAATAATAGTCGGTTAAAAAATCTTCTATGTTATCAAAGCGTCCCGCCTTATAAATATTGTGATTGCTTGATAGCTATGGCTGTCTAAAGACTGGATACACTTGATGACATAATAACATGAATAACCATGAGATTGAGGGGATTCGTGTTAGAACAAATAAATTTTAACCGGTGTCAAGAGCAAGTTCACACCGAAATGATTCGTGCGTCTTGATAGTTGCCTGGTTAGTAATCAAGCCGTCATGCCGGGGTCGGGGGTTCAATCCAGGTGGTCAAACAGAACCATAATTATGCCATAATAAGTTTATCTGATGGCTTAATCAAAAAAAAATTTAAGCGTAACGGATCATTTAAATATAGGTGTTTAAATTTAGTGTATTTTACGTAGTGTTATTATTTTCAGAGAGGAAGATTGGATATTTTATGTTACCTAGGTGTGATTAGGATGTTTTAAGACTTAATGTTGATGCACGGAAAAAAAATTAAGCGTTCAGAAAAAATGATTTAAAGAAATCTTTGACCTACAGATGTAGCCAAAATCTCGACAGTGGAGAACACATTTTAAAAATGTTTCTGAGAGTACTTCGTTCAGCTTTTTTGTGAAAAACAGTGTTCAAAGTGAACTGAAATACAGAAAACCGCCGTTAGGAAATGGCATGAGATGAAGATTAACAAACTGTTGGGGAAAAAGAAATAACATGCATATTTCTGCAGTTTTTATAGCGCTGTTTGCTTGATAAATACACATGGTATATTTATCATATACAATATTTAAGTGAATATATTTAACTTATGATAGCAAACAAGATTTTTTATTAAATGGTCATAAAACAAAACAAAAAATCAACACAAGGATATTAAATTTAAAAATAGACTGGCAGCACCGAGTAATCACTACTCGCAAACCCCCTTTGATATCTAAAGTTATTTAAGTGAATATATTTAACTTATGATAGCAAACAAGATTTTTTATTAAATGGTCATAAAACAAAACAAAAAATCAACACAAGGATATTAAATTTAAAAATAGACTGGCAGCACCGAGTAATCACTACTCGCAAACCCTCTTTGATATCTAAAGTTTATTAATATCAATACGTATTTTGCTCGACTTTTATGCACTAAATTTTGACCTTATTATGTATGCACCTTTCTTACCCTTATTTATACATTACATATATTTATTATGTATTCACTTTTCTTATCCTTATTTATACATTACATATATTTATTATGTATTCACTTTTCTTATCCTTATGTATACATTACATATATTTATTATGCATGCACTTTTATTACCCTTATTTATACATGACATATCTTTATTGTGCATGCACTTTTATTACCCTTATTTATACATTACATATATTTATTGTGCATGCACTTTTCTTACCCTTATTTGTACATTGCGTAGATTTTATATAATTCTAATTATTACATTTCTATTTTAATTATATTTTGTGTATTTTACGCAGAAAAACAAGATTCATTAATAAAATACAATGTTTATTGCTACCCCCATCAGAACAGACATCGTCTAGTGAGGCGGGACTTGCCTATATGTACATATATTAAATGTAAACATACGCCCGGGTTGTCGTCAATGAAATTAATATTTCAGTAAGAACTTGTTATTATCGTAAATCACTGAGTGAACCCTTTATTTTGTTTTACCACAACATATTTTTAATAATATATTTAGGCACATAAAGAGTGCTTCTACATTCTTTTCGTTATTACCACAAGTAGACATACTAAAGATACACAAGTTAAGTTGATGGGTTAGCAATTTCAGAAACTATAACTCCCTGACACATTATTTGATCTTGAACCACTTTCTTCTCAAAGATGTTGATTGATTTTGTTAAATTCTGATAGTGATAAAAACAGAATATTTAGATACGTGAGAACTTAAGACAATACAAACATTTCTAATAATGTAATTTTTGGTTCGCTTCACGTTGGAAGAAAAGGTGTTCACAGTTCAGATTATATCTCCGCTGGAGAAATTTGTGTATTTTATCAAGATTTTCATGTTATGTAGTTTACTAATGTCTTAATGAATGCATATTATTTTAAGCCCACTAGGGCGTGTAATAAATAAATAAATAGTATATTGTACAACTAGGTAACAATTTCTTTTGAATTTCGAATAGGAAATGTACAATCTACCCAAAAATTCTTCATGCAGATAGGTATCGAAAAATTTAAAATTAAAAAGTCCAAATAAAAACGACGATTTTAAATTTGAAAAAAAAAAAAAAAAAAATTCTGAGATGCAGATGATAAAAATAATAAAATGTTAATGTGACCATAGTAGTTGTACCACAAGGAGAAAAATGTGTATTGCTGATACACTAAAATCCTGTTAAAAAGGAGATGGGAGGCCATTTTCTAACAAATTATAAACGCCACACAACTTCTTGCTTCATTCACTTTCATACATCATAACATAATCTTCTGTTGTACCAATACACTGACCCATGATATAACGGAACTTAAGTATTTTATTCACTTTATTAGTGTCGTTTGCTCAACATTAGTAGATTTTTTAAACCAAGATAAATGCATTTTTTGTGGTATAAACCAATGGTTCAGAGGTGTTAAAAATTTAATCTTATTTTAATATAGTTAAAAAAAAACGAGAAGAAAAATAAGTTTGTGAAAATTAAAAAAAAATAAATGAAGAAATAAAAAGTTTAAAACACAGGAAAAAAATAAAAGAAAAGAGAAAATACATGCATGGGGTGTGTTGTTAAAATATTGTATACGTTATCTTTCCGCAGTATGTTATGCCTTTGTTGGCTATCCAAGTGGGAATTTTGTATTTAAATTTGTTATGTAATTTTTTTAGGTGAGTATCTTTAATATCTTGTAAAATTTTGGAGTTATATTATGGTATTGCCTTTGTCTGTATTAGGTATTTGTATTGGGAGTCATGTGTTGATGACTATGTCTTTTGGAGCCAGATTATGGTTTTGTCTTTGTGTCTGTGGTATTTGTCTTCGGAGTCATGTGTTAATGACTCTATGTCTTATTTCGTAATCGTGTTCTGCAGTACCATGGTTTAGTTTATCTTTTTGGTAATGTATATAATATATATATAATAATATAATTTTGTTTTATAGTTTATTTATTTGCTGTTGCTGTGTGTTGAGTATGACGAAGTCCATACATAACTGAAGTACATAAAGTCCATAAATGACCGGTTGGTGGCCCAGTTGACATCGCGTTTGGGTCCCACCCAGGCGTAGTGTGTTCAATCCCTCGGCTCGTCCTCCATCACAACACAAGCAACATTTTCAGCTTACTGTGGTGGTAGTAGGAGATTTTCAAATATTGTCAGGTTATTCGTAACCTGGAAATGTTTGTCTTTCTTTTTAAAAATATTAAAAAAATTAATTAAAAAACTGTCAAGAATCTAAAAAGTTTTTTGTAATAACTTTAATTAAAGCATTTCGCTCTTTGTTGAGACGATCCACATTAGTTTTAGCAGTCAATATCATTTTATTTTATGTGCTGGAATATTGAATGCTGTTTTTTTTCATCTAATATGCTACTTAACTCTATGAAAACTACCCGTTTTAGACAAATAAGTTCTTATTAGCAGATATCCGCTAGGTGTTAAGTCTGCATGTCGTACTGACAGTTATTTCCACGGTACCCATTGACCATGAATCTGTAGTTTGATGGATGGATGAAGAGTTAAATAGCTCGCCTTGGTCAGTGGGAATGTGAAGTCTTCGTATAATTATAGAATCGGCCATAAATCTGATTTACAGTTCGAAAATGCATTTTTCTGCAGAACATACAATCAATTGATGAAACGAACCATTTATAATTGTGTTAGTGTTAGTGTCTAGCGATGAACGCAGTATTCCGTTATATCCGGATATACTGCTATCTCCCAAATAAAATCAGAAGAATTGATGGACAGATCAAGTGTCTTAAAACAGTAAGTGGTTAATATTTTTAATTAATCTAGAATGAGGTTAATCCCGATTGAGAATGTAGAAATTAAATATTTACAATATACCTTGTAACATATAGATTTATTTAAACTAGCAGATAAAAGCCCGCTGCCGCGGTTCGAATGTTCTATGGTTCTTTTAGAAAATAACAGAGGGCACCACTTCCGTTTACAACAATCCTAAACTGTACAATCAATGATAATAAAACTTTCAGATTAGGATTAACTAGCGCAAACCCGCGATTTAATATGCCGTCGAAATGTGTTCCACTATTATCACGTAAGTAGCAGTGCGCGGAGACGGGATTATATAGTTTACTTGGGGATAAAAAAGTGGATTCATTTTTTTCACTTTGTGTCTCATCTAAATAAAATATATTAATGGGGATAGTCTGAATTTTCTTACAAAACAGTTCCAATTTTGAAAATCGCAAAACAATATTTTCTGTAATAAATATTATATTAGTGGTATCGCTTATCGCTTATCTCTCTATATTCTTCAAACAAACACTTCCAATTTTGAAAAAGAAACTTAAATAAAGTTCTTTGAACGGGAGTGACAGTCATCGAAGGAAAATATTAAAGTGGTCATCACTGACGAATTGAAATCCTCTAATAGTTGTCTTAATTTTAAATTAAATTTAAACTAATTAAGTCCAAACAAATAAAGATATTGAAATCATTTTAAGATAATTTTAAAGCACGTATCAAATTCGACATAATTTGAAGACATTGATGTGAAAATAACGCAGATAATCTGCATATTTTTTGCCGAAGCTTTTTGTTTTTTGTACGAACCAATAACATAACTCTCTCGCGGCACTAACCGGCAACACACTTAAATAATTAAATGTCGTGACTTTTGCTTTCTTCCGACTGTTATGAGTCATGACTTGTGAGTACAAAGTTCAATGACTACCAGGGTAAAATAAACGCAGGAAGGCCTGCAATTTGGATTAATGTGGACTGGGAATTTGGTCAGATTTCTCGTGAATCCAGGGAAAGTTAATAAAAGTAGCCTGTCCCGGACAGTAAGTTAAAACGATTGATAGATTGTTCAGATTCAACAAGTTTTTGCTTACTCAATTTTTGAGTAAATATATCATATTTACACTATTTGAAAATTTGTGCATCAATGTACACCATCAAAGTAAAAAATGAAAAAAATCCTTACCAGTGAATCACGACGCCGATGTCAAGTAGTTCAGAGAGCTCCGGTTAATGAAAGATCCCCGTATTTATATTCTGGTCGCGGCGATGAGCTTTTTTGCGTATATTTAATTAGCTTCGTTTATTAATTAGTTAATTCATTAACCGTTGTCGCCAAATACATGTCACTTGTATATATACTTGTATATATATATATATATGCAGTACCCCATTGAAAGAGCAGATTAACCCAAACGCACATTAATTTTACTGCCCCTTAAATTTACAACACACTAATTACAACTTTTGATGTTTTTTGTTTATGTCAAAACATTAACTATTATAAAAAACAGATCAAATGTTGGCTAAAACATACCGAAAAAGACACATTTTTCTTATAAATCAACAGTCATCCGTATTTATACTTGTATCGGTTGTGCAATGCCATACATTCTTGCCATTGTTTTTGTTTTTGATTGCGCTATATTTATTTAATTTTTAGTTTCGTTTTTTGTTTTTGACTACACAATTTTCAGATACAAACAAACAATATACATATTCTGTCTAAATCATAAGTAGGTACCATATTATTTATGACTAGTATAAAATGTCACTAAAAATGTTTTTTTTTTCATTTTATTTTGGGAAGTGGGTATGGGTACCACCGCCCGGGAACCATTTATCGTATAATCAACACCTCTACCATAGGTCACCCCAAGTGGTTCGCTACGTTTGATGAACCCATTCCCGGATTCACGGGGTTAGGTTTTTCTAGGTCTTGGCAGCGAATGCGATGAGGAGAGACTAGTTGAGGGAGATCAATTGACCTCTCCAGCAAGACTCTCTCAACAAATCGCCTTGCACCGCAGGGATGGATTCATACGTCCGTCACTCCTGGACACACTGACCGACAGATTCCTACCCAACCCTCATACCCCTTTCTTTACCTAAACTACGTTTCCTTGAAAATACCATCCACACAGCAACCCCAAAGATTACATAGACATTTTTTTACATCTATATATATATATATATATGTACATTTATATAAGGTTAATTTTTCCATGAAATTATTTTTCACCCCCCCCAAAGACGACCCAGAATATTACGAATATTATTCCTCAGGGCCTCCCGTCGAGTAAATGTTCTTTAAAAAAAATTACATATATTTTTTTAATAATAATGGAAACCAATTTTTATGACGCAAGTCTAAGATAAAAAATTACATATCATTAAAATAATAATCTGAAGTGTCACTTAAATTGATATATCGCATTTTCATGTACTTAGCGAGCTATGAAGTTTAACAACGCTAGTTCTCTGCTCTTCGTATAATGTATGCATATTGTACATTGTACTGAGAAAGCTCTCAGCGCCTGATTAATGATGGAGCGGTCCACTGCGTCGTAAGATTGTCATCGAGACATTGGTACATTTTAAACAATGGCCACGACTCGACCATCAATGGTTTGTAAATAATGTCAGAGATGCGATCCGACCAGGGATGGATCGTCACGGCCAGAAATGTCACTCCTTTGCCACGGGAACATTTCTGGTGTTAAAAACCAGCATTTGTGAACATCCGCCCATCTTAGATAATACAGATAGATAATTTCTGTGAACGTCAGCCCATCTTAGATAATACAGATAAATAATTACGGTAAAATATATTATTTATCAATTCTGATACAATTTTTTGTAACCCTTTAGGCCTCGGGCATATTGACGTTATATTTCCTAGTGATGTTGTCAGACATTCTGTGTGTATTAAAATTTTGTTTGTATTTCCGCTTCGTAATAAAATCCAAATAATTGGCATTTTTCTGAACGTATTCGAAAACTAAAAACTGTGTTTGAAAGTTAATACAATACGCTTTCAAATTTTATTATAAAAATTAAGAACAAGCATATTGTTTAATAAATGATACATTTTTTTTAAATAATACGAAAAAAGTTTAAAAAAATGGCTCACCTTACTTTTTTCGTCTAAACAGTGAACTAAAATTATTAATAACAAAAAATACATATTTTACTAACAATTGTATTATTAATACTGTGACCAGACTTTTTGTCATTTCGTATAAAAATGATTCACCAAACTTTCATAAATTCCCATAAATTTTTCTCAGGTTGCGATTGAAACCTTTGGTTACATAGAGGTGTACATTTTAATTATTCTGTAGTTAACTTTTATGTTTGAATGAATAGTTTAGTGTTGTTTCTTCTAACACCATTAAGTTTATATTTCGAACTATGAAAGTAAGGGAGACATAACGATTTCTATGAGACCATTTCAGCGAACAAATTGGCCTGAGGAACTTAGGTTAAAATTAATGTTCAAATTCCAGTTCTGTGGAAGTTCTATTCAATTTCCGTTATTATTCCATTATGGGTCAGTTGTTTCAAAGTACTTGAATAATAATAGAAATTGAATATCAACTTTAAATATAATGACTTGTTCAAGTTCTGTTAAGCAACTGGCCCTAGTATTGTAAGATTTGAATAATGTCTGGTGTCTAGGCTAAATCTTTTCGTTTCCTCAAGTGAGTTCATCTATTGCATGAACTTCGGATAAGTTCATATTTATAGTTGGCCTGTGGCACATTCTCTTTAATTCTTTATTTATAAATTTTTCTTTCTTTCCCTATGACGGATTTTGGTCTAACGTACTAGGATGTCCAGGTTGGTTTATGGTGTATGTGACAATTGGAATACCAAGAGCGAAATAATTACAAGTTTATACAAATTTTAATTTACTATTTGACATAATACCCCACTGAAGTGTAAAAAAAACAAATAGTTTCTACTTAGTCTGGAATTTATATAACCGGTAAGCACCTTTCGATGTCGTTAATTATTTATGCAAGGGCAGAAATATGAATTAAATGATAATAAAAAAAATACTTCTGTAACCTATTTGGTTTCCAGTTCGTCCCTGATTGCAATGAAATAACTTTGAGCATTCTTAACATAGTGTAACGGCATGAATACACATTTCATGCGTGCAAAATAAATGGAATATTATATTCCAGACCAATGTTCCGACTTGTTTAACTGGAAAAGACAAAGCTTATAACAGTATGTTTTATTACAATATTAAATAAACTGCGGAAATATTTTTATAGTGACATGAACCAGGTATAAATGGAATCTTTTTGAATTGGAACGAAAAAAACATAAGTTAAGTACAGCAAGAGACAATTATTGCCTTGTATGTTCTAGAAAAGATTTAGTGGTTGAAAGTCAATTATAAATGCATGCAAAATGACCTATTCACTGCATGGATTTCACCGGCTATTTTTAAACCAAATCTCGTATTCAACTGGAGCAAAAAAACATCTCCGGTGCGCGAAGTAACCCTCAGGCCACTAGCATGTTTTGTCAGACGGTCGAAGAATTTCAGATTTGCATTAAATAGAAATTAACATTTTTTAAACGTATCCGAAAACTAAGAACTGTTTTTTAAAGGTGATAACATACGCTTTTAAATTTTTTATTAGAAATAGTAAGATATATATTTTAAATATATTAAAGTTTTGAATGCAAAACTAAAAATATGTTTTAAAAATGGTTCACTTTACGTTTTTGTAATTAACTTTAAGAATAGTGAAGAAAAAAAACACACACACAAAATTGATTAAAAATAAATTATCACGTCCTTTTTTGACGTTTCATATAAAAATAATTCATAAAGCATTCACGAAGTTTCATAAGCTTTTCTCAAATTTATGTCCGAAACTGTGGTTTCATTTTAGTTATTTTATAGCTGACTTTGATTTGAAATAAATCTTGGTATATTCTCTATATAACACTATTAAAATCATATTTCTTTCCATGACCGTAAGGAAAACACAAAGATTTCCATGAGACTTATTTGAGCTGTTGCCAAAAGCGAACAAATTAGCATAAGGGGTTAAATACACCTCTTATAGACGCATACCAAATAAGAAAAAAGCTGTGTATTTTTTGCGTTTGTTTAAGATACAGTAATAATCGAACTTGGTTTAGAAAGACGGATTAAAATTTACATTTCAATACCGATAAACTTACATCGACTTGCCAGTGAAAGCAGATTTATACAAATATATCCCAAATTTCGTATTTGGAGTCTCAGACAAACAAATAAACCAGAGTGAGGCAGCAAATTTAAGAAAATTGCTCGAATGATACCTACTGTAAAATTTCTTTAGATTGCTTGATTATCTCAAGATTAAGGATTTAATATTTACCCAAATATGAAATTATAATATAATTTATGGACGCTTTAAAACGGAGTAATTTTAGATTTTGTGTTTTTATTTATTTGTTCCATTTTTAGTCTGCAGGCAATATAAGGTTTATTGAACTCTGCTACTAAGATATTGCAGTTAATCTAGATTACACAATCATATGTGTACAGTGTTCAGGGCCGGCCTTGAGCCGAACGGCGCATGGCGCAACTAAAATTTTGCCCCGCTTGTCAAAACCAGTAGACTTCTCTAGGTAGGAGATCACTGTAATCAAAACCAGGAGACTCCTCTAGGTAGGAAATCACTGTGATCAATAAAATTAGGATGATTTGTGTTTTCGTGTGGCGCCGTTTTTATGAAAAATAATTTCAAGGGCGATGTGTTAGGTGAAATATGATCAGCACCTTGGGAATTTAGCGCCCGGAGTGGACTGCTCCATTTGCGCCCACGCAGGGCCAGTCCTGTATGTGTTTATTATATTTAAGATTCTTTGCTTAATGTATTATGGCACACAAGGGAATGTAAATTAAAAATATTATATCATGCACAAATTTGGCGAACAATTGAAATGATAAATTTCGTGATCGTAAATTTTAAAAAATAAAGAAGAGAGTCATAAATGCACTTACTTTTCCTGAAGTTCTTAACATTTTGGCCAAAGTGCTGAGTTCTTGCGACGATGCGCTACCGCTGTTTCCGCCTGAAATCACCAAATAAACAACCAATTAATGTATAATATAATGCATTAAAATACAAAACAAGAAAAGAATACCAGTATTATTGCGTATTATGCCATTTGCAAAATTTGCTTTGAAACTATTTCGTATATTTTTTCTTTGTTGTTTTTATTTGTAACAATGAATACAGAACACAATAATTCTTCGCAACATGTTCAAATAATTAAGATGCCCATTGTAAAGTTTTGCATAGAAGTGAAAGCAAGTGCTTTGTGCTATTATTTGTGACTGTGTTCAGTTTACGAACACATTGCATTTGGCCAGTTCGGGAACTGTGCAATTTTGATTGCTCGCGAATCACGTAGAAAATACTACTCAAGATTTAACTATCATCATTTCACACAGAACCATAGTACGGTAGGGCTTATTTCTGCACATTAATCTACAGTTTATTTTCTTACAACTAATTCCATGAAACTGGGCTTCAAAAAAACACTTGGAATTTGTGATAGATTGACAATGGCTCTGACATCTAAATTAGCAGGCGGTTGGAATCTTCGGATTCTCACTTTATTTATTTTTCATACATTGGTAAACTAATAGACTAATCTAGTGCCATCTATGGATGAGCTCATAAACTAATATCAAGAATATTACAATATATGTATACTACATGTAAGGTTTTTTTTTTTAAATTCAGCTCTCGAATCCAACTAGAATGATCAATTGGTTTTCTAGAAAGTCCATTTCTCACTATGATTAATTATTTACTATTATCGTTTTACATTCCCTTTCATAATTTTCCCATCTCGTTACGCCTAGTTAGAGAGGCCGAACCTTTTGATTACCATTTTATATGGAGTAATTTAGAATAATTGACCCTGTATATCGTGCAAATCTTACAAACTACCACCCTTTCATATAAAAGGCAGTGTCCCTTAGTTCCTTCCTCTCTATTTTTTTTTTTTTTTTTTTTTTTCTTAGGTTTGTCAACAGTGATTCATATCAAAGCTCTCGAAATTCAATTACACTAATTAAACTTGGTTGATACTATCACTAATTACAGACAAACACAACATTGATAAACACAAAACTATAAGTAAAGAATAATGTACATGTATGCACCTACATGCATACATGTATACACAAATACATACACTTACATATACATTTCATAACAGCAACAGTAATCATTTTATAGATCAATACGATAGGTAGTTTTAAGTCTTGTTTACGTTTGATTTGAAGGTGGCCAGTGATGACATTGACAAATCAATGGGATGACTTTTATATGTCTCGTTAAAATAACGGCACATTCTTGGTAAAGGTGAGTCATACCCAAGCTTAGTTTTATATTTTTTAATATGTAACGGAATATAATGTATGAGTCGGGAACCAATTCTAGGAACGTTGAACATAATTTGATAGAGTAAAAAAAGGCAGTTTTTTAGAGCATTAACAATTTTGAAAAGAAAATTTAAATCAATATTTAGTCTTCTCTGTTCAAGGGTGCGTACATTGTAGAAATTTAGTCAATCGGTGTAATGAGGAAGTGATCGAGCTCGCTTATCACAATACGCTAGGTGGTACATAAAATGTTTTTGAACCCGCTCTATTCGCTGAATATGAACTTTGTAGGTTGGACTCCATATAGAGCTTGCGTACTCCAACACGTTGCGGGTGAAGGAATTGTATAGCGTTATTTTTGATTTGGGATTCTGAAAATTTTTACTATTTCGTTTGATAAATCCTAGCATTTTTAGGGATCTAGAAATAATGCTGTCGATATGAGGTGTGAAAGTTAGTTTTTTATCAAATATTACGCCTAGGTCCCGAATGGTTGTGACTTCCTGGAGTTTAGTACCGTCGATAAAATAATGAGTTGAGATTGAGTTGCGTTTACGTGTAAAAGTTATGTGGACACATTTTAAAGAATTCAGAAACATTCTATTATCAGTGCACCACTTAGAAACTCTGTTGATATCATTTTGAAGGAGTATTGAATCAAGTAATGTGTGGATAATTTTAAAAATCTTACAATCATCGGCGAACAATAAAATTTTAGAATCCAAAATAACATCGCACAAGTCATTTATAAAAACAAGGAACAAGATCGGGCCCAAATGGGACCCTTGAGGTACTCCAGACGGCACATCTAATCCTCTTGACTCATAACCATCAAATACTACTCTTTGTTCACGGTCAGTTAGATAGGAGTGAAACCAGTTTAGCAAGGTACCATGAACACCCATGCGTTTTAGTTTATGTATTAATAATCTGTGATTTATCTTATCAAAGGCCTTGCTAAAGTCAGTGTAGATGCTGTCTATCTGTTGACCTTTATCGACAGCTTCGGTTAAGGTAGTGACATAGCAAAGTAAATTGGAGGATGTTGATTTCTGGGAGAGAAATCCATGCTGTTTTGGAGTAATAAGATTTTTGAGATGATAATTCAGACTTGGACAAATTATTTTTTCGAAAATTTTAGCAAATCAACAGAGAATAGAGATGGGTCTATAGTTTGTGACGTCGTGAAGGTCGCCACTTTTAGGTATAGGTACAATATTTGCTTGTTTCCATCTTGTTGGGAAAACGGATGAAGACAACGATTTCCTGTAAATGATAGTCAGAGGGAGTGCGAGACTGTGTGCACACTTTTTAATTAGGATAGGTGGAATTTTGTCGGGACCCGGACCTTTGCTCTGGTCAAGGTTAAGCATTGTTATTCTTACATCGTGCACACTAATATTTACTGTGTGCAGAACGCCGTTTGATTGATCAATTGAAACGGGATGAGGTTGAGTCTCTTCGTTGCCTCTTATGTTATCTTTCTCATATACTGATGAAAAGTGTTGGGCAAATAGTTCACTGCTTTCCTCGCCATTGGATGACTTTTTTTCTCCATACGTCATATTTTGGGGGATAGTACTGTTATTTTTTTTCTTTTGTTTGATAAATCTCCAAAAAGTTTTAACGCTATTATGATTAACCAGACACGATTCGATTTGTTGAATATATTTAAAGTAGCAATTACTAATGAGTTTGGAACAACGGGTACGTAAGAGTTCGTAAGAATTTCTATCACGAGGATTTTTATATTTTTTATAGAGAATTCGAAATTTATTTTTTTCCTTAATAAGTTTAACTAAGTCTGGTGAGTACCAGTGGGGATACTGCTTATTACAATTTACAATTTTGGTTACACATTTCTCAATTATACGATTCAGATGAGTGTAAAATATAGAAACCATATTGTCTACCGACATGAATTCAGGTAAAAGTAATGCCCAATATAGTTCTTGTAATTCCCTATTGAATTGAATGTAATCATTTTTATTAAAATCATATTTAAGAAAGGTTTTATTTTTTAGCATTTTTGTTAATTTGAAATCAAAACTATAATCAATCTCTAAGGGTGGATGATGTACATCAATGCGACTTAAGATATCGGTACTTTGCCTGACTTGTAGTTCATGTGAATTGGATAAAACGAGATCTAAGATTCTACCGTTACTGTTCACAATGTCATTGAATTGATTGAGGTTATTTAGGGCAATAAAGTTCACAAGATGGTTGCCGATGTCATTATTATAATTTTCTGGAGATAAGAAATGAGTCTGGTTAGGCTCATTGCGGGTCCAACGAATACCTGCCAGGTTGAAATCTCCTATAATTAACAAATTTGATTCACCAACGCCTTCCATAACATTGCTAATTTTTTTAAAAAGGTATTCAAAATTATCAACAAGCAACGGGGGGTATATAAAGAGCATAGATATAGAGACATCTCGTTAATTTGTTCTGGCTGAATTTGATAGTCACCCATACGTCTTCCAATTATATATTTCTTATCTATATTTACATTCTTTATATTCTTATCTATATTTATTATCATTTTCAATTTAATATCTTCAGACTTTCTTATTACAGTCCAAATATACATTGCTATTAATAAGCAGATAATTCTTAAAATAATAATCGTAGTTATTAGTTATTACGAAACTACAAACAAACTAGTGAGGCGGATTATATTAACTTATACGTATGCATTTCTATTCTTTACATAATATATTTTACCTAGTGTTTTGTATATTTAATGCACACTGTAAACTATATTTAACCTGTATTTTATTAATGGTTGCTAATTTATTACAATGTAAATATTTTTATTATTTGTAAAATAATGCTAATGGTAATTTTCTGGAAGAAATATACATATTTCCTTCAAAGATACATATTTGATTTGTTATTTGAACTCTTAGGTCTACGCCTGTCAATTTAGGAGGCAGGTTTGGGTACAGCCACAGGTGAAAGGTTTTTTCAGGTGAAAAAATGTAACTAGCAGTAATTGTTGAATGAAGCACTAGTATATATTGAATTATTTCGCGTATAAGAGATAAGCCGCCATAGCTCAGTGGTCAGAGCTGTCGACCGGAAATCGAAGGGACACGGGTTCGAGTCCCGTTGGCGTCATGTATCTTTTATCAGGAGATTTTTCAATGTGGATGAGTGTTTCAGGCGAATAATTATTGCTTGTAAAATAATTGTTACCCTTTGTGCTTTGCATAAAAAATCTTGTCTTAAATATTAGTTAACCAAAAAAATAATAAAAAAATATTAAATTATTTCGAAATCCAAGTTTGAGTTCTACTCGCCGTATTTAATTAAATTATCAAAAATATTTTCAGGGATAAAATTTCAATTAAAATGATATGATATTGCATTACTACTTAGTGCTTCGCCTTCAAAATGACATTTGAAGTACACATCTCGAAGCTTTTTTTCGAAACAGTGACTTTCTCTGTTATCTCGCCGTGTCATGAACAAAGCATACACATTTTTCCTACGTGCGTTTTACTCACCGTACCGTTTACAAAACGTGTCGTGGACAAGAGCGTGTCCTTCAGATAGCGAAGTTTTTATTCACCGCAGCAAAGAATATTTCATTGTTTATTTCGTAAGTTCATAATAATGTTTACACAAACGTATTATTAGTTAATATATCAAGCGTGCGTGTAAAGACATTCACATCGTACAACTTATTTTCATGGTACAATGATAAATAATGTTAACAGGAATTTTTATGATAAATACACGAAATTACTAACAAATCTATGTTTACAAATTGCGTTGTCAACTTATCGACATTGTTTTGTTTGGTTCTATTCTATTTAATGACCACCACGGTTGAGCTGACAATAATAATTTGTATGAAATATTAGGAATTTGGTTACAAAGATTATTTAAAATATAAGTACATTCTATAAGAGGTGCAGAGTTGGTGTTAGAATTTGTATTTAAAAATTTTACAGCTTCTTAAATTATTTTGTTGTCTAACTGCTTATTGACAAGGGCCCGGTATATCACTTGATTTTAAGCTCGGATGATGATAGAATATCGAGCTTAGCGCGGCTTGGAACATAATCCGTATATAGGCGGTAAGCCTAGATATCAGCAATTTTAAACACATTGTCCATGATTTCAATAGACGTGAGTGGTATATCTATGCTATTTACTATTATCGGTAGTTCGTGAACTTTCAAAATTAACGAGTTGATTGTTGATTATGTTCTCCATTTGATATATAATCCGCATCTGATATATGTTAGGATACTTATTTTAAATATCATTTGTTTTGCTAGACTCATCATGAAATTATGACGAAATAACCGTTGAAAACGAACTGTCCTGGCGTTGAAACTATTGAAATCCCTTACCAGACTATTTAAGATTGATTATAAATTAATAATGTACAGTCCATATCGATAAAATTGGCAATTTACGTATATTTCCTCCTGTGTGGAGTTAATATAAAAAAATATATATATATATTTCGGTGATATGGAAGTATGAAATGACTGCTAGTGCCTCGGCGTGTAATTTTTTTTATCTATTCTACCCCTTGGGTGGCAAATTTAGCCTGCTTTAATTTACTTAAGATACGGACTGACTGATATACCGGGCCATAATAATTTATCAATAGTAGGTGCGTCAAGTCAGGTCATGGTAGATATGAAGCGAAAAGTACAAGTACCCTGTGGTCTTTTCTCATTTTTTTCTTATTACTTGTTGCTCTATTTTTCATCTGATGTTTAGTTATACTATCTGTTTCTCTATTCTTCATCCGATGTTTAGTCATATTACCTGTTGCTTTATTTTTCATCCGATGTTTAGTTATACTATCTGTTTCCCTATTATTCATCCGATGTTTAGTCATATTACCTGTTGCTCTATTTTTCATCCGATGTTTAGTTATACTATCTGTTTCTCTATTCTTCATCCGATGTTTAGTCATATTACCTGTTGCTCTATTCTTCATCCGATGTTTAGTCATACTAACTGTTACTCCATTCTTCATCTAGTATGTTTAGTCATACTATCTCTTATTCTTCATCCGATGTTTAGTCATATTACCTGTTGCTCTATTCTTCATCCGATTTTTAGTCATACTAACTGTTACTCCATTCTTCATCTAGTATGTTTAGTCATACTATCTCTTATTCTTCATCCGACGTTTAGTCATATTATCTGTTGCTATATTCTTCATCCGATGTTTAAATGTTTTTGAACGTTTGTTAGATTTTTATATGTGAGAAACGCAAAAGAGGCCTAATTGCTCCCAACCACCTGGAGCCAGTGATACTATGACATCCCCAATTATTGGGGTATGACGTGAGGCTGTACGTAGTGGGGAGTGGAAGGAGATGGGGAAGAGAAAGGTGGGATAGTACCTGACTATTCAGATCTGGTAAAAAAAACACTGCTAAAACCATTTCAAGCAACTCTTCGATTCAGAATGATAGTATTTTACCGGGGCGATTCTGAAAGTTTATACCACTCCTACTATATATTATTTAAATTGAATACATTGTGAAATAACACAAACTAATCAAATTAAATAAACTTGCGCACGCTGGATCTGAATCCACGACCTCCGAGTTCGTAGCTGATGGACGTAACCACTCAATCACGGAGGTCGTCATCTACCTGAGTTCCATGTTCATATTGAATAAGTTTCTTGAAAAGTTAGTGCGAATTATATTTTCTTTTTAAAAATAATGGTTAGATAAGGTATGAAAGCATTTCTCTCAGATGTCTACATCAAAGAGAAAGTATGTAATTCGTACCTACATTAACCACTTTTAAAAGAAAGCTCATCAGAGGGAACCTCAGGTGGGGCTCTTGGGAAGGTTCTGCTGGCATTATCAACAGTAATTACAACTGAATAGAACAGTCAAATGAGTACCTCTTCAATGTTTTGTGTTTAATTCGTAGAAATTAATGTAAATCAACTTAATGAACGAGTATTTTCGTTTTCATTATTGTGACAGCTGTTTCGATGTTCAAGGCCATTATAAAACTGTGATTATGCCACTACTTTATGATGGGGTTTGAACGTCAAATCTGCTGTCCTAGTAATTAAAACGAAAATACTTGTAGAACTTAATAATAACATTATTACATTTGGTTAACTATTATTTTTTTTTATATTTTTTTTATAGTGAATACCTCACAAGAGTCCCAACTGCTCCCGTCTGGAGCCAGTGAGACTATGGCATCCCCAATTGGGGGATGTTGTGAGGCTGAAGGTAAGTGGAGAAGGGAAAGAGGAAGGTGGGGAAGTACCTGGCTATTCAGATCTAGTCATTAAACACGGCTAAAGCCATTTGGAGCAACGTTTCAATTCTGAATGGTGGTCTTACACCAGGGCGATACTGGTAGTATCTTCCACTCTGGAACGTGCCGCAAATATACTATATATTATTTTAATTAATTAATTGTGAAATAACAAAAATTAATCAAATAAAATTTATTTGCGCACGCCGGGTTCGAACCCGCGACCTTCGGAATGGCAGTCCAATACGTTACCACCGTCATTTATAATAAATGGAAAATAAAAATAAATCATTTATAAATGATCTTATTGGAGGTATGTAATTATTTTTATCTTTGGTACAGACAACAAAAACTGCAATAAATTTAAAAAAAATTAAAATGTAGGCGTCGTTGTGTTTTTAAATGTAATTTTACATCGAATTTGGACAGCAATTGTCATTTTATGCAAAGTCTTTATTGACAGTACAAAATTCCTTGTAATACTTTGCTGTGCAAAAACATCTATTTTTTTTAATTCCTTTATTTTTCCCAATTTTACATTAATTTAATATAATATTATATAAATCAATACGAATAATGGCAACCCACTAAGGCGGAGCCTGTGCGTGGGTAATATATTTAAGTTATTATATTATTGTACCTAGAAATAAACAAACAATAAATAAACCAAAACAAGATTACATTTTGTCTAAGCTGTTTGTATAAAAAGTGTTTACAATAGTGGAAAGTAAAGTTATAAGTGTTTGGTGTAATATATGGTGAATATTTTATGCGAAACATAAATTGATACAAATTTAGTAAAAAAGTTTCAACTGCTGTATAGAAAAGCCATAATTTTAACTCTTTTAAATATTGAGGAAGTTTAGTAATCACTTGAATATTTTTCGAAACTGCAGTGTGTTTGCATTTGTTTCGTGTTCGTTTGGGGAATATAAAATACATTATTATTTCTAATGTTGATTCTGTTTTCATTTATTTCGAATTTATTTTTGTTTTGAAAGATGTATTTCATAGTTTGCAAAATAAATAGTTTACGGAGACAGAATGGTTTATATTCTTTGTATAACTCATCTGTTGAAAATGTTCTTTTGCGCCTATACATAACTTTGATGATATAATTTTGAGTTATTTGTAAAATAATTTTGAGTTATTTTACCGTCTAGTATCCTGAACTCAGATCTGTACACTGTTCCACAGTCTATACACTAGATATAAATAGTACATCTAATATATATTTTAAAGTACATCTACTACGGATTTAGTTTTCAGGTGTATAAATACAAAAAAAAATATTATAAAAAATGTTAGGAAATTTATATCTTATCGCTCGGTTTCAGCCTCAGAATTAATTATTTCCACTTGTAGAATAAACCTTGTCGTAGTTCTATACGATCGCAGTTAGATTCCGCCGTATTATCTATTATTGTCTATTATTTGCCTACTCTTCTGTTATTACATATATTTATTTAAATTATAAAGCGGACACGGTTTAAGGATAGTTCCCTTGAGTACTCCGGCAATAGGCCCATTGTCCTATCTCCCATTTTACCACACTCCTTTAACAGTCACCCGGTCCCTCTGATAAAGTTCACCAGGGTTGTCATTGAATACTTGGCTGTGTCTCCTGGTTTAACAATGTGCCTTCCCAGGTAGCTGAGCCTTGTTCCAATTAAGGCAGTACCTATATTAGAACCATGGGGGAATTGGAGTCTCTTTATCCTATTCGTGTTTTGGTTTCAGAATTCGATTCCCTGATTGATTGTGTTGTCTTCCTGATTCGTCCCTGATTTCTTCTTCCAACAACCTACTTGCATTTCTTATGTATATTCTCTTGACACCACATTTTATCCACTTTATAAAATCGTTGGAAAATTGAAGCATAGCTTAACCAAGCAATAAACTAGCAAGTTTGCTTTAAACCGTTCAAAACTAACAATAATAATTTCACGGTCGTTTCGAATCTTAATCATAATTTAAAATACAGCGAGCAACGATCGAATTATTCTGTTCTATGCGGAGTTAATAGACAAGGGAATAGCGCCGCGTGATTTATATGGCCGCAGGAGTTGAACAGCTTGTCTATGGGGCGGTCTGCGTGGAATAGACCACAATAATAATAGTCTATGGTTTCTGCGCCCGCGGCCCTAAAATAATCAGGATTATTCCTGCAGGACTGTCGGACACACGAGAATATTACAAGTACCGAGAGATCAGGACCACCGCAGAGGGCAATTTCCGCATCCTTGTGAAGGCACTTGCACATTGTTACTCACTTGTGAATAGTGCCGCGGTAATCTATTTACTTTCAATGACCATAAACATATTACAAAGCTATTCGTTCGAGGCTCTCGTCATAGTGTGCATCAATTTAAAACATCTGTGTGTAATGAGAACATACCTGCCTGCTATCAGAGTATGTGAAATAAAATGATTAATCTGATTTGCATATGACATTATATTTTGTATTATTTCCGACTTTTCAAAGCAGTTTCCGCGTTCGCAAGAATTGTAGAAAATGCAGGTGCCGACTCGCAACTAGAGTGCACGAGTGCTAAGTCAAAAAATAATAACTTTTAATATAAAAAGTGTGATTTTTAGTAATAGTTTTTAGACTTCACGAAAAATGTAGGCTTCTACCTGAAATACTGTTAGTTACTGTCATGTTAAAATAGAATGGCATATTTGTAAGTAGTAAAAATAGATGTTATTTATTTGTAAGCCCTCGATCAAACAAGCAAAACAAAACCACGTCGATATTTTCTCTGACACAAAACCTACACAAAATAAAACAACAGATCCCGTTAGTAACGACATGCTCTCAGTGCAATAACATCTTTTAAATGAGTTATGGATACACATAATAATAATATATTGCTACTTCCAAAGAAGAATTAAATAAATTCCATTCACAATGGCCATTATATTCGCCTTTTGCAAATTTTTTGCTTAATACGAGATAAACCGTTAATCCATATGTGCACCTACATAATGTTTTTGTTTTATTTTTTTGGAGCTTTAAGTATGCCGTAACCCAAATTGCGAAGCCGAACATTTTTTCGTTTTACTTTAGTGAAAGGATTCTTGGAACGGGTACCTTTTTCAGTGGCGCGCAGTGACAAAGCTGTAAATTCACGGGCCTCGGGCAAGCTTGTAATACAGCACTCACTATTTCAAACCAATGCAAGGATATGTTTTTTTCTGTTTAACTTATTTAAAGAATGGACTCATAAGAACTAGCGCCACTGTCATACCTGTATCATAGGCACCAATGTGCAGCCACTATTATATGTCCAATTGTTCGGTTGATGTTTATGTAGATACTACTAACTTATTGCTAAATATTTATATACTTGTGCACTGTACTTGTCGGTTTTTGTGTTTTCTACCTCTTACAATATCAGTCTCTTCAATACCGACTCAGGATTTTCTGGATTCAGAGACTCCTTCCATTCCTTGATACCCACCCAATGTCATCACCAAAAATAACATTCCCTTCGAGTGAAAAGATTTTCTCCAGGGCCTCCTGTGTAGATGTCATATAAACAAAATGCATGGATTTATATTGATCAATTCACATTTTCTTTTATAAAGTTTTCAGAAAAAAAAGTAACATTAAAATTAAATTCCGCCATGAATAAATTAAATTAAATTCCAATGAACTGTTAAAATTATAAATAGAATAAACCTTAAAATCTAGAACAATATTGTTCGCATTAACACAATGTTTTAACTAAATAAATGAAAAATTAAATAGGAACAAAATATATATTTGCCTCACCGCTGCGCACCCATATAGCGAATTTTGACAAAATCGCATGTATGTTTTTGAAATATCCCATAAGTTTTTTCATTTCATCGGTGCGTTCCAAGATCCGCACGTATGAAACCGAGCGCCTTTTTCCTATTGTCGGATTTTTATTGAGGTGTCTTGGCGCACGGTATTTGTACGGGTAAATATTACGGAGAGTGGCGCGCTATTCAAATTGTAGTAATTTTATAATTTAAATATAATATAAATTGAGTCTTGTTCATCGTAATTTTTCTTCGAGAGTTCACTACACAATCGCTCAAAACATATACGAAGTTATTAACGGGTCCTCAATCAATTTTTTGTACCATTTATCTTTTACGGTTATCAAGATTCTTAATTTTTTTCGCTGCTTAAATTTATTATATAATTTGTGGCGTTGAATTGCCCCGGGCTTTTTGATGCCCGGATATTCGCTGCGCCACTGATCAAAGTAAACAATATGATTATAATAATGCTTTCTCCAGCACCTCATTTTTTTACCAGTCACGTTATTTAAAAACTAGATGCTGTTTTTTCTCCGGACCCACTTTTACTAATGCTACTGCATTCTAATGCAGAATCTACAGCCGTGCATCGATTTGCGGGCATTAACACTGGTTTCAAATGTATAAGTGACCATTAGTCCAAATGATGCTGACCGATATTGTGCT
Source organism: Hesperophylax consimilis (assembly GCF_061612785.1). NCBI lineage: Eukaryota > Metazoa > Arthropoda > Insecta > Trichoptera > Limnephilidae > Hesperophylax > Hesperophylax consimilis. The sequence continues at coordinate 41,602,092 of NC_142842.1, forward strand.
CACAATATATGTTGTTTTTAATAAAACATTTTTGAATACATACATAGGTATAAGTATATACCGATGCATTTAGGTATATTGAATGGTATGTACCGATGTACGTAGGTATATTGAATTGTATGTACCAATGAATGAAGGTACATTAAATTGAATGTACTAATGCAGTTAGGTTTATTGAATTATATTATTTATTATTATTTATTTATTTATTTTATAATTTATTTTATAAATAAATAAATAAATAAATAAATAATAAATGTACCGATGTATGTAGGTACATTGAATTGTATGTACCGATGTTAGTAGGTATATTGAATTGTATGTACCGATGTATTTAGGTAGATTGAATTGTGTGTACCGATGTAGGTAGGTACATTGAATTTGCGACATTGTTTTGTGAATCGAAATTAGACAGTTTTTTTCATTTAAAAATTTGTCATATATGAAGAAAAAATAAACAGCAAATTACCACAATTTTCACATAGGACTATTTCGTCGGTTCAAAGGTAAAATTCACTATGTGACATTTTGTTTAAAAATTACTATTTTGCATTTTTCTGTTTTGAGAAAAAAAAATCACCAAGCACATTTGGCAACTAACAACGACTTTATCTGGTGGGAAAACTCATTATCTATATTTTACTTTTCAACAGTATGCCCATTACTTTGAAACAATTATTGACTACAAACACATCGACAATCTTTCTCTAAAAACATATCGTAGCCTGGATAAAAAATCAAGATATTCACTTTATTCAAAAGATTATAATTCCAAACCAAACATAACCATAATGTAATAAGTAAAATGAAATATTATACACGTTCTTCAAGAATTATCAAAAATATATACACTCACATATAAAGGTGTGCTTTCATGTATCAATATATGTCTGTGAAAAAAAAAAAAAACTTTCTACCACAACACATAAATACCTGTCACCCTTAATCACAAACACGTTAACACCTCAGCACAGGTTCTCCTAGTGAGGTGTTCACGTAACATACAATATGACCCACACACAGTTTTACAACCAATGTTCTTTATTTCTTATACATTTTTTCTGTACTTTTTTTCTCTATACTACAATATAAACCACTATAATCATTTGTAAAATGTTTATTCAAGAATAGACATAAATAAATATTTGTTTACAAATTAAAAAAAGATTCACAATTCAACCACTTACCAGTTTGGTACTTATTTTTGAAGCGTCGATGTATTATACACACTGCCCGAACAATATAATTAAAAAGCGACTAATTTCTGCGAGTGTTCGCGAAAAAAATGCAGACCCGCGTTGACCAACATTATGGTACCAAAAGAAGAAGAAGCCAAAAGCGATGTATGCAATATTTTAGTTATCATTTAGGAGAGCCACTACGAAGTAAAGCAAAATGATGTGTTTTTGATTTGAAAATTCGATTCATTCGCTTAAAAATATTTTAGATCCTTTAATTAAATACTGCGAGTAGAACCCATCTTGGCCTTTATTAATATTTTATTTTTTCTGGTCTTTTAAAAAGACTTGAAAATGCTTGAATGTTTCAAATTATGTGCCTTAAAGCCTATAAAAACTGCTTTAAAATTCGAAATCTCCTCCTCACGAGGGTATTTTCGGTAATGGTATTATCGTATAATGTGGCAAATTTTGTTCTTTAATTAAAATTAATTACACTTTTTGGCGATGTTTTTTTCTTGCATATAACCTCATCGCCATCTTCATAAGGAGTGTTATAGTTAGCGAGCGGCTAGATTCCAATTGTTACAAGAAGTGGTGCATCGCCTTACGAGTACTTCTTTAAGGCGAAGTTTAATGCTAAATCACTAATTTCGATTAATCTTTATAAAAAATTGGTTTAAATTATGAATACAAAAAAAATATGCTTTAGATAAATTGAAGGTTTTCCTATTGTTTCCTATGAGTAGAATACGAAAAAAAATTTAATTACTTAACAAAAAATAAAAATGTACACCAATAGAAATGTATGCAAGCATAAAAAAAACCACTTGAAAAAATAAAATATTACAGCTAATATTATCTGTAACAGTTTCCCTCGATTAAATTTCTTACTTTGTTGTAAAATTTTTCACAATATAAATAAAAACCACTTTTTTGCTTGAAATTGAGCGTTTAGATTTCGTTGATCAAGCGATTTTAATATGCCTATTACCTATATTCGTGAAGATATAAGGCATATCAAGAATATACACATGTTGTGCTTGTAGATGCTGTATCCTCTTAAGATGCTGTATTGTCTACAATACTGTATCGTAAAAACTGCGTTGAATGGTATTATTTTTGACATTTACTATTCAAAAGTGAGAACGCCTTGAGAATATACCTGTTATACCGGATATACCCAGTCTCAATATGAAATTTGATTAGGTAGGATGGACTAAAATCTTTTTACTGCACATATTAACTTTGTTATGGTTTTAGAATGTATGTATTCACGAGAGTCATATTTCACATCAATAAATATGATTGATATTGAACATTACATAATGTTTGGATGTATGTTTGGTAAAAGCCTCTATGTTATGCGAAATTAGAACGTTCTTATTCCATTATTTACAATCAGATCTTTACACAATATTAGATTTAATGCATTTCTTGCCGGAAATGTAACAAAACACATCTGTTGTTCACTAAAATTCTAGAAAGTGTTGTTATCATATAACTAAATAATATTATGTGGATTGGACTGTCCGAATGTAAAGTGAACGGTCGGAAAAGAGAATGCTTTCAATAATTATTATTGAAGATGTGATTGGAAGATGGAGTTCGCCCGAATAGTGGCGAAACGTCGTTTCGTAATCGTCATTTCGCTTGTTTAAGTGCCTTTAGTAGATTACCTAAACAAAAAAGCCACGGGTTAATTACCACTTTGACGAGGAAATAAAATAATCAACAACATAGCAAGTGAAATGAACAACTGAATGCACATTTTAAGCTATTATTACTTATTAAATAATTATAGAAATAACGAGCATTCACGTAACATAGATTTGCAACTTTTACCTGCTAAAATTGAGTGTAAAAATTTATAATAACTTGGTGATATTTTATTTAAGCATAGTTAAATGAACATATTCAAAGCGACGAAAATAGGTTTTCATGCAAGAGAAACGCAATATCGGCGAAATGTTCACAATAATGAAACTTCGAGAACAGACTATATCAAGGTACGCAGTGAAAAAAAAATTCAGTAAAAGTGCTGAAAAACACGTAAAAATATTCATACCTCCCTTAATAATAAAATTTATGTTATCTACGAGTATGCCTACATTGCCTACGTCTTCACTAGCTTAAGTCCCCAGCGTTACCCAAGTATCACAAGCTTAGACAGTAAATTTTCCTCTAATTTTGAAGGTCATGTCTGCAAAATTTCATCGAAAACCATTTTTGTAAATTTTCCATACTAGGCAAATGTGTTTAAAAAACAAACCCAACACGGTACACTTCAAATCTAAACAAAAGCTTTTGTAGCGGCGCAGCGTGGCTTTGTTTTTATAATCTACAGTTCTATTCTGAGATTTATTAAATCTTTATACACGTGGCCTTAAACCTTAAAAATGTTTTTTTTTTGAAATGCAATGCAGACGAAAAAGATTTCACGATAATTAAAAACCTGCCTTCCAATTATTTTTCGCATCATTATTGAAGTTTTTTAACACCATATTACAAAAAGAAACTTGCTTACTATTACTGTGTTTTGATTAATTATACATTTTGATTAACCTTTCTTTCAATGTAGGCAATAGGTAACAAATAATTATTATTTCTTAAAGAACTGAACAAAAGCGGTAAGAATCCGTTGAAAATTAAAGATTGGCTTTTTTCTAAGCTTTGTTCATAACGGGTTGCTTTTTTAGGTGGTGATCAATATTCGTATTATAATTATAATTTACAAAAAAATCAGCTTTATCTAACCGGCAATCATAATTACATTTTAAACAATCTCCAATGTTTGTTCTTATGTGCTCGGGTCCCACTAGTAATTAGTAACACATTCATATATATTTAGTCAGATTTCGCCAACACGAGAAAGTTTATCAAGAAAAGCCATGAATACAAAAAATTAACATTTATTTTAACAAAATAGAGAATAATGGGTGTTTTACATTTAATTTAAACTTTATAAGGGTAACAATAAGGATTGCCACACATACTGATATTACATGATATATATGATATACATGATATATTATATTATATATTATTATATATTCATATATTCTATTTTTCTTATAATTAGTGTAACTCTCTCACCAAGCACAGGAACCAGTTTCTTCATTGGTGAGATTGCGAACATAAATATATTTTGTAATGTAAATATATTTTTTATGTACTCATATTATATCTTGTACCCACTTGTATATATTAAAAAAACCATACAAGACAGAAAAAAAATCAGATTAAAAAAATTAACAAAACAAAAACATTTTTTTCTGTATAAAGGATCTATAATGTATATATACTACATGGTTCCCAGTGAAATGAAAAATACCCAGATTTAGCGAATTCAAAGAAAAAATGTAAGGATCATGTATGTAAAAAATACGAAAATGTAAATTGAAAAAAAAAACATTCCTAAGTTTATATTAGACCACATGTTAGTTCAACCATAGTGGATTTAAAACAATAATGGGTCATGAGCGCCATCCTTTTTAGTGAGAAAAGGAAACTAATAAACGTTTAAGAAATCTTATCTCAGGTCATTTTCTTATGAGTAGGTAACTTACGTTAATGGTATTACAACTTAGAATTCATATTAAAATACAAATTTCACATTCAGCAAACTATATTGCGAAATGAAAGAAAAAAAAATCCTATTGTAAAAAACCTATCCTGAAAAGGGCTCTTACAGGCCTTAATTCATTAACACAAAGCAGCAAACGGGGTAGATAGTTCTGGTTCCTTCTCGAATGACACATGTGGTAGTGCAACAGTCATTACTCCAGGCTTTGAAGAAAAGTTCTTGGCGATCCTTGATTCAAAATTAAAGGCAGCGAATTGGCCTTGGTTCAGACAAGAACCTCTTCACAGGAATGATGCATGTCCAAAGCAGCATGGGCATTAACCAAATATCAATTTCACCAAATTGTTGAAAAAGGATATTAAAATACGACCTTTTTTAGTATGATTGATGATTATCCGGGTAGAAATTTGTCTCACCCGGCTATAAGATATTCCGATTACTTTGGATTCGCATTGTTCCAAATTACACTCATGCTTTATTGATGCGTCAGGAACACACGAGACGAGAGCTTCTGGTTCGTCCTGTGCATCATTAAACCACTCACTAGATCGATATCTTCGGGCTTTTTTGTATTAAACAAATTGGTCCCAAAAAACCATAGATATGCCAAAATATAGACAGTACAATTCTCATTCGGAGCTTACTTATTATACTGTACACCAATGAAAAACTCTGAAAGTTTATTCCACAGACTTTTAGAGTTTTTCATTGGTGGATATAGATAGGCAATCATATGACTTCACAATATTTCAGTTCCAATTTTGATCGGAGTTAAACCCCCTTGGTCCTGTGTTTTGAAAGAATGATATTTTTCTTCTATCTTAATCATAGACAAACTTCGGGGTACCAGTGCATAAAAGCGTCAAAGACAAATTAATTACTGGGAATGTAGGTCCCATTAATTGTTGCATATTTTATATGTAACACACGTGAGAGGATATACGAGTATTTTAAGTGTAAAAAATAAATAAAATAACCATTACTTAAATGTTTGTTTATTAATAGTTTAGTGAATGTGTCAAAGTCAAGGTTTGGTGATGCCTTTAAAATCCCATAAAATACTGATGTACCAATGACAATGGATGGGCATTATACTGTACAGAGATTACGGAAGGATTTCAAAGACGTAAAAAATACACAAATATAAATAAGTCGATGTGTTTTATTGCTATTCTTACTGGTTTAATGGTTACAAAGCTATCAGTGTCAGATTATTTTCAACTTAGTTACTTGTGATAAAATGATCGTATTTATATAATTAATAAATCTTAAGTGACTGCGTCTTGGTGAAGAGTTTGGATTGATGTTTGTAGAAATCTTCCGACGCATCTCGTTTTAATGATTTAATGGCCTCGGGCAGAGAAATGCCATTATGTCCACTAAAGACCAATTTTCACAAAAAATAAAACAATTTACTTTGATGATTGCACACTTAAACACACAATACATTTGCCCAATTATCTTTAAATTTATCAACGTGGGTTTAATTATCAATAATATATAGTATTAGTACGTTTTTATATAAATGTACCTAAGCAGTCTTGTCGTCCAGCAAATCGCTAGTTGAAAACATTATGAAATTCAAGCACTGTTTTTAATTTCTTTCGAAGTAATTTTATCTACTAAATTGATAAAAGAGCAGACAATGACATCCACACATATACATATATGTGTTCAATCGTGTTGTAAAAGATAATGATGTCACCCATAATATTTTTGAATATATAATTACTATTTTTTTTGGAACATAAGTTTAATTTTTTTAATCAATTTGAAAGTAATACAAACACAGGTTTTGTAAAAAAGGTGGTTCAGCAAAGCTGTCATGTGGCTGTTTGTCTACCGGTTAAGTTTTTAAGTTCCAAAATAAAATTTATCTTTTAAGATAATATCTATAAAATTTGCTAAGCCGAAAAGTTAATTATATGAAATTCCCTCGATAGAAAAAAAAACGCAAAGTAAGCTCCGAAAATTATTTAAAATACCTTTTTTCTGTTATTTAATATGTTATAGGCATAAAAAAAATCACAGTGTATCTTTAAATGTAACCAAAGCATTTGTTGGTAGATTTTTGCTCTATTTCAAACTAGTCGTTTTTCTAATATTAGGTCGCTCCCTCTTACAATCGTATTTACATGTCTCTTTTTCAAACCATCTTTGAACGCTTAATAAGGGGCCTTAATATGTTGTTCTAATTTTTAGAATAAGGAGCAGAATTGTACCTACATATTACTTCTATAGAAAAGTGAAAAATATTATGGAATTACCAATTAATATTTATTCTATGTAATTTGTGTTCATTCAATGCGAATCGAATAAAAAATGACTACTTCTAAGATTTTTTAAAATACTCCGTGACGGAAGATTGTTTACTTTTGCTCGAGTTAACCGATGTACCTACCAATAATTGCAGTCCAATTAACTTAACAGTACTTTGCCTAATGTGCACGCATTGTACGCCCACTATGAGTGATAGTGTTTCATTGTGTTGTACGCCACCACATGAGGTACCAAATACAGTTTATTTCATATCTCCCGGCCACAGAAAATGTAATTGCGTGAGTCTGCAGTTCCGGATTATACAAAGCTACCCACGTTCTGGTATCAACACATTGCTTCAGATCTCCTTAGATTCTTGGTTTCTTGGGCATCCAGGTGATAAATTAACCTAATCTTTTCGATTCCTTAAATTTGTTAAGAAATTCTTCCCCTTTGGTTCCTCTTGGACAAGATCCCCCCCCGTATATTGTGATCAGTTGTAGTCCGAGAAATTTGTTTGAGAAACTAAGTTTATAAATACACTTTTTTATAGTAAATTTTATAATAGTACTATTGAATATATAAATGAAAAACCAAAAATTAAAATGGAGTTCTACAAATTAAACTTGATAGCAATAAATAAAAAATTAAGCTTTCAATTTTATCGGTAACTTTAGTTTGTTTCCTTAATTTAATAATAATAAGTGTATCATTATTTTCCTTTATTGAAACAAATATAGAGATAATGATATCCTCACTAGGATCTCCCGTGCTCAGGATTTAATTTATATATTATTAAAATTTAGTAGTACGGTTAAAACGAAGTAAGTGGTGCCTTCAGGAAACCAAGAAGTGTAGAGGAGAGATGAGATCATCTTCCATCGTGGGTCTTTCCCTCGTGGGGAGGGAACCAAGGAGGAGTGGAGAAGAGAGTTGAGTCCTTTTCCCCTCGTGGGGCCATCAGGGATCCAAGAGGGAGTGGAGAGGAGAGATGAGATCTTCTTCCATCGTGGGTCTTTCCCTCGCGGGGAGGGAACCAAGGAGGAATGGAGAAGAGAGATGAGGCCCTATTCCCTCGTAGGGTTTTCAGGGATCCAAGGGGGGGGGGTGGAGAGGAGAGATGAGGCGACCTCCGTGAATTGTTATTTGAGTGCGTGTTAGTTGTTATTTCTTGTGTTTTATATTTATGAATGTGAAGGAGTACCAACTTTTTAAAATGGAGTTGTTTAATTGGCATGATGTTACGGTTGTTGAAGATTTCGTCAGAGCTAATTTTTGTTATTCCCAATCTCTTCATTCTATCCCACAATGCCTTAATTTTTAGTGAGTGAACCACTTATACATAAAATGCCCATCCAGACATTAATACAACCGTAATAAAGTTCGAATTTTGAAACACAATGGTAGGAGGGATGTACATTGAAAACCGGAATAGTGATAGGAAATACTGATATGTAATTACTGATCAACCAGAAAACGTGATACAAAATTTGAAAATGCAATAAAACTAGTTTAGATCCAAATGATAACGGCGTCGCATCCTGTTTTATAAAATAAACAAACAGTAATAAATAATATAACATTCTGATTGTGAAAACGGAAGTTCGTTAGTATCGCTTGACGTACACGCAAAAGATGAAAGCGTTGCTTAAGATATTCAAACATTACATTTTTAATAATATTTGATGATTCGGCATGTCATTAAGGCCGTGCTAAGAATAAACATCCAACACTTGGACGGGATATTCATTGGTAGGCACCGGTCTTATGGTAATTCCGTGCAGCTTCCTTTTCATAGATAAGTGCGTGTTTAAGAACTTGAGATAAAATAAATACTTTCGCCTACAAATTTACATAAAAATCCACTTGAAGAACCTTCACTTAAAATATAAACAAAAAGATGCTGTGATTAGAAAATAATAATACGTTAAATATAAGAGATCATTGGCGTCAAAGTGGTGGAGACATTTGGAAACAGTTGTATGATTACTCCACATCCTAGTTTCTACTCAATTGTAATTTCCCTTGTTTTTGTCCTTACCTAAAAGTCTTACATTAGAAGAAAGAAGAATTGAAAAAATAATACCGAAGATTCATTTGTTTAATGTGCAAATTTTCGTCGTCGTTTTTAGTGCATGTTATATCGCTTCTTAAATCAATAATCTCGTAGAAACTGTTGTAAAGTAGGGAAAATATCTACCCCAAGTACACGAAGTAGGCGACACACTACGCTATACGCATTTTGGCTTGGTCCATGTCACCATATCCTACGCATGAGAATGTATGGCGAGCGATATGATGAAATAGGACAAGCCACGAAAATATAGCGCGTTTATGGCGTTGTCTGTCACAGGCTTTATTGTCGCGTGGTGATTGCAAACAGAATTCATGTTATGAAAATCTGTAACATTATAATGGTGCTTATAAGATCTATAAGTGGCCCACGGAATTTTCCAAATATTCCAAAAGAAACAAACATCATCACCAAATAAAGACTACCTTTTTCCTATTATCTCCTGTATTCATTGTGATAATAACACGATCACTCGATCTTTTCTTTTCATTTAAATACATTCCATTTCAAATTCCATTCAGGTATTAAACAATTTGTGTTTTTCTATCAATTAACATTAGTTATTTAATTAAAAAGGGTGTTATTTGAAACATAGAATAATTATATTTTAAAATGTTATTGTGGTTTTACTCCTTACTACCAAATGTTGAGGTTATATATTTTTTAAATAAACGTCAATAATAGTGATCTTCATTATTCTATGTTAACGTGGTTTTTAATTGAGGGTTACGGTTTTCTTAAAATTGTCAGAAAATAGGTACGAATACTTTTGTTGTTTCAGATAATCACGGAATAAGACACGAATGAATATTTAAATGTGATTTAAGAGTTCCACTTGTTTAGATCATGTTGGACTAATGCATCCCCAGATTGGCAAATGTTGTGAGGCTGAAGAAAGTTGGAGGAATAGCTATATATTCAAGATCTTCAGGGATCAATAATTCCGTCTAAAACCACTGTGAAAGACATTTATTTATCATGCCATTAAAACAGTCATTCAACAATTTTATAAAGAGATTACAATTATTACAGAACAAGTACACAAAATAATATTAACGTGAAAAGTAGATAAAATTAATCAAATCTGTATGTACGAGGGTTATGGGGATAGCTTTACGACTTTTTTGTTATACGCGTCAAAAGTTAGTCGATAAACTGTCTTCAAGTGACGTTAAAAATGTCAACGCAGCGTTGTTATACAGTCGAACCGCTCTGTTGATTAGCGCGTTCTGATAATCAATAATTAATTAGTCATTTGTAAACTTAAATGTACAAATTACTAAAATAAAAACAATAAATAAATAAGTTCTCGCTTTTGGAGCGTAAAATAATGCAAGAGATCTCCCACCGGTTTATTTATTAGGGATGTACAAGTTAAGTTCTTTCAACGTACACGGATTGCGATTGATTGATTGATTCTCTCACTGAGGTGATACTGAGAGTATCTACCACTCAGTAACAACCGTAATGTTTGCACGCAGACAGTCTGGTTATGTGAGACTGACGGGATGTCTCAGTTCGTGAAGCACAAGGTTTATCCTAACGTTTCAACTAATGTTCGCATGCTTTCTTTCAACGGGTTATATCCGTTGGAACATAGACGCACGTTGACACGAAACCCACAACCGACAACCCACATAACCGCACACTGCGGTAATAAGCGTTGGCACACAATCATTAAAATATTAACGGTGAAGGACATTTAGGATATGAGGCTCCGTTGCTTTGTTGGGTTATATCCACAGACATAGGATAATATTCATATGTCTATGGTTATATCTTAGCAACGCAGCCTTCAAATTGATATTTAATATTTAAATCTATTTGTGCAAATCTACCAAGTTACAAGCCTATCTACAAATCGCACAATAATGTTGATCTCCCACAACATAAAATTTCGATAAAAAAGAGAGAAACCCTGATAATTAAACATTATGTAATGTTTACTTATCAGTGTTTCAATGTTTGCTTATCATTAATGTTTACTTATCAGGTATAAGTATATACTATAATTTACCATGACTATTACACTGCTGTGAAGTATGTATGAATGTATGAATGATATATTGTATGTATGACAATTATTGTTACATATTTCGTTATACTCCCTATTATAATCACCGTAATGGTTAAAACCCAGCACTGAAACGCAGATGGGAGGGGGGGCCCGGAATGAGACAACCTTAAGTTGTCATAAAGGATCAAATCCTAAAAGCTATAGGCAATTACACAACATGGACAGAAACTCCATGGAAAATGGTAAAACTACTAATGTGATACTGTCACTTCAGGAGACACATGCAAATGACGCATAGAGAAACATATTGGTAATGGAAAACAGCAATAGGTGCAGGAACTGTGAATAGGATGAAGATACTCCAATGCACCTATGGTGCCAATGTCCTGCCCTGATAGGAACAAGGCTCAGCTAACTGAACTACCACATTGTTGAACCACGAGGAATGGTCACATATCCAATGACAACCCTGGTGAACTTTATCAAAGGGATCAGGTTACCGCGAAAAGTGGAAGCTAGCGTAATAACGGTTCTGAGTGCTCACGGGAACTATGCAAACCGTTTCCGTATCAATAAAAAATAATTACTATAACACATCAATCACATAATAATCCAAGATCAGATTGATTCAACAAATTCTTTCGTAGCATTGTTAAAAACAGTGAATTCGTAATTTCGTAATAAATTTATTAACTAGTTAACTTCTTCATAGTTCTTTCGTCACGGGTTAGTAGTCCGTTGTCTCTGGGGTCATCGGGCTTCGATCAGTGTTTACGTTGGCATTAGTTAGTTCCTTCTGCAATTGCAGACTGAAAGATGGCCTTCAGCACATCTGGTAGCGCGTATCTCAAGGTGAAGACGGTTAACCCTTTCAGCCCCGGGATATTTCAAATTAACCCGAATTTTAGATTTTTTAACCGTAAATTTACCGATTTAGAAAAGTCAAGTTTGTGTTTTCTTAATGTTGGCATTCTAATCTGTGGTGTAAATGTTTTTCGCTCGGTTGCAATCATTATTCCCGCCACAAAATTTGCGAGTTTCATCGAATTTCTACCGTCATTGATTTCTTAATTTGTGGTGAAGTATAAACATTTTCTACTTAAATTACGTATATGTTAACGCATAAATATGTGTTCTATAATAATAACGTCAGTTCAATTCACTGTTCACAGTTATTTGCCAGAATATCGTAAATGAATTTCAATGTTCATTCAAATTAACACTGGTAGTTATGGTTAGTTGCATATGTTCAACAAGAATGGCGAATTTTTAAAGATTATTATCCTCGAGTTTCTCTTTATTTCTGAATGAATTTTATTCATGTCAAACTTTAGTGATTAAATAAATATTTTTAGTTGATTTTTACCAGTTAAAAACCGATGATGTTTAGCCAACCGAAATTTTGGCTAAAGAAGGAGATAGCGCAACACGGCATAATACCCCTAAAACAAATCACTATAATACTTTTGGCCGTGAAAATCTCAAATCACCAGTTAAAAACCGTTATTTTATATTATTTGTCTGTTATGTTTATTATACCTTACTATTAGAATAATAACCTCTGACTTCCAATGTTAAGCACGGGTAAGCCTCCCAGTTAGGCCAACACTACTGGATAACTCTGAAATATAAAAAATATATTTCAAAAAAAAAAAAAAATAATATAAAAAATTTATAGGTGCCAAAAAAATTCAAATAATTTTCTGAGGTATTATCAAACATTATGCGTGGAAACAATAATGCGGGTGTGAAAGTGTTAACATTGAACGAGTGAAGCTACTAGAGAAACCGCCTACCGTTCCCGTCGACTTTTTGTTACTTCACACAGCTATTTGGATGGTAATGGTTTATTGCCCTTTCTATAATAGCATTTCAATTATTAACTTTTACGATGAGTATTGTGAAAGTGAATATTTAATTAAGGAAGTGATTTCAGCACTTGCACAATTAATAACAATTAGTTTTGTGTGTTATGTAAACCCAATGAGCATGTTTTAGAAAAAAATAAAAATATTCCTGTGGGACTTAAAAAAAAAAAAAAGAAATTGAGTCAGATTTTTTTTAAGGGGACGGAAATTGCGAAAAATGGAATTGAAACTTGAAATTGGTTACTACCCTTGGCTACGAATTAACAGATTAAAGGTTCAAATATCGGCGTGCGCAAGTAAATTTTATTTGATTTATAATTTATTTATTTCACAATTTATTTAATAAAAATAATATGTTTTGCTCTGGTGAAAGACCACCATTCAGAACCGAAACGTTACTTGAAATAGCTTTAGTCGTGTTTTGTGACCAGACATGAATTACCAGGTACTTCTCCACCTTCCTCTTTCCCATCTACTTCCCCTCGACACTGCCTTTTGTCTAACAACATACACCAATTGGGGATGCCATAGTCCCACTGGCTTCAGACGATTGGGAGCAGTTGCGACCCTTGTACGGTAGGTATGCACAAAAAAATATTTAAAAATTCCAACTAAAACCTTTATCAAATAATTATAAGCAATAATTTGAAAATATCTCCCGAGTAAAAATAACAGTTTACAGGTGAAAAAATATAATAAGCAGTAATTGTTGATTGAGGCACTAGTACATATTGAATTATTTGGCGGGTTGGAAATAAGCCGACATAGCAAAAATTACATTATGTAAAAATTTTTTTTTTCAAATATTAAATAAAAAAAAATAACTCAATGGTTCAGAGCACCTGACCGGACATCAGAAGGTACCGGTTCAATTCCCGTTGGCGGCATTTATTTTTACTCGGGAGATATCCTTTACGCTATGCATATAAAACCTTGTCTTATAAACATTCGTTTATCATTAAAAAAATAAACCCTTTATGTTATGGAAATCAGATGGTAGTTAGGTAGGTACCCATTGTGCACTAACTAGAGAATAACTTCAAGAAGAAATGTAATGGAAATAGCTCTAGAATGCGTAAAAAGTACCTACACACATAATTATTTAATCGATCGATATAATGTGAAACAGGCGCACCTTCGTTCACTTGTCCTACAGCCAAGTCATAGTTTTGCTACCAAATAAATTATCATAACTTTGTCTGTACTTGCATCATATTCTATTCAAATAGGTGAACAACGATTTGAATTATTGAAAAGCTACCAGCTGTAATTAAGCGATGAAAACGAAAGTTAACGTCTGTTACGAGTATGAAGTAATATGGTAGTTTTAACTTTCTCGTTAACTAATGTTTTAATTTTACAGTAGATTGTAATCAAATATTAATTTTTATTTTAGTTTGTTTTACGCCCAGCTGGGCTTTTACATGAATTTAAAAACAGAATATTTGTAGCTTTCGAAAATTATACAAAACATTTATTTTATTTTATTTTATTTTATTTGGAAAACCAACAGTTATAATTATTACAAGGTATGGTGTAGTAAGTGTTAAATTATTTAACCAATAATAGGTTTTCACTAAGGTATTTTAATTATTTAGTGAACATATATAATATTTATGTTAAAAAAAAGTTACAATTAGCCTATAGGGATGGGATGGCGGAAGGGAGGGGGATGGGATGGATCTAGTCTGTGTAATGTGTAACATGTACGTATGTGTATTAATAAAAAAATAATAATGATAATATAATTATTTATTGATTTTAGGTTTGAAATTGTGGGGTGCTGAGTTAAATAAGTCTAATTTACTGTATGAAGTATTAAAATTGTATGAAGCACGGTGAATAAAAGCATTTTGTTTTGAGTTAGTGTTACATTGAGGGATGTTTAATGTGTGATTTTGTCTGGTTTGTCTGATGGGTACTCTTAATTGAATTCTTTCTAGTAATTCCGGGCAATCTATCACAGAGGTGGCAATTTTTTGTAAAAATAGTACATCTGCGGAGTTTCTACGACTTTCTAGTGACGAAATCCTGAAAAACGCTGCTGACTCCTCGTGACTCAGATGAGGACGATAGGCCCGAAAATCAAGGTATCGTAGAAAACGATATTGCACTTTCTCAATCCTTTCTATGTGTGACTTATACCTGGGATTCCAGACTTGAGAGGCGTACTCCAGAGAACTGCGTACATACGCAAATTTGAAAGCATGATATAACAGTAAACTCTTAAACTGAGTATAAAACAATTTAGTAAAACATGTAGCAGTAACATAGTACCCACAAACTTGTTGCCCAGGTCATGCATCCAATTGGTTAGTGAGTGTTTTGATAGTTGGTTGTGTATGTATTACAGAAGAATATTATATTTTGACTTATTTTCTTCAAAAATCTCCTGATAAAAGATACATGACGCCAACGGGACGCTCTTGTCTTAAACATTACTTTACCAAAAAAAAATTAATATTTGACAAGTTCTAGTATCTTCACCAAAAAGTACACACTGTAGGACACACTGTAGGAAGCACACTGTAGGAATAATTTTAAGAACCATTAATACTGAATTACCATTTTTTTTAAAGTTTGTTATACGAGTAGTTAAGCGCACTTGAAGTGAAATGACACTAAACTGCGCTATATAAATTCCATGTTATTATTATTATTATTAAAAAATGTAGACAATTTGTCTCGACGCCATCTAGTGAGAGAGTTAGCACTTACAATGCCTTTCTCATATAAAATAAAGTTGGTTGTTTCAGGTGAAAAAATGTAACAAGCAGTAATTGTTGAATGAAACACTAGTATATATTGAATTATTTCGCGGATAAGAGATAAGCCGCCATAGCTCAGTGGTCAGAGCTGTCGACCGGAAATCGAAAGGACACGGGTTCATGTCCCGTTGACGTCATGTATCTTTTATCAGGAGATTTTTCAATGTGGATGAGTGTTTCTTTCTATATTGTTAGAGTGAAGTTTATACAAAAGGGACCAAATAGGTGAATTATATTACACCTGAGAGTACTAATGTTCATTAGCTTCTTTTAAGAGTAAAGACATTATTTATAATTTTTAAATAACCCACAACACGGGCATATGCCTAGCTCGGGTGATCTAAACATACCAAATAATTGTAATAACCATGTCACCGAATAAAGAATAAATTAACATCAAAAAAAATTAACAAAAAACATTAATCCACTTTCCCACATCAGATCAAGTTGAAACTCAGCAGATAGACTCGTTGTCGATGACAATGCATTATATCAACTGTTGGCAATCACCCATCCATACGTGGACATATACGCATTTCTCTGAAATTGGATGTTATTACAGCAGTATACGAAATAAATATCGGTTCTACCCAATCGGGATTTGGCTCAATTTTTGCGGTTGACAGTTCCCTGGAGAGGAAGGATCAATCCTCACTCAAAACTTTTTTCAAAGTTTAAAATATATTTTGCTTTGATTTTTTCATTTAGTAAGGACAGTGTACTCTGTTAGAAATTTCGTTATTGAATTCTGTGAAAAAAAACATATGCATATCTCAGTTTCACGATATTCGTCAAAGTGAGAACGTTTTATTGAGTCCCGTATGTCCGTATTTATGCACAAAATAAATAATGAGATGATTTCAGGAGATCGGAGAGTACCAAAAGTGCACCGTCACGCGTCGAGAAATCACTACCAACACGGAAAATCAATAACTTGCCGCCGGCCATGTATGTAACTTTCAAAATACATAAAATAAAAAAAAGATTGTTATTTTACAAATTTGAAATAGAGGTTTGTAATTTTTTATTCAAAGACATCGATGTATTTATTTAATGTCAACAGTATAAATGTACCTACTCAGGATTCTGGATCGAGTAGCTCTCTTAGGTAAATGAATACAATGAGATTGTGTTGGGAAGTGAGTTAGCTAAGAGCTTCACAGATGCACTCATAGAGGGCAGTGCAAAGAGCTTGCTTGGAAGTCCGCAAGATGGCAGCTAGTGGCCAGTAGTCGCCAGGACCAGTTAGAATGCTCCCGAACAAACTTGGTGTTTTCAGATTTCATTAGTTAGGACGAGTTAGGACGACTATCGAGTCGCCATTGTAATACGCGAAGTATATAATAAATCCCTGATTTAACACAAATAACTTATTCTTCATAATATCCTTCCACGACGAGTTGGAGAACTGTTTTATGGGAACACAACATTAAGTAAATCAGGGCTGTCTATATTATGTTAATATAAAAGTTCCCAATGATGGGGAATACCTTAACATAAACAAATTGTTTATCTTAAGGTTGTCCAAGTTTTTGAGTAGAAGACAGGAAACAGGTAATTTATACTAAGTAAATTTCTCTTTGCTGCTTTACAAAGATGCAAAACACTTACAATGAACATGTTGTAAAGGTACACCTTACGTCAAAGTTGGCTTAACCCGTTAGTTATCTTCTTACGTGCATCCAGGGAACAAACTCAGCCAAACCTAATCTACGGGTAACTGTCCGGATTCGACTTCTATTTCCTTCTCTCGTTAGTACTCAACTTCCCCCACCGTACTCGTAAGGAGTCTAATCTCAAATTCATTATGTGCAATTTTAAACTAAATGTGATTTGAGCTTTTCACGGCCAAAAGTATTATAGTGATTTACAGCTAGCTTTCTTATCGTTGAAGTTATACAGATACAGGTACAAAACGATTGAAATGGCGAATTTAGAAGCCAGAAACGGCCGGCAGAGCGCGCATTGGTTAACTTAAATTATTCATAAGCTGCACGTTCATAGAAGGCGCTAATTTAATTATGGAATGAATCACCGACAAATATTGTTTTTGTATGCCTTTCTTGAAAGAATCGAGTTTTTTTACGGAAAACTATTTATTTATATTCATATTCCGTGCGTACAGGCGCAAACAAAAAATTCATCTTAATGATAATGATTAAATTACCGCCATTTAATAACGAAAAGTTTATGAATAATTTTATGTTTGCTCTTTTCAGGGTGAAATGCCTAAAACCAAAAATTTTTTTTACGTTTACCCTTAATAACCTAGAGGGCGCTTTTATAATTAATAAGACTACGGCACAAGTTAAACATAAAACATACGTTCTTTACCACAATAACGCTGCAGCTCTTTCTTACACACTAAATAATAGTAGGTGGTTTTAAATGAGACAAACGATGTCCGCTTAAAAAGGAAAAATGTAATCATTATCATACATCTTGCCATCGCGGTTTCTTAGACGTATCAATTATAAAAGCGCTCATTGACTCATTTCATAAATACCGAAATGCAAAAACTGCTAATTTGGTTGGACGTAAGAATAGGAAACCTGTCTTATATTTACTATACAGGTAAAGTACGAAGGTCACTTTGCATTGCGTCGCTTTGTATTTTCTATAAAGTTTCTAAAACGGAGATAGATATTTTTTATTCCAATAAGGGGGTAGAATTTTCATCTACAAAGTTTTTAACAATTTAAAACCAATCCACTTTAGAGACAACCTAAATTATTTAGACTTATATACGGGAGGCGGGTTTGGGTATTGCCGTCCCTGGAACCTATTATTGGATAACCAACACCTCTGCCGTAGGTCACCCCAAGTGATTCGCTACGGCCGGTGATATAGCAGGGGTGACAGA
The DNA here is from genome assembly GCF_061612785.1 of Hesperophylax consimilis. Taxonomy (NCBI): domain Eukaryota; kingdom Metazoa; phylum Arthropoda; class Insecta; order Trichoptera; family Limnephilidae; genus Hesperophylax; species Hesperophylax consimilis. The sequence goes on from NC_142842.1 coordinate 41,620,705, forward strand.
GGTGTGTTCAGGATGCGCCTGCCCACCAGCTGCGTGGCGTGCCAGATCAGGAGAGGCTGCTTTGAGGAGACCCTTTGATCACTCCAACTAGTCTCTCTTGACCCATCGCCTTCCGCTGCGAGGGAAAGATCATACGTCCGTCTCTCCTGGACACAGTGATCCCTAGACTCCTACCAAAGGTATTAGAAATTCTAAAATATTTGTTCCTAACCATCCCTCATAACTTTTTCCTTCCCAGAGCATCCTCTTCTCCCTTTCCTTAAAAAGACCCACCACACATCACATCCCCAAAGATGACATAGGCTCTGAGGAAAATTATTTTCCTCAGAGCCTATGTGGGGTTAATCTAAAAGAACATATCATACAAGACAAAAAGAATCAGTCTGCAAAAAATTAACAAAAACACAGAATATTACAACAGTATTGTTTACTGTTTGAAGTAATTCAAATGTACGTCTTAGTTCCCAATGAATTTAAAAGCAAATTCAAAGAAAAATTTAAAAAATCTATTCCAAGTTTAACCCCTCCAGGGTTTGAGGGTCATATATGACCGGGCGTCCATATTCTATAAAAGTATTTTTATCTTTTTTTCCAATCATGCGGAAATACGTCATTTTATTAAGTTAAAAGTTGAAATAATAACTCTTTCAAGCTTGTCTTAAATATATATACTGGAATCCATTATAAAAAACCTAAAAATAGCCAAAATGAATAATTTCGCGCCGCTATCATAACAATCGGCTTATTTTAAAAATTATTTCTTATTTTTATTATATGAACGAGGAAAAAGTGAAGGTACAGTTTTCTTTCGAATTCCCCAAACAAACGTGAATTTGAACGTGTTTTTGAAATATAGGGTTCTCCCAATTTCTCTATGATTGGAGTAAAAAATTAAGCAAAAATGTGGTTAGAGTTTTTTAACGTTTGGTATTAAAATATCATTATTTATAAATAGTAATTTTTATTTTAAATACATACACCGAAGATAATTTAATCTAGTTTCTAGAACAGTATTTGTTCTTACGGAAAATTAAAATATAATATGTGTATAGCGCATTTGAAATACATTGAAAACATTGTAAACTGAACAAATGTACTGAAGAGTTAATCGATAAATAAAATAGGAGAGTAAGACAAAAAGCTTACGTTATAATTTATATTGATCGATTATAAGTCGTTTATAGCGAAATCTACAAAGTAAACAATTGTTTATCATATCAATCAGGTAAATTAATGTAGGAACGTTAGGTTAGGTTGCACAATATCAATTAATAGTATAAACTGACACGGTAGAAGAACTCGTGCGTGTTATGCTCTGCTGTTGGGCTTCGATTCTCGACGAGTCATTCCATTGGTTCGACCCACTCGTTGTTCGAGTGGAATGACTTTTGACTTGTAGGCAGACTGATAGAACCTAAGCGCAAGCCAAATACTAAGTTTGGTGATCACGCTTTCGGAGTATCTGGGCCAAAGGCTTGGAATAAACTCCCTCCAGAACTAAGATCCATAAAAAGTCCAACAGAATTTAGGTCTAAACTAAAAAAATACCCTTTTAGGCTGTCATACCCTTAAATTAAATACACCATTCCTGAGAGAAAGTCCAGTTATATCCAATTTTCTAACTATTTCCTAAATCCTTTATCTAAATTTCGCCAAAAAACAATTAGATAATTTTAATTAAGTGTTAATCTCAAGTGACCTACCAGGTAAGTATTGTACTGTATATTATCTCCATAAAATAACATAGATCACTGTAGAAATGTATTATAAATTTGTAAAGCGCCCTTGAGGTGATTTTGCACAAAAACGGCGCTATTCAAGTCATCCAATTATTATTATTTATTATTATTGGCGTATGTGTGCAAGTGTGTACCGTGGACGAGACTCAAAAATAAGAATGTCGACCAATGTACGTAGTTTCGAGACGGCTAGTTCTTAGACGGCGATTGCGAGCGGCCTGGATTGGAGAATCGATACCCTGCTCCTGTTCTCGCGTGTTCTCCTGGTACTGGTAGTAGCCAAACAGACATCCACCATATCATAATATACTAGCATAACTAATAGCCAACGTCTATTATTTGCATTTATTAAGTGCTAACTTATACCTGAACACATTTCTGATGAGAGCCATTCTGACTCGAGTCAGATTATAAGAACGTCTTACAAGTGAAGGATTGTATTACTTGTAAGATTGATATCATTTAGCTATATAATAATACCCATGTTGTAGGATTTGTGCAATAATGAATGTGGTAGTCGGTACTAAATATTACGATCGTTTACACAGTCATGTTATTAACTTTGATCAAGGTTAAAACAACTTTGAAATATAGTTAAGTAAATATGAAGATGAGGAAATTATGAAGATATCAAAGGTACAAAAATACCTTGAAGTTTAAAGAATAACATAAAAATATGGCTAAGTAAACATGAAGAAGAAAATTATGAAGACAGCATATAAGCTTAACACCAACAAATATTATTTATGATAGTTAATATTATTTTAGTATTAAATGCGATAAAAAGAATTTGGCATTCTCAGACTATAAAAATATTACCATTCGTTATTTATGCTACTGGCATTATACCTAGCTCTCTCATTAAAAATTTAGGCGTATTAGATCTATTAAAAAATTTATATATAAAAATGCAAAAATCAGTCATTTTAAATACATCTAGGATAACGAAAGATTTTTTAAATATTTATGCTGAGGGATCAATAGGATTTATAGGCCCTGTTAGGAGTTCTACCAAGCCGAACCCTCTGATATGAAAATATTTGGAGTCGGTGAATTATTTTCCCATTTGATCTCTGGTGAGTTGACGGGTTGTTCTTGTATTGTTTTGTATTTATTTTGCTTATATAATGCACTTGAATAATGTTGATTGACTAGATGATCATTTGTGGAAAAGTGTGTGGAAGGGTTTAGTTTTTCCTATGGGGAAGATATAACCCGGACATAAAATCGGAAAAGAAAATTTTATTAAATTTATTGTTAACCATTGTGATTTAAGTGATTATTTTATGCAATATATTGATTATTACTAAGCTTTGTGTAAATAATTATAACCATTTCAAAACCCAATAAAAATCCCCCCATGGGCGCATAAAAGAGTAAGTAAATAAAAAAAAATGAAATACCCTTCGACAAAATTAAATAAAGTTAATATAAATTGAAAAATTCATAAAATTTTTAATTTAAAAATCAAGTTCTGTTATTATATTATATTGATAGCCATGTTACTTCAAAGAACTGAAAGATTTTGAAAATTAATTTCTACATTTAATTTGATGAAGTGTCAAAGTCTTTGGAACAACTGGCCCTAAAGATATATTTTTTAAAGATTTTATCACTGCAAAAAAGATGACTTTCTTAACGACTTACAGAAGTAATAGATCACTATGGAATTATATTATTTCATCCATTGATGCGTTCTAAACGGCAAATTTTTCGTCAGTTTCTCACACTTTCTCCTGTCTGGTCAGTAAATCTCCGGCAGAGCGTCTGAACTTCCTTTCGAATATCATCTTTGATCGTTTCGAATCACTAGTTCTTAAAACCACTCTTATTTTTTTAAGAAATGGGACTTAATCTGAATAGTTTACCGGCCTTTCTCTTCTGCCAGATGTCAGGTCTACTTGATTCATTATAATATAGCCAGCTCAATTAAAGTTAAAGGTTAACAGTTAAAACATATTCTTTAACCACATTAAGTTTTTTTATTGTGTGGATTAAGTTTTACCACTGTTAAATAAATATTCAGTTAGCCGACTGATTAACAGTCGGTGCGAACGAACGAAACTTCGATAAAATTCCTAAAAATTACTTAAACGTAAAGAAGTAACTTGCGACATTCAATATAATAAGTTACTAAGCCGTTTTGTTCTTCCTCCAACTTTAACTCCAACATTTCGAAAAGCGTTTTAGCATCCATTATCACATCTGCACTTATAGAATTAAAGAAAATATAATAATTATAAAATTTTAATTTGAGTTGATATTAAAGTGTTTAAGAACTAATTATAACAGATTTTTTCAATTTCATAATTTTTTTTAAATACACCCATTTTCACAATACAGTTTTTCAGGCCTTTATTCTTATGATGAAATACTTCTCTGAATACGAAAAATTAATTTATTGTTTTGTGAAAAAATAAGTGTATTTTTGTACCGGTTAGTAGGATTTTTTTACATTAGCTCCACACAGGGCCTGTCGTCTTAGTGGATCTTTTTAATGAAAGGAAGAGCTCCACACAAGGCCTGTCGTCTTAGTGGATCTTTTTAATGAAAGGAAGAGCTCCACACAGGGCCTGTCGTCTTAGTGGATCTTTTTAATGAAAGGAAGAGCTCCACACAAGGCCTGTCGTCTTAGTGGATCTTTTTAATGAAAGGAAGAGCTCCACACAGGGCCTATCGTCTTAGTGGATCTTTTTAATGAATGGAAGAGCTCCACACAGGGCCTGTCGTCTTAGTGGATCTTTTTAATGAAAGGAAGAGCTCCACACAGGGCCTATCGTCTTAGTGGATCTTTTTAATGAAAGGAAGAGCTCCACACAGGGCCTGTCGTCTTAGTGGATCTTTTTAATGAAAGGAAGAGCTCCACACAGGGCCTGTCGTCTTAGTGGATCTTTTTAATGAAAGGAAGAGCTCCACACAGGGCCTGTCGTCTTAGTGGATCTTTTTAATGAAAGGAAGAGCTCCACACAAGGCCTGTCGTCTTAGTGGATCTTTTTAATGAAAGGAAGAGCTCCACACAGGGCCTATCGTCTTAGTGGATCTTTTTAATGAATGGAAGAGCTCCACACAGGGCCTGTCGTCTTAGTGGATCTTTTTAATGAAAGGAAGAGCTCCACACAGGGCCTGTCGTCTTAGTGGATCTTTTTAATGAAAGGAAGAGCTCCACACAGGGCCTGTCGTCTTAGTGGATCTTTTTAATGAAAGGAAGAGCTCCACACAGGGCCTGTCGTCTTAGTGGATCTTTTTAATGAATGGAAGAGCTCCACACAAGGCCTGTTGTCTTAGTGGATCTTTTTAATGAAAGGAAGAGCTCCACACAGGGCCTGTCGTCTTAGTGGATCTTTTTAATGAAAGGAAGAGCTCCACACAGGGCCTGTCGTCTTAGTGGATCTTTTTAATGAATGGAAGAGCTCCACACAAGGCCTGTTGTCTTAGTGGATCTTTTTAATGAAAGGAAGAGCTCCACACAGGGCCTGTCGTCTTAGTGGATCTTTTTAATGAAAGGAAGAGCTCCACACAGGGCCTATCGTCTTAGTGGATCTTTTTAATGAATGGAAGAGCTCCACACAGGGCCTGTCGTCTTAGTGGATCTTTTTAATGAAAGGAAGAGCTCCACACAGGGCCTGTCGTCTTAGTGGATCTTTTTAATGAAAGGAAGAGCTCCACACAGGGCCTGTCGTCTTAGTGGATCTTTTTAATGAAAGGAAGAGCTCCACACAGGGCCTATCGTCTTAGTGGATCTTTTTAATGAATGGAAGAGCTCCACACAGGGCCTGTCGTCTTAGTGGATCTTTTTAATGAAAGGAAGAGCTCCACACAGGGCCTGTCGTCTTAGTGGATCTTTTTAATGAAAGGAAGAGCTCCACACAGGGCCTGTCGTCTTAGTGGATCTTTTTAATGAAAGGAAGAGCTCCACACAGGGCCTGTCGTCTTAGTGGATCTTTTTAATGAAAGGAAGAGCTCCACACAGGGCCTGTTGTCTTAGTGGATCTTTTTAATGAAAGGGAAAGCTCCACACAGGGCCTGTCGTCTTAGTGGATCTTTTTAATGAAAGGAAGAGCTCCACACAGGGCCTGTCGTCTTAGTGGATCTTTTTAATGAAAGAAGGAAACAAGTATAAGGAGTGGGTAGGAATCTGGAGGTCAGTGCGTCCAGAAGTGACAGCCGTATGAATCTCTCCCTCCAACTGAGGTGCCCCCAGGCGATGGGTCGAGATAGTCTTGCTGGAGAAGTCAAAAAGCCTCCCTCAACCAGTCTCTCTCTCGATCCGGCCCGCGACGCAGTAGGTGGACGGACGCGGCCGCCACCAAGACCTAGACAAACCTCACCCCTTGAAGTCAGGCACCCGTGCTAAGTCACCAAACGTAATTGACCACTACGACCAATGGCAGAACATACCCGAATACCAAATTTAAAGAGAAACAGACAGATTTTAAAAATGCGACGGATCCCCACCTAGAAATATTATATTATATCGTAGGGATATATAATTTTGTACGGTTATTCAATTATTTTAATTTCAATAAAATTCCGCAAAATGTCTTGAAACACATAAGATGATATAATTTGATAAATTGTTCGTGCATACTCATTACGATTCATTTCCCTGTTAGATGATCCTGGTAGGCAATATGCTCTGGGGTAATGGCAGGTAACAGTGAGACAGTTTACGAGAAGTAAAACGGTACAACCTCTCGGTGATTGTGCTGTCGGGATAAGCTAACTGGACCGGGCTGCTGGCCTGGAGGATCAGACGAGTGCAATTTATTATTCGAGGAGGGGCAAATCGCCGCACTTTATTGCCGCTCATTGCTAAAAGGTCGTACTGAAGCGCTGCAGAAGAAGCAGTACGATGATGAATAATGATTGATGCTTGAAAACTACTTATAATTCACCTAAAAATGCATTTTGATATTTAAAAATTATATTTATAAAGCACGACAGAAAACAACTTCGTCAAGCGTTACTAATAGTACGGGGTCCATCGTGACTAACTCATCTCGCAAAAATTTTCTTTTTTTTCTTTTAAGACGATGCCATACGTAGTAATTCAAAATCGTGTGTTTTTGGTTTGAAAATTTGGTCGCCTAGAAATGTTTCAGATGTTTTAATTAAATACTGCGAGTAGAATACATCTTCGCCTTTGAGATAATCGAGTATTTTTTAGAAGTCTTTTTATAAGCCCAGAAAAAAATAGTGTAAAGGCCTATGAAAACTGCTTTAAAGTTCAAAATCTCCTACTTACGAACCCATTTTCGGTTATGATTTTATTGTATAATGTGGCAAATTAAGTTATTTATAAAATGATCAGAAAAAAATTAAATATTTATGCCTGAACATCCACAAAATAAAATAAAAGGCACTTTTTGGCCATGTTTTTTTCTTGTATAAATCAAAACAGGCGGATGGTGTTAAGCGGTAATTTAAACCTTATCGCCATCTACGCAAGGGTTGTTATTGATAGCGGCTCAATTTAAAATATTACACGACGTAGTGCATCACCTTAATAGAACGCCGACCTCGTCATATGCCTACACAGAATACATTTGTCATCACATCGTACTATAATTCATACTAAAATATTATTATAAGTACCTGGTATCTAAACACGGCTAAAGCCATTTACTGAGAGTGTCTTCCGCTCTTGATGAAGCCGCAAGTATACTTTATATCATTTTAAATGAATAAATTTTGAAATAACAAAAATTAATCAAATAAAATTTACTAGCGAACCCGTAACCTTCGGCTTGCTAGTCAAGAGCTTTACCCCTCTGCCATGGAGGCCGTCATAATAATTTTTATGCAGTTACGTTAGGTAAGAAATAATACCTACGGCTAAATTAAATTTCAAAAGCCCGCTCACTTCTTGTTGAAAATATATTTTTATAGCTTAAAGAATTAAAAATAAGCTTAAATGTTACGTGCTCGTATTCAAATATTAATCCACTAAATTATAATTAATGTAGGTATGCATTTCCCTACAAACCAGAGCAATCTGTGATTTGAAGTTTAAATGAAAGTTCCGGCCGCACACTGCAAGTCCAACCAACTTTTGCCGCAATAATCTGCTGAATTAAATATTCCGTATTATTCATGTAAACTTTGGATGGTTTCGCCATCACCGTAAATTAAATATAAATTGTAGGGATTGAAGGATCATGCACATTTTATGACTTCAGGAAGCCTAAACATTTTTATTGGAAGGGTTTTTATCAGTGGAAAACTCACCATCAGGCCGTTTCCGCAGGGTTAGGCAGTGAGGAGAGACCGTATTCGTATACTGTTCTATTATTCTGACTTTTGACATGGCCCGACACAAGTATTTTTTTAAATAAAAATTTAGATTTTTTTATTAAACAGTTATAAAATACAGGGTAATACAAAATGAAAATATAAAAAAATACAAAGAAATATAAAAAAAGAGAAAACATCCCACAAAGGCAAAGGTGGTGCGTGAGTATTATAAAAAATAATTTAACACATTTCTATGATTTAAGATTTTAAAATCATACATGTTATGTTAAGTATTACTGAAAGTGTTAGTTTTCTAAGAAAAAAATATATAAATTGCAGTTGTATTTGGTTCAAACTATCATGCCATGTCTTTATCGGGCGTCCACGATATCTTGTACCATTCACATTCACGTCATATATTCTCCTTCCACTCTTTTCTTCGTTCATTTGCTCTGCATACTCAAACCATCTAAGCGTCCTTCATTAATTTTACTCTTTATGCACATTTCTCAAAAGATTATACACGGTTTTACTACGAATACGCTTGTATATATTTGCATCAATATGCAATATTTGGTTGAGTACCAAACTTCTGCTCTAACTGGAAGTATAGAAATAAATACGTGAGCACCTAAGTCATTATTGTTGGTAAATCGAACGACCGTTGTTTCCAATTTTTTTATTGATCAATCTGAGACACCGATCAGCCAAGTAGTTTGCTGAGCAACGTTTCCAATTTTTTACCGTTGATCAACCTAAGTGTGACCGCTGACTTTCTTAGACAGTAAAATATCATGAAAGTAAAAAAAAATCGGTGTAAAATTAAAATACATGGGTAATATTATATTCATGTGAATACACATAATTTGTTTTTAATAATGTTATACATTAACCAATCTTATTAAATATATTTGGTGACTTTATTTCATCCTTCATTATTGTCTCACCATTTATCATTGCTTTTAATTTTTTTAAATGTAATACGACTATTTATACAAAGGACCATCTCAGAATAAACACTAAGACTACGAATGATGGTGCCATAAAGAAGTAATAAGCCTATTGGAAAGATGATAGTTAATAATCCAATCAAATGCATTTATTTACAGTGAAAGTCAGTAGGCCGTCAGAAAATATCTATAAAAGAACATTTACAGAGAAAGTAAATGAACTATCGATTACACCAGAACAAAAGGAATTGAAAAACCTGAGTGTGAAAACATTGACAGCAATTTTATTGAATTATTGATGGTTGCTATCTGATATTTTAATTATGTAGATATGCTGCACCAACCAAATTAAATACCCGGTATAATCGTCTTATTATATATTAATATGTGCCCGTTATTTCAATTTAGGAGTTTTAAAAAATATTAAGAAAAAGATAAAAAAATTTTAAGCATAAGTAGGAAAATAAAGGATTTTTTTTGTTATTGTAGGGACACGCATTAGAACTGCAAGGTCTTTCCGTGTTCGCATATTAGAGGCAGGCGGTTATGTTTTCGGAATTTGAACAGATACAATAAATCTCTTCCACGTCATGTTACTCACCTGTAAGAAAATTATTGCGATTACAAAAAGTTCAATTTTAAAAAGGAAATAAGAAAGTATGCCTGCCACAAAAATTGGTGTTAAGTTTGTAAATATACTTACTTTTAAAATAATAATATAGTGGAAACAATTCCAGTTGTCATATAATTTTGTTATTTGTACCATGGTAATTAAAGATATCTGATGAATTACCATAATGTATGTCATATTTGACGAAATTCTTGTGCTTTATATGGAAACGTTTTTTAATTTTTTCTAAAAAAAAACACTGTGTTGGAGTTTTGATTCCCTGTTCCCCTATTTGATATGCCTAAACCCAGTCCTAAGATCCTGCGATTCCTGCAGGAATTCACACTCCGTGCCGCGGCCGTATCGCCTCGCGTCGTGACGAGATCTTGGACAATATCCTGTTCGCACCCTCGCAGAGCAACAGAACCCGCATTCCTTCCTTACCCCATACCAGTACCCTTCCCGCTTTCTGGTCTCCGGGACATGATCTAGCCATCAATGCGCACAGCTTAAACAATTTAAACTCACCTCTAACCCCGCACAACACTTATCAGCTGGATTTACTGAAAGTAAGAAGAAAGACGAGATGTTTTTAAGAATAAGAGAAATACATTTTATTATATTCGACCAATGTTAATGAGGCACTGCAACAACAAATGTCAAGATTAAAGCAATATTTATTGATTCGGCTTTATTGGACTTAATTCTACTAACGTATCTTAATAATTTCTCCATAAAATAATAGGAAACCATAAATAATTTACTTTATCTTTGTCGTAAATTATTCACAAGTAGGTACCTTTAAATACACAGAATAAAAGGATTACAATTATAAAGTGTAAATATACTAATAAGATTAAAATTAACTAAAATTTACAATCAGGCTATAGGAAACAAAATACAAACTAATAACCGTTTTCAAATAATATGTGAAATACTTTTTTGTAATTTCTTTCGGTGCCACTAAAATATGCGCTACTTCTGCATATCGGTAACCTACGCTGGTATATGTGGAGTAAAGGAGTTTATAAACGAATTAGTATTTATATTATTCTTGCAGTAAAAGATATTTTTAGTTTGTGTGACACTATGAAATAAAATCAATTACAATAATTATCCAAGTGTATAGCATTAAGATGAATAATTGCTATATGGGTATGGAATAATCGTATATTTTTTAACAATCATAACAGGCACTTTGCAAATACCTGCTTTAAAAATAATTATGAGAATAATTAACAGGTATGATTATTTTAAAGTTGCTTTTTACACATCAGATCGGCAATGAGTTTATTCCAAGCCTGTAAAACTGTGCATATGGTCTGATTCTCAGAAAGCACTATCTTCGATCTCGGTGTGTGTACTACGAGTACCTATTGATTTCTTGAACTTTCAATTGCTGGGCTGTGCTTATCTTAAAGTTGAATAAATTTATTACCAATGTAAAAACAAGAGTATATTTTAACAAGATCCTGGGGAGAGTAAAGTGTCGTAAGGATAAGGTTTAAAACCTGTCGCTTATCAAATACTCTGCATGAGTGTTTATACCCACTTAGACCATACCTACCTAAGTACAATACGTACAAAGTAGTAAAATTAGTCCGCAATTGTTTTTCTTCAACTATGGTTGACATAATTTTAATAGTAGATATAACTTCTCTAGTTTTTTTGGACAATAAAAGAAAAACACATCCTTGAAGTCTCTGAGGACAACACAATATATTATCCATAAAAATTCAAATAAATGACAAACAAATACCTAGAAGTGGTTTAAATAACATTAAACTATTCTTTATACCTCTATAATCTCAACGGCTGCGGTCTGTGGGACAACTTTTTTTTTCCAAAATGCCCCCAACCAACAGGATCCAATGAGACTACGGCATCCCTAATTGGACTATGTTGTGAGGTTAAAGGTAGTGGGGAAGGAAAGGAAATTACCAAACACGGCTAAAGCAATTTCAGACAATGTCTCACTTCAAAATGATGGTCTTATACTAGGGAGATACTGAGAGTATCTTCCACTCCGGAAAGTGTCGCAAATAAACGTTACATTATGATTAAATTATGAAATAACACAATTCAATCAAATAAAATTTACTTGCACACTCCGGGAAATAAACCTGCGATCTTCGAATTTCTAGTCGAGAGCCTTACCCCTCGGTCACATAAAAAAACACTAATTGTGTTTTAATTTATGATCCTTATCTTGATCTTTATTCCGTTTCTCGATATCCCGATACCACCGTAGTGGCGATTAAACTTACCATCAATTATAATTAATTACGCAGTTTGAGTTCTATTGCTGGACAGTTAACACGATAGTAAACAAGTTCACAACGCAGAGCGAAGTTTAGTTAACGTGAATAGTGTTAAGTTTGCGCAGTCCGACACGGCGCACGCCAATAATGCTAACTTGCCACACGCCACACGCCAATAGTCCTAACGTGGCTACACCACACCACGTGAACAGGCCCGTTTTAAAGTTTGGAAATGTTTCAAGTTACACCAAGAAGGTTCAAGAAGACGGTTTTGATCATTCATTTTGTAGTTAAGTAAAGTTGTAGTAAAGGGTAGCTTCTTCGGTATAATATGTGGATTATGGGTTCAATCAATAATACAATATGGCATTATAGGATGGGGTGAAACTTATAAAAAACCGCTTTATATAGCACAAAAATTAATATTTTAAAAATAAAACAACTTAAGCCGTATATATACAGGGTGCCCCGGGGTAAAGTTCGCTAACTTGTAGTGATTTTACATTATGGTAGAAGTAAAAAAAAAAATAACGTTTTTTCGAAATTCCAATGTTTATTTTTCCACCAAGGAATATTTATTTTCCCAAACAAAGAAATTCACCTTTTTAAGCTACAAACTACCATAAAACATTGGAATTTAAAAAAAAGTTTTTCGTCTTTTTTGCTTCTAAAATCATGTAGAATCACCCTCCGAAATTAGCGCAATTTACCCCCGGCCACCCTGCATATTCATCAGAATTTCTGTTGAAAGAATTGAAAGTCAGAAAACCAAATGGATTATACTTCTGCCCTGCAAAATTACAAATGTATAAAGATAATATTCTAAATAAAACTGCACCATAATAGAAAACTCAGACAAACTTCATTTCTCCCAACTCCACAATGTAAATATAAAAACAAATATCATGGAGTAATTTTAACAATAAAGATTTTAAATTTTATCTCAAAAAACAAACTGAAAATATAAATAGAATACTTAATGAGCTGGTCCACTATAATCACTGGAAACATTTCAATGAAGACGAAGACTTGTAGACGAAGTTTTCAAAAATAAGTGTTTCAGATAGTCTTTGACTATTCGGTTGGAGTTTTCGAGACGTAGATCTTAAAAAGGTTGGCCCTACCCTAGGCTCGAATCTGGAAGACTTGAAGTTATTTTTCAGCGCCTGTTCCATATATGTGATGAGAGTTTTTATAAAGGATCTTGGAAGGTCCTAAACCATCTCTGCATACCAGAAGTGTTATCCTAAGAAAACCACAAGAACAAGAAACAAGTATTGTACCTATGTGTTACATTAGTCGCAGACTAAGCGCGTTCCGAGAAGTAATGGAGAACTGTAGGTACCTCCTTGTAAGCTCAAGATAAAATAGTCTGCTAGATAAACCGGTTGTGCTCCACATACAAATCAGATTTACGGCAAGTATCTAAAATAAGGGCAGGCATATGAATTATTGCAGCGCTTTGCTCTTTATAGGATTCTATAACTTAGTAATTCTAAAGCCGGCTAGATATTATTTATGGAAGGAGATCGTGGTCCTTAGAGACACTTTGAAATAACAATGCGGTCTGGATATTGATTATGCCATTCCAGAGTTTGTGACACTTCCTGCTTTCCATATTGTGTAGTCATTCCACTGTCATCTATCTCAGAGATATGATACGAGAGCCCACACTTAATTAACTGTACACAGGGTGTATCAGCACGCACCCAAAATACTTAAACCAGCGATTTCTAAGCTTACTTGGATGAAAAAATGAAAATGTAATTTTGCTGTCCGATGACATTTTTTCAATTAAAAACAAAACTAATAATTTTCCATCACATGTCACCACTGGATCCAACTTAGTGCATTATGTAGTATGTACCCGTCTAGTTCCAGTATCACTGTTCAGACAACATAGAGCGCGTATCACGTGATCCGTTGCGACGTTTGGCTGTGTGAACAGTGACGTCGAGTGACAATTTTCTTTTTGTTATTTTTAAAGAAAAATTATATCTACATTTTTTCTCTATATATGGTAAGGAATCGCCGGTTAAAGTATTCATTTTTATCTGTATTTCACATTCCAAGAATGCACCAAAATCATGATTCCGTCAATCCCCATCATCATCACCATCGACGCTACAACAACCCTCCAAAAATCGTAGTCACTCATTGGAATTTTTTAAATTACAAATTGATAATTTATTACATAGTATTCTCAAGTAACTAATTTATTACCCAGTTAATAGAGAAATATTCTTAGGCCTAATTGGGGAGCTAGTTTATTTACTTACACAATAAAAATTATTTACTTTAACAATATAAATGCATAAAAATAGCAGGTATCTCAAGTTACAATTTTTTCCAGTAATTATCTAAAATATTATAAATATTGAATAATAAAGTCAGTAAAAATAAATAGAAAAATAACAGCGGAATAGCAAAAAAAAGCAAAATAATCATCTGAAAATCATCGGTAAAATATCAATCAGTCTGCTGGTTTTCGAGAAAATATAACATTAGTTTTTTTATTTTGTTATTTGGACAGCTTTTCTATTTTTTTACTATTAGTAAATCGTTAAATAGCTTTGGGCCTATTCGTATTTGTAATGGTATTGTGCAGCTGTCGTGTAGCATTTAGTTATATGTACAATTGTACAATATCCCCTGATGTTCTATGTCTTACACTTCGTGTAGAGGTCAGTTCGGTTTCGATTGCATTTTTTCGAAAAGTTTTACAACCGGTAAAACCTTAAATTTATCAACAAGATCACTGGTTGGAAAATCTCTAGCTTTTTTTTAGAATAACTTTAATGATCCTTTTTTGTGTTATTGCTATCGGATACAAGTTAGCCTTATAAATACTTCCCGGAACAATTACACCATACTGCAACATCGACTGTACCAGAGCAAAGTAATCCTTTTGAATGCCTTGCACCTTGTATCTGGCACCGGTTTCCTGCCACTGTCGCAGCAGTTGTCAAAAATGATGTCGTTTTTTTTCTGGACAGATTTTTATCAACTTACTTTTGTGCAGTTGGTAGTCACAGGGCATATGTTGAAGGAATACCAAGATATTATATTTCAACGTACCTGAAACAAAAAGAGAAAATAAGCGTTAAAATCCAGTAAACAAAAAAAAACGTAGCAACCCAGATATTATTATTTCTATAGCCTGGAACGTTGAATCACCAGGTTATATACATATATATATAATAGTAATATAAATCCATTACACGTCGCATTTGAGTAGTTTGGTACAGCCTAGCGGGTCACGTGATACGCACTCCGTCTCGTTCCAGCAGCACGATAATAGAGGCGAGAGACCGCGTATCACGTGATCCCGAGCAGTGTGATAAAAATAAATCATCTGACACCAAATTACGTCTAGATTTTCTTTTATTCTAAATACGCTCTGGAATTTCTGGATAAAATCCTTTGGGTACGTGTACGCCCTGTATACAAAATACGAGACTGTTTTTATTGTGTTCATCACCAAGGATGTGATAAATCCAGCTATCCGTGCCAAATGTTTTATTTATTGGTAGGGTTTTTACAAACATAGGTAGGTCAAAATGTCAAACAATTATAGGATAAAATAGGAATAGGTAAATTGGTTAGTTAAATATTTGAAAAAATCGTGTTACGGAATTATTGTTTGTACAACAAATTATATATGAGAATTGCAGACGTTTTAACCAAAAATAGCTAATCCACAGAGAAAATTTTTCCTACGGCGGAAATACACTTGATCTGGGATGTTAACGTTTATCGAGTTGATATAGACGAGTGAATAACAAATGACTACGCATGAACAGGTCTAGTTCGCTAATGATGCACCTGATACCTGACAAAACTACGTAGTATTAGTCATATACTTCTTACATAATACATCATCAGAAGAAAAGTTGCTGGCGCGCGTTTAATTATTTTAACAAGAAGAAATATTAATTTAAAAAATACTTTATTAGAAACTAGTAACTTTTTATTAAATAAATAGTACATGGGACACGTTTATTCTTAATCTGTATTGATTTTATTTTTTATGTCTTCATTTCAGTTAAATCTTTTTATGAATACATACGCGTCTTCCTCAAGCAATCAAACAACTATCTACAACCGTAAATCCCTAAAATGAAAATAAAAAAAGAATGATTTTTCTATAATATTAAGCCGTGTGCAGATATTAGCAACGAAATATGTACTGAAACAAATTTTGCAACACAATCTGTACTGCAACAAATGTTGCAATACAATACGTACTGCAACAAATGTTGCAACACAATATGTACCGCAGTAAATGTTGCAACACAATATGTACCGCAACAAATGTTGCAACACAATATGTATTGCAACAAATATCCGTAGTATGCACGAACTCCGCAATTTGTTGCATACTTTGTTGCATACTGTGTTACATTGTATGTTGGGTCTTAAAATTTTCAAAAAATTCACACAATTAGCATTCTTTTTTATTTTTTACAGTTATTGTATGATGTAAACTATCAATAACAAAACTAGATACTTTAAACACGTTGGAAAACGTATGTAATCGAAAATACATTAGCATTCGACTTTTGCAAAAACAATAACATCAATCTAAATAAATATTGCTATTTTTTGCAAAATGAGTTTCTTGAAACACTGGGAATGTTTTGCAACATTAACTAATCACTTTGCTGATAGTTATAAAGAAATACGTTGAAAAAGAGTTCACAATTCGGAAAGCTTGGATATTATTATTATTATTATTTTTTTTTTAATATTTACTCCACACAGGAGGCCCTGAAGAAAATAATTTCCCTCAGGGCCTATGTCATCTTTGGGGATGCTGTGTGGAGGGTCTTTTTGTGGAGAGGAAGGAGTGAACATGGGTCTTGAAGAGTCCCATGTTGTAGGAGGGAGGAAACACAGAGGCCGGCAGTTCGTTCCACAGCCGAGCTGTTGAACTTAAGAACGAATCGTAGAAGCGACCCGTTCTCATGTGACAAGTGTCAACTGTGTACAAATGTTGGGCGCGCGTTTGGCGTGTATCCCGACTACGCACCGGTGCCGAAGGGATCAATGACGCTAGTTCCTCAGAGCATCTTCCATTGTAATACCGATAGAACAAGGACAGCATACCTACCTGACGCCTGTGCTCTAAAGATTGCAGTCCGTTTGTTAAGATTGGGGAATCTATCAAACGGACCGCCCGTTTCTGCACAGAGTCAAGGGTTTTTTTCAGGTATTTTGGGGCTCCAGACCAGAGATGGCTGCCAAATTCGACAGTAGGGCGCACTTGCGATTTGTACAGGGTCAGCAGTTGTGTACTATTAAAGTATCTGCGGGCCCTGTACAGTACGCCCAGCTTCTGAGAGGCCTACTTTACTCTAGCTTCGATGGAGCCCCCGTACCTGAGCTGGTCACTTGTAGTTTTTTTTATTTTTTATTTTTTTATTTTTTTTTTTTTTTTTTTTAACAATTTTTTATATAAGATAATGTGTCCTTACTGGGGTACCCCGTTCTAAGTTATACCAAGCATATCAATGGAAGGCCTGTTCGGAAGATTGCTTCTTATATTGCTGCTTATAAAAGTCACTGAAAATATAAAAGGGAATATTGACCGACGATGACGATCGAAGCGGCTTCCATTGCTTTCTCTCGGCTTGGTTTTAAAATACCACAGGGAGTAACAATTTAAAATTTATTGGAATCCATTGTTGTTTTCATTAAAAAATGTTTAACAAAGTCTGCAAAACAAGATATAGATGTTGTATGTCAAAGGATGGTGACTTCTTCTGTGATGGATGAAGTTGTCTTTGATCTACTGATAAAACTAATGCGTATATCACGCTTCCTGTATCCTGTGAATTCAATTAGATTATTCTTGTTGAGTTAGTAACATTTTGTTTCATCTAGATAAAAGCTTTTAAGATCCGTTAAAAATTATAATCACACTGATAAACTAAACACATCGTTTTGTTAATACATTATAAAAGTATATTACGGTACGACGATTTCTTCTTTGAACATTCTATTTTTTTACGCATATTTTAATTTAATTTCAGTTTTCGTGAAAGAATGAATGCAAATCTTAGACGTGGAAATTAACCCACTTCGAATTGAAACTATGATGACAATGCGTTCTCTCAACTTTTGGTGGCACTCACGCACACACACGCATTTCTCTATAATTGGAAGACATTATAAAAATTTACAGCAGTTAATATACGAAAGAAATGTCGGACCT
The DNA here is from genome assembly GCF_061612785.1 of Hesperophylax consimilis. Lineage (NCBI taxonomy): Eukaryota > Metazoa > Arthropoda > Insecta > Trichoptera > Limnephilidae > Hesperophylax > Hesperophylax consimilis. Next base: position 41,638,716 of record NC_142842.1, read on the forward strand.
ATGTATTAAAAAAAAAACAGATGTTTACGGTAAAAAACACATTTTTTTAACGGGTGAAAAAAATTTCAATGAAATAAGCAATAATTATTGTTATTCATAGAGATGAGCAAATGATTTTCCCATAATGTAAGGAAATATTTGTATTTAGCGTTTCCTTACTGAAATAGAAGCAAGGATTTTAGCTTATTATTTTTATTTTTTTATTACAATAATTTATTATCGTGTCGATACAATATCGATGAAAATTGCAACCTTAGAGATTCCATCAGTGAGCGGTTTCGAAGCATTGGGTTTGTTACTTCTAATTGTATTGTAAAATCGAAATAAAAAAAAAATGTTTGGCATATTTGTCTATGTTTTGTAATTCTTGAAAATGAAAGTGTATTTTAGAATTATTGTTAATGAATGTATAAAATGAAACGGAATGAATAATGAAGTGATTTTCTTTTTGATCATTTAAAAAGTATTATTAAACAATCTGTAGGTAGGTATTAGGTATATTTGTGAATTAGTGAGAGTCAAGGTGCGCACGAGTGCCTGGGTCACATGAGCGATAGGAATGCGCTTGTGATCGTTGGTGAACTTTCTATACCATTTGACCAGGCAGCAAGATGAGTTATTTCTCCAATCACGCTCTCTGTGCAAAACTACTAACTACGTACAATACCCACCTTGCCTTTGCGGGAATAACCCAACACCTACTTATAGTGACCATAATGTTCATACCACGAGGAGCTCTCAAGGCTGTTAAGCAGGCAGTTGTATGTAATGCAGCGTGTTCCTATAATATGTAGTTAAAATAAATGACAGGTAGTGTGTCAGTGACCTCTTTGGGAACACAGCTTTCTTCGGGTCAAATCTTTTCACTTTTATTCCTATAAGTGGCAAACAACTCGTTCCACTTTTGAGAACGTTTTATTATTGCAGTACTTACAATAATTATTCACGAGTTATGAGAGTACAAATAATACATGTAAATGTGGAATAAGCGAGTTGTTCCTCATTCTTGCCTGTCAGTTTGGTACCCACACAGTAATAAATTTATTTCGAAGTTTCCCGTTACTAAGGGAGACGTGTGAATGATTATTTTTGTGTGAATATCGTCACATAATATATCCCCAATTTAGGGGATGGGGTTACTGTAGTATTGTTATTTGGTTGTAGTTTCAATACCATCCGCCAGGTGTCGGTAGTACGTAGATCTAAGTTATTATTATCCAGTTTATGTATTTTTAAGATATTTCCACAGGTGGCGGTACTTACGCCATATGACAGAGACAACATGTCGGCTGTACCCAAAAAATTACGAGTACAACCGATGCTATACGATCCCATAGTTACAGTTGCTTCCCTCGATATAATAACTCATAGTCTCCGATAGAACGAACGCATGTTCTGCAAAATATTCATTGTATCTATTCAGGGCGTTAGAATTAATGATTTGAGGCCGTTCTGATTCTATTATCTTTTGTTTCTTCTTCTATATATTAATTATTATATTTATATAAACTTCAACATAATAAGAAAAACCCAAAAACTTATATTTTGGTGGCATAAAATGCCGTTTATTTGGCAAATGACATCTCTGTTTAATCCCTTTGTGAAATTTGGCTTCGTCGAGAGGATTGAACGTGTAACACTTTCACAAGTCCGATGATCTAGTGTTTGCACACATCATGAGCGGGTGCCTGTATTGTTTTAATTAGCATTTTGGTAAACAAGGTATTTTTGTTATTGACTTTTAAGTAACACTCGTAACTAAGATCAAAGAACCGACTGGACAGACGTTTGGGAAAATCACTTATAATCTCCAATCTCGTACGTGAGTTGGCGGAACACACTCCATTTGTTACTTTTACTTTCATTAAATTCTCGTTTGGGATTATGCATATGGAATATACCCACCTATTGTGGAGTGTACCATCATCTCTCTGGTCAGAATAACAACAAAACAAAGTAGCAAGAACTCATCGAAAGAGGAAAATCACCTTAAGCTTAAAGACTGACGAGACTTGGCTATATCTTTTACCCTTTTAAATATGCATAAATGAAATTCAAACTTATTTGGCACCGTTACATAGGGAGAACGTGTGCTTTCACAATAAAGTAATATTGGTTATAATACAAATATAATATGGAATATTCACTTCGGAAGACACGGGTCATCCATAATTTGTTTATTCTTGCCTCCAGCGAACCGATTCAGATCCATTTTAATCCGTCACAGTTAATTGTAAAAGTGGGTTTGCCTGTATGTACTGAAATGGATACATATGGAATGTATAACTCGTTTTGCTCTCGTATGTATACGTAGCATTAGAAACGCTAGATCTCAGCTAGATATCCAACAATCAACTACAATTACAACATTTGGCCAAAAAAAGCTGCCTGTACTATGGTACTAAACTCTACAATAAATCAAACTCTCATTCAAACTCACAACAATATTACAAGATTTATTAATATATTTAATAGTACAATATTACGAGGTTAATAATTCAATAACCGTTTTATTAATTGTTCAGTATATACCTTTCTTGCCTAAAACAAAAAAAAAAAACAGTTAATTATCTTCCACTTCTCGCGTAGTCTATCATATAATGGATAAAAATCGTGATCATCAAATTAGTAATCTTATATTGTTTTTATTACCTTCATAATAAATGTTTTTTTATAATTTATTGCGATCAGCTACTTTCTACTTGGATTTTACGAAATTAATTAAACAGCACATTTGTAGTGGTTACCTCGAATGAATGTGTTCATGGAAAAGAAAGTCTTGTTAAAAAGGTGACAAAAAGTAAACAACGCGAATAAAACTAAAGCAGAAGTGGATGTGATGAGTGGTTTATACAAGTTATTTTAATGAAGTAAAAGTGTTGTAGAAAATAGTGACACGGAAGAATTATTCAATCCAATTGCAATGCGGTTACAAACTTAACTCTTCTAAATTATAGTATTAAACCATCAATATGGGATGTTTAATTTTGTTTGAATTTTTTCATCAATTATTTTTCGGAGAAGTATTATAATGTTTTTTGATAAACCTATTTTTTTTCTAAATATGGGTTTTCTTCTATGATTTGTGTTTTCAATCTGAAGTTTACTCCGGGAGGTCTAGTATATATGACCAATAGAGCCCTTTGTCAAGAAATAGATTGACGAAATCCGTCATCTATGGTCAGTTAGCGATATTTGCGAGCACGGTAAGAATATGATTTTGACATTCATTAGTGGAAAATCTTGCTTTTAGCGCGGCCTCAATGGTGTTGGATAAGCTGTCAATATGCACAATTTTTTTTAAATTATGTCGTTCGTCATGCAAAATGTATGGGGGTGAACTAACTAACCTCTTGAAATAAATCGTACACATGATCTATAGACTTAATTAATTCATCTAAGACGCAATCAATTGACTCCATTCCAACTTGGAGAAACAAAAGTTGTAAGTCATATCTAAGTCATGTACTAATTAACTCCCTTTATTTTAAACTTATTATTTAAATTCTAAATCGTCAATTTATTAGTATTTTTAACTTTTACGTAGTAGTTTGATATTTAGAAATGTCAATTCATAGAAAATTATCAATATTAGTTTGACTATCAACAGCGTGACCGTGCTCGGGAGACTGGTATAAAATCATCGGTAGTTAAGCCTGTCGAACATGATTATAAATTTATCGATTAAACCCCCTGGTGCTACCTACACAAAAACTTGTTGACTATCGTAAAACGGGAAATGCTTTTTATACTAAATGTGTACATAATTGTTAATATTTAAAAATATATTTTAATAAATCCCTTAGTTACGAGAAATTATAATTTTGTCAATTAATGATTCTGCTCAAAACATAAACAAAACTTTTTCTGGAAAATACTAGAAAAAATCGGTTAAAAACAATGCGGTTTCAAAAATTAAAGCAAGAGATGAGTTCAACGTCAAAAAGTCTGCGCAATTTTATGCTCTGATTCGCGACGTTCAATGAAGTACCTACTTTGTTTTTACTACGAAACACTTGTTGACAAAGTACATTGTATAAACAACAGTTGTATTTTTGTACTTACTAGTTCCAGTCTCAAGCGATTGCAATAAAAGTATTATTCTAATGTCAACTAACGGTTGTTTCCACCGGATCCATTGATGTTTAGCATTTGCCAACTTTCAAATAAAGTCGATGTGATCTTTTATGGATACTCAATAAACACGTTTATTCAATCTAGAAAAGTTGAACGCAATCGCGCGAAAGCTACCAGCCTCAAACCACTCTTGAATAGGGACAGATACTCGCAGATACCAATGAAGATATGATTAATTAATCAAATCTTCTTCTTAAGTGGTCAAGAAAGATATTAAAGAAACCGAGGAAGCTTTAATAATAGATTTGGTAGAATAAAGCCTCTTGAAAGCAACGTCTTCTTTCTAAATAGTGGTATTTCACGTGAACTGTACTGAACGTGTCTTTATTACACCTTTTAATGTGCAAGATACGAGGGGTAATTTTGTCTTTACCAGTTTAATGTTGCAAATAAGGAAGTGGATGGTGTACACTTTGAGGCATCGTGCAGTGAGCGCGTGAGCAGATTACAAGGCTTCGGCGCTGCAACAAGGGGTGATGATAGTGAGGGGTGAGAAGTATGACAAAGGCAGTCCGCCCACATCCTTTGTTATTAAATTAAGTTGAAGGGATCAAAAGCTTCACAAATAATATAAGTGTTAAATTCAGTTCGCCTACCGGCTGCGCCAATGCTATTCTGTATGTTGAGGGAGATACACCGATTTAAGGAATACTACTATCGCAGACTGATATCTAATTTGGATGATGGTCGGGTAAAGAAAGTGGCTGAATGACATCGCGCTACTCTATAATACGAAGACTCACATATTGTCGTCTCACTTTACACTAACTAACCTAATTAACAGCGTCTTTCTATTCATATAATTCAGCTTTTCTTACAACAATTGAATTTAGTTTTTGTAATAATTTAATGAGTAAAACCTCAAATTGTAATATTTAATCATTAAAGACAGTTCAGTTCCTAGATGCAACCGATTTCAGATTTTAGTGTTTCAAATTTCTATAATAATTAAAATAAATAACTTTGTTTTAATACCACTTTATTGTATATATTTATAACCAACCGGTTTCAGTTCAACCCGAACCTTCATCTGGGTTAATAAAAACATATTGTTTTTATTAACCCCTGATTTTTATTAACCCCATATGTTTTTATTAACCCTGATGAAGGTTCGGGTTGAACTGAAACCGGTTGGTTATAAATATATACAATAAAGTGGTATTAAAACAAAGTTATTTATTTTAATTATTATAATTATGTATACCCACAAAGTGTTTGCTACAAGTGAAAAATTTCAAATTTTTGTTTGAGAATCGTTAATATTGTCTTCAATGATGAAAAATTGAATTTAAGTTTAGAGTTTGTTAAACTATTCTCTCCACAAATTAATGCAAATTCAACAGTTTGTTCTGATTGAAGCAAATTTATGGATACTTATGCGTTCCTCGTGACAAATTCTTATTGTTAATTTTATAGATTTGACTCCTTTCTCACTTCAACTGAAAGTAGTTTACTTAATTTGATGATGCATTTAGAAGTCAGAAGCGTTTAGTGTTCAATTTAACGAGCTACAAACAATTACCAATGATAAATGAGTTTCGCCGCGAGAGTCTTGATTAACCGTTGTCAGTTGTTTCAATTCCCATAGAAATGAAATAACGTTTTCCGTTTCTGTTCATTTTTAATTCGTGTTTAAAAAAAGCTAAATCATATTCCACTTAAATTCAATCATGTCTCTCAGTTGTAACAATTAAAAATCGTTCAAGTGAAGCTTGGTGAGAAACGTTGTTCCATTTTAGTAGACAATTAGTTTTATAATCTTAAATACCCCCTGAATGAGTATTTAGTTGTGTTTTGATTAACACCATTTAATTATGATGATTAAGTCTCAATTTGTCCATCATAATAATAACCCTGCATTTCTCCATAAACCTTAAAACTCTAGATCAACACCGATATATTAGAGACCCAATGCTCTACACTCTACAAGATAATTCACTATTTTATAGATAGCCCGTACGCATCACAAAATATTAATTTCAGATGTCCATTAAGAGCTACTCTGTTTCCTGACAAGTTTTATATTAATAAGAGCAATATTAATTAACTTAAATGTGTATTTATAAGAAGAACTTGTAGCAAGTTTAATAGATTATGCTCAGACATCGTTTTTTTCCCGAACATCACTAAATTCATAAAATTGTAAAAAATTTACATTTTAATCGAATTTCAGAAACTTAAAATTAAATTTTTCACCAAACACATTTCCTTATTGTTTTCCTGATTTGATTTCAGTTTGAATTCAATAAAATAAGTTTGAATATGTAACAGAATAATACTTTCTCTCATTGCTAGGATGGGTTGTTTCACAGAATTTGAACAGTTTATCAAATTTCTAAGTTGATTTTCAAGTTCTGTGAAGGTTCTATTCAAGTTCTGTTATTATTCAGTTTTATGATACAACTGGCCAGTAATGATATAAGAACAGAACTTGAAGAGAATCTTCACAGATTGTGAAAATTAACTTTGAAATTTGATGAATTGTTCAAATTCTATCATTAGTATTGGTACCCATTTAATTTTTAAATTTATTCCTAGAAAATATTTCAAAAATACTTTCTTTTATTTTGTTCTCAAATTTACGAATGTGGTTATTTTATTGGTCAATGATGTAAAAATTATTATTATGTTTATAACGCAGATATGGAAATATAATTAAAATAAAAATCCAACATTGCTCAGGAATTCACGGTTTCTTTGGATGACCTTATCAAGTTTGAATATAATTTAATCCACTTGACCTTAATCTGCTTCCCACTGTGGAATTTGAACCCAATAGTAGGAGATTCAGAATCCAAGACAGATAAACTACAAGTTGAATCAATGCCAAAGGTTGTGGCTGCTCCATCTTCTGACCTGACCCGCTGATGATCGTGACTCATGGGATCTCCCATCACCAGTTCAGTTCACTTCCCATCACGTCACGAGGCCATCCTTCAGCGCATCTTGGCCTGTTTGTCTGGGACTTCGTGAAGAGAGCATCTGATTTCAGTTCAGCCAGAGTCGAGTCGCTGGGGTCCCCGATGGCACATTCTATAACTGTCAAGATGAGCCGATACAGCGAACAGCATCTTAGTTCTAAGCTTTGTGACATTAATCTGATACTCTAATTCATCTCAGAGGATATATTGAATGTACAGTTATAATTAATATCAGAAATCAACGACCTTAAGGACATAAAACGATATTAATTAAAAAAGTCAATTTAAACTAGTAGTTCTGTAAGCGGTAAAATTTCCTCTGAAATCGAAAGATTTCCAAATACCTAGGTACCTACATAATTATAAACCATATATATTTTACGTAACATTTTTTAAAAATTTCAAATAAGGAATTATACAATTTGTCGAAAGATATGCCACCATCATAATAAAAATTCATTTTTCTAACTTACTTCATGCAGGTAGGTACCATAACATTGATTTTTTTCGATTTTACAGCTCTTAGGAGAAACGTGGATCATGTGAACTCTGGCGGGATAAAAAAGTAGTTTCCAACAAGGCTACCATCTAGAACCGAATCCGGAACGTAACAATAAAATTTACAGAGAGATGAAATGACAAAGGGTCGAGTTAAGAAAGAACTTCGCCACGCTTAAATATTAAATTAAAATAACTCATGATTTCTCACTTTAAATGCTAAAAGGATCAAAGTTGATTTCTTCGTATTATTTTTTCTTTCTTTTGTGTTTGTTTAAAGCTTTTGATGACGTAGAAACAAAAGTCGAAAATCTTTTTTATTATCTTAGAAGCAAGCTACGCAGATATTCGAATTACATCACGTCAAATAATAAACCTCGTGTAATCCTTTGCTACCTGCTACGTATTATATTGCAACAAATGACCTGATTACATAAAATAACATGTCTATAAAATCATAACCGTTTACTAGATTTTATTGTTCGTTCTACAGGAGTTTTACACGGTGGATTCCGATTGTTTACGGTACTGAGGAAGAGGTTCACATGAGAAATGAACACACACAGTGCTTGCTAAGAACTTTGTCATTCTAATGGGCCACATGCTTTATACCGTTCACGGTTCGTATACACGACACTAGTAAGAAAACGCTGTTAAATGAATAATAATCATAATTATGGTTTCCTGTCGGCGGTGTCAGTTTTTCTTCATCAACAGTTCTGCTTCATTGTTTTAAACTGTTAGGAAAATAATTATTATTCTGAGATTCGAGTAGGTAATGAACGTACTTAACTGTGTTTACTGTTATGTTTCAAAGAAAAAAAACATATTTTTAGATTCACATTAGCTGACGTGTGTGCCCGGCATTACTCGACTTTTCTCTTCTTTCTATAAATATAACATTCATTTATTATTTATGTAAACCTTCCGGGAGATATTCCCTAAATGATAGGAAAAACCATACAAAAATCAATTGCGTAGTTTAGAAGAACTAAGCGCACAAACAGACAGACGCGGATAGCGACTTCATTTTAGTATAATAGAGATAGAGATTTAGGTAACTTCTAAACTGGTAAAATTTATAGTAACATTTATTTGCATAAATTAGCAGAAAACGAACAAAATTTCATAGAAATATGATTTCTCATGTTTCCTAAAATTGTCGTATACAGATATTTTTACGGATTTTAAAGAAATTCGATGTGAAATATATCACGGACGCAAATTCCAGAACCCTACAGTTAGGACGGGTTGTTTCGGAGAATCTGAACAATTCATCAAATTTCAACGTTCATTTTCAAGTTCTGTGAAAGATTTTTTCAAGTTCTGTTTTTATTTCAGTTTTGTCAAGCAACTAGCCTACAATGATATAAAAACAGAACTTGAATAAGTCTTTCACAGAACCCGAAAATGAACGTTGAAATTTGATGAATTGTTCGAATTCTCCGAAACAACCCGTCCTTATTAGTATTTTAAAAATTATTCAATTAATTGAATTGACTAAATTAATATAATCTCGATAAACGTAACTTATTTTCAAAATAGTGCCTACATAATTATGTGGGCAATATTGATACATTAAAATGCTATATAATTTAAAATACTAACTTCGGTTGGGGCTATGCCGTAATTCCCGTTTAATTTGCTTTGAATGTAAGTGTCATTTTCAAAAATGGATCTGATTATGGGGACAATTTAGAAAAGAGATAACAGGTTCCAATAATATGTTTAAAAAACATACTAATAAATTAAATAAAACATTAAATGCTTATTTCTATTGTTTAAATATTTGATGTATCTTTCAAATTTTCAAGATAGCTAACGGTATTAATTTGAAAGGTAAATTTCTCCTGAGGCAAATATTTTTTTTAGAAATACTTTCAGCTTCACAAATTCTGCAATTATAATATTCCGTGATTTTTGATGGGTCCATCTAGTAGTATACTTACATTGATACTCAATTGAATAATGTTACATATTGTAGATGAGAAATAAATCTTTGGATTAATTGCTTGTACTAAATGTTCATATTGATATAACAATATGAATTGATATGGCGCCTTGACATGATATTTTTCAAAAAGTGGCGGTGCATAAATTATCAAAATATTATTAGGTACTCAACCTAACCTAATCTAACTAGTATACTTTCTTATTGGATTTCCGTTTTTTGTTTTCAGTTTTCAGAACAATACCGTTTATTTGCCTTTTATCATTTACCTTTTCAATTAAAATTTCATGTACAATATGACAATGGCTTAAAGCTTTCGCTCAAAATAATGATCTCAACGCGTGTTCTTTACCAAAACCCACAAACTGAATAAAACTAATAAAAAAATCAATCTTCTTCAAGCACGAACTAGAGCAAGAATAGCAGCCATCCATTAAACTTTACGTTTGATAAATAACCCAGAGAAAGATACCTTTTAGCTGATCGAAAGGTCACAATCTTTCCACGGCCTGGTTCACCCACTGATTGATTCTAACAAGAGGGAAGTTTGCTCTTCCTGTTGGCGGTTGTTCAACATTGGCCATCTTCAGTATTCCATCTGCCATAAACTACTCAATACGTCAGCTTTATGACTTAAGTTAATATAGAGATCTTCTCGAGCCGTCTGAGACACGCTCTGATAATTCAAGATGATATTAGTTACCTACGTCAAACTCCGCGAATTACGGTTATCTGTTGGTTATTCCAAAGTTCCGTAAATATGTACCATAATAAAAACAATTTTCACCTGAAGGGCGCTGTACGATTTATTACAAGTTCCTAGGCTCTATGTTATTTTATTATTTGCAAAAAAAAACATACTTACCTGGCAGGTCACTAAAGATAAACACACTCTTCTGACAGGTCACTTCAGACAAACACACTTAACTAACAGGTCACTTCAGATAAACACATTTTTATTAAAAAGTTTACGACTTTGTAAAAACGTAAGACATTGATTTTACATTTTCTATTTTACCCTCTACTATTGGTATACAATTTATTAGAAATGGCAAAAGTAGAGTTCACATTTCTTAATATTGGAGAATTTAGGACAGGAAAATTTTTATGATATGACCTTAAAAAGCATTTAAGTTCGTAGTTTCTTTTTTACACATTTAGTTATATAAAGTGTCGCGGACTGTGAAAGGTTTCTGACTTTATACTATGACTGTCTAAATAGGTGAGTTTAAGTTTAGCCCTGAATTCTGTCGAGTTTGTACTACGACACGCGATGACACTGTTACTACGATAGTACTCGACACGTGATAACCATGTAGTCTGGAACTGTATTAAAGTTAAAGTAACAGCACTAGCAATTATACATTTTTGTGCACTATGCCATATAATCATGTCGTTTCAGAGCATTGCGTGCAAGCACTTTGTGGAAATTTACGCAATATTTGTTGCAGCAGTAAAGCGACTGCAAAATTTTGCAAAAAATCTCTTACGTAAACTGAGATTTGTTAATGATTATTTACGTTCCTAATTAGTCTTTTTTAACGGTGCAAAGAAAACAATTCACACTTTGGTACTTTGGCTGACCCAGTAAACTGAAAAAACGAATGGAGCGTAAAAACTAAAAAGGCTAAATCGTCTTCAGTCATCTAGCAATACTGCTGACCCATTCCCGTGCGGAACAGTGTGGTACAGCGCGGCTAATAGTGGTCATAAGGCGTGACATGTTCAGTAAGTGGGTTGTTAACCCGTTGATGCATGTCTTTTAGTATTGTTACCATACTACGAGATGGTTTTGTGTCGGGTACTGTTAAAGCGATTCGTCAAACTATGCAAAGTCTTTGTGAATGCTACGAGTTGTTACGTTAGACGCAAAGAAGAAAACTCTTTTGCTTTTGCTTTAGTGTGATTACATACTTAGGACGGGTTGTTTTAAAGAATTTGAACCATTCATCAAATTTTACGTTCTGTGAAGGTTCTATTTAGGTTCTATTATTTTATCATTATTGACCAGTTGCTTCACAAAACTGAAATAGGATAGGAAGTTGCCTATCATCACGGCGTGCTGTGGCTTAACCAAACTATCACGTAGGTTTTTTTTACCAATCTTCTTCTCTGACAAGAAAACTAACTAACTAACTGACAAGAAATGTGACTCTTAAATTAACATGTGAATTATCAATGTATTTTTTTGGCTTATGTGAATTTATAAATGGTTTCATAAAAGGTTTTTGCAAGTATAATACAATATGAAGTTTTTGTTGTTGTTGTAAACCCGTCGCGTTTCTACGAAAACTTTATGACTTCAAGTGTCGTTTACATAACTTCGCTGGCTCTTCAGTTTCACGATCGTGGGAATGAAAAATCTATACGAATTAGTTTAAATGAGTAGTTTTTGTTCAACACTTAAGCTTCAATAACTCGTAAGTCTCGACCATTTCAAAAGCTAGAGAACTTATTACGTCGTGGATATATTTAAACCATTAATTTGTTACGCTTCCGTCACAACCTCTGTGGCCTTAGTTCCGTGCTTTGAACTGAAATGCTTAATATTTTACTTAATACGATTATAATGTCCAGTATTTAAAATGTGTAAAATCGCCATTATATCTCGAAAAGTCAATATTCGTTTTTAGCTAGATTACCTGTTTTAAGGAACCAAATACTCCAGTTATGGGAAATTTTATGCAGGTAATCATTGTTTTTCTTCGATATATATATATGAATAAGTGACAATATTTGTCTAATTTTCAGACTCCCTTCTACCCAAGGTTTAGAATAAGAAGGCTACGTGGTACGTATTTGGTTATTCAATAAAGTAGAATTATATTTCAGAGATTTTATAATTTCAAGTGCTCCTAGGTTATCATTTTTTGCCTTTATTATTACGGTGAAGAAATTGAACCCCTGTTTTTTTATTAAGAGTATGATCGGTAAAAATGAATGGCAAGCTATGAAAAAATGTTATTTAAGCAGACAAGTGTGTTAAGATATTCATTAAAAAATCAACCTACATCTAATTTCAAATGACTTATAAAACCTTATGTGGAACTGGAGTCAACCGCGCTAAAAACCTCGCCAAATGCCGATCGGGTAGAAGCGACATTTATTTACTATATAAACTGATGTAATGTCATTCAATTTCAGAGAAATACGTATATGGCCACGTGTGTGTACGTGATTGCCACCAAAGGTGAAAAAAATGTATTGTCATCGACAACGAGTCTCTCTGGTGAATTTCAGCACGATCGAAAGTCATAAAATTGGTTAATTTCCGCTTGAAAGATTTGCATTCATTCATTCCCAAAAACAAAAGTGAAATTCAAAAAAATGTATTTAGAAATGCACGTTTTTTTCGTAGAACATACAAGAGCAATTTTTGGTTTAACATCAAAATAAGTATGAAAAAAATTACCTATACATTGTTCTTCCGTGTTTGAGCATAATACCGAGCTTCCGCGACTCCCTTAGGCGACACGTATACCAACATGATTTAGATTGATTCATTAAATTGATTGATACCTATATTACTTATTCAATTTACAGTTACCATACTTAAACAATATTTCGCGTGCAAAGTGGAAAAAGTCCCAACGCTAGGTTATAACGAGTGTGCTTTACGGGCATATAATTTTCACGTAGATGTAAGTAAAGTTATATAAGCGGTGGCTGCCTAGTTATGGCAGAAGAAAGAATTTCCCCAGAAGCTCAGAGCGCTGCGTGCTGTAGAAGATTACACCCATTTTAAGAAAATAACTTAACCGCAAGCGATGATGGTGCGAAGGCTCCAGAAACTCCGTTCTTAATAAATCGTTGGCTTCCCTGTAATTTCTCCATATTACCACCATTCCTGTGCGCCGCTTTACCCCGCAAGTTCACATATTATCCAACTCCTTATATACAGGGCGTCCGGAGTTTAAGTGCACAACTTCTGCAGGTGACAAGTTTAAATATTATATAACTTTTATCGAAATTCCAACTTTTAGGGGTACTTTTTCAATTTTTAAGGGGTAAAATTGGTCCGCCGTGTGCGGCCGGCATTATTATTTTGCTTTGTTGTCAAATCTACCGCCCCAAGTCATTCAGTGTTGAATTTTAATGCAACTCTACTTGCTGTGCGTCGTGTCAATAAATCTTATTTTATTCGCAAATTTAGATCTGATAATTTAATAAACTTGGGTAAATTTTGGATAGGGCCTGACACGCTTATTACGAATAATTTTTAGAAAAAAACTTTATATTCGCCTTAATTATTATAAAAGAAAACTTTTTGCATTTCGGGCGGCGGAAAATTATGCATTTTGATTTTCAATTGCATAAAACCAAAATTCACTTCGCGAATCGATGTGGCGACAACGCGACGCCATTAGGAACGCACTGTTATGTTGGTATCACTGATGCATTAACAAGAGCTAAATACGACCGTTGCTATCTTCGTGGGATGCCGAGGTTTGTGTAATATGGTTTGTGATACAAAGGAAAGTGCCCCTTAATAACGCCTGCTCGCGTCAAGGCAAGAAAAACATCCCAGTTTTCAACTAGTTTACCGGCTACGCTAGGTTTGTGTAACATGGTTTGTGATACAAATCAATGTATCAGGGATACCAACATAACAGTGACGTACCTAATGGCAGCTGATTGCCGCCGCATCGATTCGCGAAGTGAATTTTGGTTAACGCAATTGAAAATTTAAATTCATAATTTTCCGCCGCCCGAAATGCAAAAAGTTTTCTTTTATAGTAATTAAGGCGAATATAAAGTTTTTTTCTAAAAAATATTCGTAATAAGCGTGTCAGGCCCTATCCAAAAATTACCTAAACTTGATATAAGGAGTGCTTGACTTTAAAAACATAAATGTTATAATCAACTTGTATTAATGTAGTGTGTATTTATTAAGACATAGACTTACCTAACTGTTAAAGTCTTTTATTTTGTGCATAATTTTCGTTTTAATTACTGTGACAATTTACCCTCAAATACTGTGCAGACATTAATTATGTTTAAAGACTACATGATGGAATTGCACGCGCCGCAGGAAATAAGGAGTGTAACTATATATTTTTAATTTGGTTTAAAACAAACGATTTTGTAGCACATTGTAAACGTCAACCCATCGGTCTTATGTTATTGTTTACATGCGGTTTCCGTGGATACGGGCCAATCCCAAATATGCAACTGTGCCACACTCGCTCTAGACAGGCTCCAAGCGAATTTATCGGGTAAGTTTGTGCCTCACACTGAAGACTTTTTTCATGTATGTCTTTTTGTGTGGAAAAAAAGTCGGAATTTCGGAAAAAAGTTATTCTACTTTTTTACTCCTTTATGTAGAATCACCTCATGAAGTTAATGCACTTTACTCCCGGACACCTTGTAAATTATGGACTACTACTGTATCCTACCGCAGAGAACTCCGTGTTAACCTCTCTTTCTGTTACATGCGTAGTTTATGTGAAAGGAGAATAGGTTACAAGGGAGCTTTGAGCGGAATGTTTGTAGCTTGTGGGGACGTAAGGTCTCGGTCGTGATTAGCTTAGAATCGTGCACCCGGCTACACCTTTGCATGGCTTATGTTCCCCTGGTGCTCGCTACTAGCTCAAGGCTCTATTCTCATTTCCTCTATCTAATCTAAAACACTGTCGCAAGTGTTAGCGGTCTCTTCCTGTATCATACCGCAAAGCCAGCATTAATGCCTCGCCTCCAAATATAGCTGCGGTTGGTTAACCTCCGTTAGCGAGTCGAGGATCACTTATGGGAAACTCTAGAGAAACCACACATAATCTGGACAGAAAATACATAATGTTTAAAATGTAATTATACTAGCGAAGACCCGTGAAAAATAACAGGATAATATTAATTCGTGATTCTTGAAAATAATTCCAATTTTTTAAATCATAAAATTTTATATAAGTATTTTATCGCATATATTTATATTATTAATTGATTTCAATTTTGAAAATGAACCTAAAATTCAAAGCAAATTAGTGAAAAAGTTTTCACGCAAATTAACTAACGGACACAAAAAATAGTAGGTTGGATGATAATTTTGAGTTTTTTTCGCTGAAAATGATACGTTACACCGGAGTGAAATGTCTACTTAAAAAAAAATCAATGTAGATTTAAAATTCTTTGAACATCGTCAATAAATTCATTGTCACTTTTAAAGTATGATTTAGGATTTTCGTGTCTTTAATATGTAGTATTTTTAAGATTCGTGTTTAACAGCCTTTTGCCGGCTTCTGTGTCTTCCCTCCTATAAACTTGTTCTCTAGATCTAGGTTTACAACTTGCTTTTGTCAAAAATGCCCTTTCAACATTATCCCCATAGACGTCGCTCGTTTAGTTAAGATTTTCAAAATGAGTTTTCGATTTTTTTAAATACGTCTTTTTGAATTTCGATTTTGTTTTCTTGAATGAATAAAGATTATGCTTATGTTATGTTATTTATTTTATTTTATTTTGTTTATTGCAGAAACAAACAGTACATAATTACATAGATGACAATAGTTACAAAATTATAAAAGTTAGTACAATAATTGGTACCAATGACATGTTGCTGACATATATGCATATGAGGTATATTATACATTTTACGGTTAAGTTACATTTTTAAGTTAAGTTAAATTAGTGTGCTGGGGAAGGAGAGAGGTGTGTGTGAGTGTTTGTGTGTGTGTACGTGTGCATGTGTGTCTGTGTGTGGTTGTATGTGTTATGTGGGCGAATTCAGTGTGCTAAAAAAGTTTTTCTTATATAGAGGGAGAGAATCAAAAAATATATCGGTGTTTGTGCTTGTTTGAATTGAGTTGAATGTTTGAAGGATACGAGAAATAGGGGAATTGGCTGCAGCGTTTGTATTATTACTAGTTGTGTAAAAAAGGTTGGTGTGTCGAGTTCTTTTAAATGGGGTGTTAAAATTTATTTGGGATAGAATTAATATTTATTTGTTATGTTTATGTTATGTTATATTTATGTTATGTTATGTTTATGTTATGTTTGGTTTATTTATGTTATGTTATGTTATGTTGTTTTATCAATCATGTCAATTTTATCCTGTAATTTGTTGTATTTATTAATAAGAGAAATGTTGTAATGTATGGCCAAGATCACTCTTAATGGGTGAAAGCCAATATAAAGAATAAAACAAATAATTAAATGGATGAATAAAGTGGAATCTTGAAAGTGGAAATAAACCCACTTCCCGACATTCGATCGAGCTGAAACTCGGCAAATAAACTCGTTGTCAATGACATAGCATTTTATCAACTTTTGGTGGCATTCACGCAAAAAAAAATTACCCATACACACACACACACGAAATTTGATGACACTATAAAAATGTACAGCAGTTAATATTCTATAAAATAAATCAAGGCAACTTATAATTTTAGTCAGTCCCTTAGAAAAACTATATATATTTTTAGAGGATATCTTAAAAGTTCACAGCAGTTAAGAGCGAGTCCCTGGGGATGAAGGTTCAATCTTCAGTCAATATATATATATTGACTGAAGATTGAACCTTCATCCCCAGGGACTCGCTCTTAATATATATATAGGGGAGAGTAGGGAATATTGGACCGGTCGATAAATTGGACCAGCGTAAAATTAACGAAACTACAAAACATATTTAGATCCTGGCAATACTGAATGTTGCGCAGCTAACTTTAATGTTGCCTTACCGACCGGCATCACATTCGAGAAGAATTAACAGAAGTGACATGGACAAAACGAAATCTCTCTGCTTCGATGTAATATTTGGAAAACTTTCATACGTCTTTAACTGCAACCATGGTTAACGTTTTTTGACTATCTTTTCATATTAAACTCGGCAATTTTCATAGTTTTATGCCCGCAATAATCTGAATATCCAAATATGTAGCTTGTGTTTGATAAAAAAAAATTGTTTGAAAGAAGTAAGAGTTCGATTAATTGGACCACTGTGAGTTCGGCAAATCGGACCGGTCCAATTTATCTTACTCAATGCTGCTACAAGTGAAAATAAATTGTGACTGCAGTTAAATTTGTATTTATTTTAGATGGCGGATAGTAAACATTATTACAAATGGACACAAGAAGACCTAAGGCAAGCAATATTTGCGTTTCATAATGAACACGTTGGTTTGAATGAATGTGCCCGTGTTTATAAAATTCCAAAACCGACTTTAAAGAGGCATTTAGATTAGAATAATACACAAAAGACGACTAACAGTTATAATTTTCAGAAGCAGTTGAAACTGATTTAGTGAACCATCTCCAACACTGGAACAGTGTATGTTTGAAAAAGGCGCGTGGTGCTCAGAAAGCTTTTATATTAACACCAAGCCCTTATAAGAAATAATTTGGCAATATCTATTCAGAAACGTCTAGGTAAGAGACCAAAATGGAGCCTATTAACAAAACCAGTAAATGCGTAGGAATCGGAAAAAAGAAAAAGATGAAAGCTGAAAGCAGTGTATCGCTCAAAGGTTAAGGCATTGGAAAGAAGACAACTAAACCCAATAAATACAACAGCAGCAGTGATTCAGATACTGAGTTAGAAATTGTGTTGGAGGACTCTGATAGCCTACCATCTGAAAATAAGGAAAATGCATGCGGTATATGCAATGAAGATTATTTTGATTAGTAAGGACCAAAAGTAGACTGGGTGCAATGTGTGCATTGTCATAAATGGCATCACGAAACCTGTGTAAGCAACCCAGATATTTGTGATAATTTCTTCAAAAAATAAAGCGTTCTCTCGTATTACAATACATTAGGTAATATTAGTAAGGTGGGTTGGGTCAGGTTAAGCGAGTTATCTCATGTTTATTTTTTAGGTACATATGGTTACATTCTAACAATAGAATAATCCTAGGTCCAATTTACAAAACCCACAGGTCCAATTTAACAAACCGGTCGGCTAATTTGGAACAAATGCCTAAATGAAGTAAAATATTTTTAGTAAAATAACTGTTAACATTTATTATAAAATAATAAACGGCCTTTGTAATCTGATAACGCACCTTTCATGTCAGTATATTTGAAGTCCTCTAATGTAATGAAATCCCAATAAATTTACTACTTTCCGAAAAGTGGTCCAATTTAACAGACTCTCCCCTATATATATATATAGGGGAGAGTCTATATATATATATATATATATATTTTTTTTTTTTTTTTAAATACGAACATCTTTTAATAAAAATAGATGTATTAGATATATTTAAAGAAATTGTCTATTGTTGCAATGTTATCATATTTTACTGCCGTTACAAAAATAACATGTTGCGGTGTTAATATAGGAGGTAATTATTGAACCAGCAGTAAGTAAACTATATTAGCAGTTGTGAATAAGGGCCTTCTTAGTTCTTGGGTTTATTCGCTACCAGTCTCGTGTGACGTAGTTCGTATATAACTGCCTAAGAATTTACAGTTTGGAATTCAGAAGACAAAACCGCCGAAGGTTTGAATTATATTTAACATGGAGGAATGTATGCTCTCTGCTCTGTGCACTGCGCAGGTTATGCACTACTTACACACTAAATAATGTGTGTAAAGCAAATAACCATTATTTGTAGTAACGCGATGCACTAGATACCGACGAATTATGTTGTAGTGGAAATAATTTTATAATAATGTCATTATTTATTGGTAATAATTACTAAGTACTAACAGACACAATAAGTGGATAGTTAACAATATGCTATTCGTATTTCAATATTGTGTATGCCCACATATTGCGTGAAGTGAGTAAGAATATCTCTTTGACGCCAAATGGCTTTTAACATAGACTGCTTGTAAATGAAAAAAAACTCCATCGTGCTACAATCACTAGGAATGCGAGGAGAAATGTACAGGAAGCTTTACCTCGTGGTTTCTTTTGCATCCTAACGGTTTCTTGAAAATTTCATATAATTACAGTTTATAGGTGTACACCTCATACAATCACAATCAATATTATTTTTTAAAACTTAATAAAATAATGAATAATTAGGTTTGACTAAGGATTGTATCATCCTTACCATGGCCGGGTTTCAACCGCTCAAACAACCTCGCCAAATACAGATCAGGTAGGACCTACAGTTATTTATTTTATTAACTACTGAAATGTCATCCGATTTCAGAGAAATGCCAATGTTTGTTTTAATAGAATCACCAAAAGTTAATTCACAATGTATTCTTGTCATCGACAACGAGTCTATCTGCTATGTTTCGGCTATAGGTATTTCAATGGAAGATGAACTGATGAACTAGTATCATTGATCCCTTCTGCACCTGCACATAATCGTGAAGCACGTCAAACACGAGCTCAACATTTGTACACGGTTGACGTTGAAGAGAAATATAAAACCCGGTAACCGGATAAATTATCACAATGATAATTCAACACATCTTTAAAAAGTTATATAAAGTCATGGAAAGTGATGAAACAAAAACTTTATTAACTGGGTTATGTGGGTTAGGTTAGGTTAGGTTAGGTTAGGTTAAAAAATTTATATATATATTTTCATCGTTTCTAATGACTTTATATCACTTTTTAAAAGTGTGTTGAATTGTCACTGTGTTGAGTTATCATGGAACCATACAACCCAAATATAGACCCAAAAATGTTGGGAACCTGTCTCTATGGCCTGGATACTTTCATTAAAATAGAAGTGACAATTTATGTGCATTTAAGTATTAGTTAAAGCTTATTTTAAAGTATTTCCTATACCCATAGAAACATGTGAGAATTAATCACAAAAAAAAATTAAATGTATACTTAGGATAAAATTTATGACTACTTTTGATCGAGTATTCCTTTTATCGATAACCTGCTCCATAAGTTTAACATTAAATGTGATTCCTAACAAGTAGATACAAACCGGTGCTTATAGAAAGGGTGATGCAGAATTACCTTTTTCTATCGCTTTTCCCTCGAAAGTGTCAAGCATTAAGTTAGCTTTGCCCCCGAGGCAAAACCACTCTGCACTTTGCACAAAGAAAGCGAATAATCCCTTTTCTAAGAACACGAAATCACTCGATCTCTCCTTTATGAGAACCGCGATCAAATTTAATCTTACATAAATTATGAATACAGTCAGTCACAGAAATTTCAATGATAATCTCGGATAATTCAAAACAGATTCTGCCACGTCCATTGAACTTGATTGAAAAATGCACTTACTAAGTTTAATATCGAGTTAACTGTAACCGTAGATTTATATTTTTAACCCGTTACACCTTGAAATGAAGGTGGATTTTACACACAAAAAAGGGAATTCTCAAGTAGTCACAAGGCCTTTACAATACGAGTAATATACAAGTACCCGCCAGGAGCATGGAATCATGTTTTGCGATTTGCTGTTATTTTATTGAACAGCCATATAAACTCAGTAAATGGAATGTGCATTATAGCAATCATTTTGAAAATTCGAACTGATTGTTTAGACCAGCGATAGAGTAGGCACCTACCAATGATCTTAAATTAATTTAATTATGTTGATTCCATATTTGAAATGTGCATTAATTTTGTTTGAATTTTTGACATTTAGGCACCTACTAATAGTCCGAAATTGATTTAATAATTCCATATTTGAAATGTGCATTTATTTTGTTTACATTTTTAATAGATGTTGTAATTTTTTCTAGACTTGTTGATCTAGCATCCTCCCTAGACAAAGATGTGAAGGCTTCTGTCTAATAGTGGTCTATGCAACTCGCCTCAGAGTTCTCTTCTAGGAGGAATTTTTAAAGAACTATTTCCTGATTCTCTGAACTCGGCTGCCAAATTTCCGGGTGTTTAAATTCTATTAATTTATGATTTTATTATTCTATATTATGTATTCTTACATCTATGAATCATAGGTTTAACTAAGTACTTTTACTAGCAAACATTTATCGGTCTCTTTCGTTGTTGAAGTTTAATTGAGCTGCATGGCGTTGCTTGAAGAAACGCCCCGGTAGCGCGCGCATCTCTTTGGGAGGATATCTACGATGCTAGGAGCCCGGAGCGTATATACAAGAGGGAGGAGGGGGTTAGGAGGTTAAACCCCTGATGAATAATTACCCTCCAAAGTTTCGCAGCATGAGTGTGGAACACGATGTGAATAAAAAAATCCTGCAGCGCACATTCCTACACATGTATCGTAGTGACACTATTTCCGTAAGTTAAGATAATGGAGTGGCTGGTTAATTTCAAACAACACACGTCTAACCTATTTTGAAATTTAATATTAAAATAATTACACGAGCACGTGCGCTATCATAAATAAAATAGAGAAAGATTAGCATAATATCATCACTTCTTTTCCAATTACTAACAAGTGTTCAGAATGTTTTCTTTACAAAACCCTCGACATCCACAAACGAGGTTCCGAAACAGGAAGCCGGTACCTTTTACAAAACCCGGACACCCACAAACGAGGTTCCGAAACAGGAAGCCGGTACCTTTTACAAAACCCGGACACCCACAAACGAGGTTCCGAAACAGGAAGCCGCTACCTTTTACAAAACCCCGACACCCACAAACGAGGTTCCGAAACATGAGGCCGGTACCTTTTACAAAACCCCGACACCCACAAACGAGGTTCCGAAACAGGAAGCCGGTACCTTTTACAAAACCCGGACACCCACAAACGAGGTTCCGAAACAGGAAGCCGCTACCTTTTACAAAACCCCGACACCCACAAACGAGGTTCCGAAACATGAGGCCGGTACCTTTTACAAAACCTCGACACCCACAAACAAGGTTCCGAAACAAGAAGTCGGTGCCCTTTACAGAGTAATGTTCCAAGTAAAAATGTTTCCAGTAATATTGTTCCATTCCAAAATGTTCTCAATTAGAAACAGGTAAATTGGCACAGTCAGTCAGCAGACTCAGCACGTCCTAACCTAACCTAACTGACTGTACGTTTTTATGCAAGGAACGTTATGACCGGGAACATTTTAACTGGAGACATTTTTACTGGGAACATTTTGAACATTATTACCGTCCACGCGCCTCGTATCATACAATCTGTATGTTAATAACATTGTCCAACATGATGAAGCTTTTACTAACAAAAAATATACTGTTGACTCCTACATATGTACATAGTATTATAAGAATACAATCGAAGAAAAGCACACGCGGAATAAATAACTGCCGGTAAAATGACGCGGCGAGAAAGTTGGGACATCGGAGTATAAAAAACTATATAAAGCAACGTGCTCAGTTTCGTAGGCAATGACCTGGCAATAATAATACAACATACATCGATGCAACTTACGCTAGATTGGCCTCCGATTTTTTTGGTGAAAAGAACCGCGATATCTTTTTTTTATATCGATGTGAAATTATCATGATAAAATCGAATGTGGCCAATTGACTACATCGCAATCGGGTGCAACTATGGAAACCTTATATGGGGAATGTCGTGATTGTGTTAAAGCACGTAGACAAATTACTAATATTGAATATCGCTAATTTATTAAGAATCTCTCCAAATTTGTTTATTTATTCATTTAAGCTCGTCGGGTTTATACAAAAAACCAGTATAGATTGATTACATTACAAAGTGCATTCAAATTAACATAATAATAATAAAAATAATTATGTTTTAAAGCATTAATAGCATAGCATCAAAGTATATTAAAAATACTTTAAAAAAAGATAGGAACAAAATGAATTAACGTAATACACATCAATACAAAAAGAGAATTCAGAGAAAACAGGTATTAATACCAGACTGAAATAAAAAAAAATCAACACAAATAAGTTAAATATTTACTTAAAAAAGATTATTTAACATGTTAGCAAAACAAACTATTAGAAATTTCTGATTTAAATTTTAGTAAAATAGAATTAATGAAAATATCAACGGAACTGAATTTATTTCCAATCTTTTGTAGCCTTCGGACTCGGGAATTAATAAAATAGTTTGTTTTAGATGAATGAACAAAGAACAACTCGGGAAGCCTCTTTTTACGATTTGCTACTCGTTTAGCTAAGTCAGGTGCATCCATTACGCCATTAACTAATTTGAATAAAAATACTAAATCACTCATGGTCCTTCTGCAAGATAAGTCGGTTAATTATATATATAATAATTTTCCTGCAAACATAATACCAAAATCCGGCAAAAAAGGGATCGCAAGCCCTTAACGAACCGAACGAATTGATAGGTTTTCTAATAAAATTTTAGTAAACGAACGCATTAACACTATGTGATGTCCGCATTTCATCATTGTATATTATCAAAGCAAATGCAGGTGCATGAACACGTGTTCCGATATGTTAGGAATTTACTGAAAATCAGGAAACGGCCCGTAATCCTGTTTTTAACCGGATTAACAATAATTTGAAGAGATTTTTAATAAATTAATAATACCATTTTTTTAAGTGAAATTTATTTTTATTTCTTTTTTATATATTTGAATTTAAGATAAAAATTATTATTTTTTACATAAATAAGTTATGATTCTTTTCAGCCAAAAACCTAGCTATATCCAAAATTAACTGTAATTAATGTATAATTGTAAAAGATATTTACATCAAAATCCTCTGAATTATGTTATCTTTCGTTGTTCGAGAATCTATAATCAATGTTTTATAATAAAACTAATAAATAAATAAAATTAAGCTTCAATATTCGACTCCCACCAGTGGGGTTCTACGTAAATGCGTCTTCCTCCGGATGAATTCATAATTTATTTTAGTGCAATATAAGATGTCGAGTAATTCAATGAATTTCATTTGATCTTCATCGTGTTTTGAACCCGTGACCTTTGATGGTCGTTTATTTTATGCGCATACAAATCACTGTCGAACCACGGCGAATTGTATTCACGAAATTCGTGTTAGAATTTCAATAAGAAAACTTCCGCAAATGATTCGATTAGAGACCATTTCTTTAGTCGTAAAGTTCTACCTTGTTTCTTGTAAGTCAATGTTTTGATATATTATTTTATGGTAATAAGCTATCGTAACAAATAGTCAATCGGGCGAACACGAACTCGGAGAGGTTCAAGAGCAAGGTTGTGTTGGTGTTGACCCCGTGGCACATTTAAAAATTTGTAGATATAAGTATCAGATACTGTTTTCTCCCATTCGCGATGGCGCCATCCATATGGCGAAAATAATTGTACGTCAATACAATTTTTTGTGAATAGAAATTTGGTAAATTGTAGTGGTCACGCAAATAAGTTGATTTGTGATGGTGTACAGAAAATGGTTATTATTATTGTTGGATGAATTTGGATAGCGCCGTTTAGCAATTAAATCCTTTCAATGGCGCTTACTTGTCAACATAGTCGTTATTGAATGTTGTAGATTTAAATTTTATTAAAAGCATCATAAGTTTTTTTTAAAGTACGAGTACCTATTGATTTGATACGATTTGAGGTTTTCACGGCCAAAAGTGTGATCGTGATTAATTTTTATTTTTTTAATTTACTTATTATTATTAAATATTTATTAACTTTAATCTTTTAACACATTTTGACTTAACATTTTAATAAATGAAATGAAAATACTTATTTGAAGACACTTTATTACACTAAAATAACTAATAAAATCACTAAAAATAATTTATGAGAATAAATTAGCATTGATTGAAAATATATTATTATGGCCTTCTTGTACCTACCTTCCGTGTAGTTAAATAGATCCGCTACTTATGCGTATCTATTATTATCTTCATGTAATACAGGTGAGTGTTTGAAATGCTCAGTCCTGGTATTGTAACATTTAAACAAGATTTTAAGATTCTCGTAGGTACGAGTACATAAAATTCAACGAGGTTAAGAAAATCCTGTATCTCTATACTACCTTTACAGTTTTGAAGATAAATATTAATTTGGATATAATTAGTCCATCTTTATTATGCTGTAATGCGCAACCTCCTTCGTTAGATACGTGGGCGTTGGCTAATGAAGGAGATAGCGCAACACGGCATAATTACTCAAAAATAAATCACGATAATACCTATTGATTGTCTATTGGATCGGATTACATAATTAGTTATTTCTGTATTGTAGACCTGAAACCTTGAATGTTGTTTTTCCCAATCAAATTTACGTTAGAATCCACCTTTAGTAAGTAAGTAGTCAGTTGGTAGGTACCTATTATACAAATTAAATAAAAACTCTTCTCTTGCCTAGCAAAAAGGCTGTTTTTAGTTAGTTGAAAACATTTACAAATCTACCCTAAAAATACCCTTCACACAGCATCCCTAACGATTTTTTTAAAACTACCCGGGGAGAAATCGATTTTTGCTCTCACGATAAATTAACAGGTCTTATTTAAGGTCAGGTCATCAATTTAAGAATGTTTTATCGATTTGCCTTGATAATATATCGTGAAGATATAAAGGATTTTCGTGTGATGCAAAAATATTCGGATTTTCATGAATGAATTATCAATAATTTGAAGAGGTTTTTAATAAAAATTATTATTTTTTTAAATTTTAAAAATTCTGAAAAAGATTTCATTTTGATCTGCAATCAATTCTCCATCTTGAATAAAACTCTCTAGTTGCACAATATCAACAACATTCCATTTTTTAAAGAAAAGAAATTACTAAATAGAATTTTTTCGTACAGTTACCATAAATATGAAGTACACGAAGCCCGTTAAAATAGGTTTTAGTGTCTACGATCCGTGGAAAAAAGCGAGTTTTGACAGATTAATAGGTGCACGATTTTACGCAGTGTAAACATGAGTAACAAGTTACAAGGTCGATGACTTGTACTACACCGCTGTACTAATCACATACCTGTAATGTGTATCTAATAATCTGATGCACTAAGGCACTAGCGATGGGTCATGAATCATTTTAAAAAGAGCAGGAGCCACGGTACTAGCTCTATATTTTTGTACGGCTCAAAGAGTCGACTCAAAAAACCATAGATAGGCCAATATATAGACAGTACAATTCTCATTCAGAGCCTACTTATTATTCTATACACCAATGAAAAACTCTGAAAGTTTATTCCTTAGACTCAGAGTTTTTCATTGGTGGATATAGTTAGGCAATCATATGACGTCACAAAATTTTGGTTCCAATTTTCGATCAGAGTTATATTATTATTCGATCTCGTACTACGAGAAAAATAATGTGCTTAGTAGTTAGTAGATCTGGGTACACAATACACATGTCAATGTCCAGATGTCAAACTTTCAGACTATCACTAGACGGGTATGTATTAATAATTAATATTTGAATAATTTTTATGAGGCTATTTTTCTAAAATATCTACAAAATAGAGTAACCGTTCAATTGAGCCGTGGAACGGTTTACAGGGAGTCGCACGAATACGACTCATAAAAAATATGAACGACTCGTCGCTAGTACTAAGGCACTAAGAAGCTGTGCATTGAGCTTTTGATCGCATTAATTTAACGCTGGAACACTGGTTCAAATTGATTTCACTTATTCAAAACGCAATATTTTCATGCAGGATTCAGCAAATTTAAATGAAATTATGCATTTTATAGCTCTTTGATCGTTTCTTTCAAAACTCTCAAGCGAACAAGGATTTTACCAGCTCAGCAATTAAAAATATATTACTCGATATGCTACTGTGTAATAATACTATAATGTAATACTGTAGAAAATCGCTGTCAGCCTAAATATTATCCGATATTAGTTAAAGTGGAAGTGGAAAATTTTGATTGTGGCGTGATGGAGGACTTAGCCAACCGAGGAAATTATTTTTATTTATTTTTTATAAAACATTGATATTACTAGAATTTTAATAATAACAAAAAAGTAGTCACGTTGTGCTGCCACAAGGCGGGTTGTCTGCAGGTTCTACCATTTTTCTTTAATTTAATAAGCATAACACAATATAAGTTTGTAAATTATTATATTATATTTGTAATGCACCAGTCTCTTCTTCTGATTGCAGCATCTTCCTTTGTCATTTCCAATATTCCTCCCCTGGATTATCATTTCAGTAAATTTTGTAAATAGGTATCTCAGATTTGATCGAATTCAAGCACTCTTGGGTGAATTGAACTCACCATGCCTTTGTGGGACTCAGACGTGATGCCAACTCAGCCCCTGACGAATCTGTCTCATGTAGACAGTGATCTTCCTCTTGTTAGGAAAGTTAAGTGGGCAAAATTTCATCAATTTCAGAAAAAAAAAACAGTAGATTTGTTTAAAAAAATACATACTTTGGTATTTATAAATAAGTGGAAAAAGGTATACCAAATCGTAAAAAAGGAATTCCATCACGAATTATTATCAGTTCTATTTTATTTTTTATAATGTATTTTGCATACTGCGGTATTTTTTTCTTATTCTGTCGTATACGCGGTTTTGATATGAAAATTATAAAACCTTTATTCTTACATTTAAACACACCTCCGCTATGCCCAGAACATAATAATGTGTAGACAACATTGTTACAAAAGCATAGTACCTACATCTTATTAAACATTAAAAAAATCTTGATTTATAGACAACAAAATATGTTATTACTGGTGCAATACTCGACATCACGTAATGTATACATTGTACATGTACAGTACCTGATTACCATCTCATAAGTATTCATAACATATCACGCGCTACGCTTGAAGGCACTATAAAGTGAACAAGAACAAATTTAATCCATATTAAATCTACCGAGCCAGTAGAATCAATACTCTGATGTCTAATTTTATGGAAGGTGTAATCCAACTTACAACTAGGAGGTGTTCGCATCAAATTTTAATCTGGTTACTGAGGCAATGTTATGCCTAACCTTTATTTGGTTACCGAGGCAATGTTATGACTAACCTTTATCGGGTTACTGAGGCAATGTTATGCCTAACCTTTATCTGGTTACCTATGCAATGCTATGCCTAACCTTTATCTGGTTACCTAGGTAATGTTATACCTAACCTTTATCGTCTATTACAATTGCTTCAGAGGAACGGCTGCGTGGCCTTGTTCATACAAAACTTAAATTTGGATTTGAAGCATCTCGTAATTTTTGGAGCGGTGGAAGTTTTTAATCCTTGTTTATAATATTTTTGTCGTATCTACTAATAATTTTACGCATGATTTGTAAGTCAAAAATCACTACATGCTGAGGTGTACCAGAACGCTATAGTTTTCTAGTATATTTTATATACCATACTTAGGTACTACAGTGCGAAGCATCTTTTAGCTTCAAGCACTTAGGAAATAAATTTGTCAAGTTGTTCACTTTATTACAATGATTACCATTCGATCCTATCTTCTGAGAGTAAGAGATCTCATGGGATCACGATCCTGACTACTGAGTATTTTATTGCTTTCATGGACAGGCATTTGCTGTTCATCGGCCTTGCAAAGCGAGGTAACTAAATATTATCAGGGAAGTACGTGCATTTTAATCTATGCGAAATCATTAAACGAGAACACTCGTCTAGATAAAGGTAGTCAAATGTCAGACTGGTTGACTAGAAGTACCGTTGGATATTATTTTACATTTTATTTCATGGAGTGCGCTCAGTGGAGTAGCGAC
The DNA here is from genome assembly GCF_061612785.1 of Hesperophylax consimilis. Classification (NCBI taxonomy): domain Eukaryota; kingdom Metazoa; phylum Arthropoda; class Insecta; order Trichoptera; family Limnephilidae; genus Hesperophylax; species Hesperophylax consimilis. The sequence goes on from NC_142842.1 coordinate 41,667,654, forward strand.
AGTCTGGACAAGGGCCCGGGCTTTCTATTGAAGTGGTCCGCACCTGGACATTAATATGCACTTCTATATTTATTTTGCCGCTTGGTTAGTACGCTCGGCTGTCATACTATGGAATTAGTACGAATTCCATGATGTAGGTTTCGACACGATCCATGCTTATGAAGAGTTTGTAAAAACCTTTCTAGAAAAGTAGTTTCTGCCGGCTTTTCAAAGTATCGATGCGCTATTTTCGTATTCTTATTGAGTAATTGCAAAATTTGATGTAAAATGTGACGTTTGGTCGTACATGTATATTGCACTATGGATATTTGGAATCGCCGTAAGTGAATATTCATTTTAACGCGACTTTGCTTGGTTAAAATGGTACGACTACCACAATTGCTCTGTGGAGGTCTGCGAAAACACAATCTGAAGTTCGAATACACTGATTATATTTGGATTCTTCTTTCCATAACTCTGGACTATCGCGATATAATGTAATGATGAAACTGAATTACAATCTGGAGATGGATAAATTAAACGAACGTTTGACAATCGCGCAGCTAAATGATCATTCCGCTGTGTTCAATCAATACACATCATTTCCTCTGTCAACGGGAAGTCTCAATTGTCAATAGCTTCAATTGCCTCAGTAAACACTCAATAAGCAAAAATTTTTCAATCGCATCTTAGACGTAAGTTGACATAACTCTTAACAATTGGGCGCTTAAAAACTGTACGAATTTCATGACACCAGAGCTCACTGTTGTAGCGTTAAAGCAGCTTCAGACAAAGATCAATATTCTATAGATTCCTACTGTGTAGTTTATAATTATGAAATATGTCGTGTTTTTAAATAAATTTATTTAAATTTCACTTTTGTTTTAAGTTAATATAATAAATAAATGTCCAGTCCCTACACAATCGGGATTTAGCTCAGTTATTAGCGGGGTTGACTACAGTCTCCGGGAAAGAAGGTTCAATGCTCAGACAAGCCCAAAAAATATATATATATGTGCATATTCATATTTTTTTAATACATCTATTAGTAAAAATAAATGTATTGTAGTAAAAAAATCTTTCTGACGGGTTGATTATGTATTTTCTGTGCAAGCTCAGCTTTGAGTATGACGCTTTCTTCGCGAGCAAGTTTGAAAAGAAGTTGAAGTGTCCATTTCATTTGAAAGGCGAAATTGATTGATTTCAGCTTTTGACTGTGACAAGAGAACAAAGGCATGGTTTATATCAAGCATAAACTATCACGTGTTTGAAACATATCTAAATATTTAATATGACATCACTGTTGTGTAGATTCCGTTTTAGGGCATGGGAAATCAATAAGATGTCATCGGATCCGTTTCTCGTCCAACACGGTCTTGCAGAGAAAGGGTAGAGCTGTCAACTAATGTCATTCTATACATCGGCTGCCATCTAACGGTGGTCATTGACATCAACATTGCCGTTCATTAAACTTTGCCATTTATAATGCCATTGTATTCCCGTTTTTTGCTAAACGGTGGAATCACGACTGTTTGTTGGGAACGCGGCAAGTACCTACTCGTCATAGATGGTTAATTTTTTATTCGAGCAATACGTAGACACGGAAAAACCATTTGTCGCCTAATGATAATTGAAGATTTCAGTGTAAAAGGCGGAGTATTTCAGAAAAATTTATAAAAGATCTTTTCATCAATGAGAAGTCATGACGTCTCGCCTGTTACTAAGAATGGTTGTGATAATTTTATTTTGTGAAGATGAAAACGAATGAAAAACATAATTTGTAGGAAAGAACAGTTTTATTGCTTTTGTGACAATTCTTCGAGTGGAAATACGTTGATCTTTGAAAATTGTTAATGTCGGTCGAATAATAACTTCAGAATTCAACTTGCGTTATGCCCCGGATACACGTGACAGTGAAAGCATGCTTTTGGCGAGTAACTGGCATATTAAATACTCGCATGCTTTTATGTCAGTATACACACACTAGACATGGCGTAATAACACTTTAACGTGTAATAACGTAACGTAATAACAATAGAAATAGAAATTAATAAATAATTAAATAAATGCTTGCATGTAAGCTACTCATATCTCTAGTTGCATGCGGATAGCTGGCTGAGATTTTATTTACAAATTGCAATTTTATTTTTGTAAAGCGATAGTGCGTATAATGTTCTGGGGCTTTTTATCGCCCCACTAAGCCATTTTTATAGCGAAAATATCAACTTGCAAAAAGCAACACAACAGCGCATGCACGTTTGCACGAAAAATCAAACACCTTGCGATTGAATGGTAATGAACTACTAGCATGCTAGTTACTAGCAGCACCACGACAAGCATGCCACTTGCACGACCACTACTGGAATGCTTTTGAGTTAGTTAGTGGCATGTGGCATGTTAGCGGCATAACCAATATTTAAACTAATATTGTAGAATTTTTTCAATTTGTACTTTGTGTAAACCAGTAATAATTTGTGTTTTTTTTGTTTTCAGTATTAATCATCTGTGCACATATGTAGATTGGGTGAAGTGTGTGTTGACTCGACCTCCTAATTGTCCTAACTCGCTTGAATGAGGTTTTTATACCTCCTTCTCTCCAGCGTTCAGTTTCGCCTTTGCAAAACGATATCGTGCTGGGCCTAGCTAACTCTGAATATTCCCCGCCCCTGTGATATCGCACACAGTAAAATAAGGCCTTCGCTTTGGGGTTGATCTACAATAAATCCCTTAACTTCACGTTGTGTGATTTGTTAATTCGAAGCCCCCCCGCTATGGGGTGGTAGGTATTTAATGTCTCCTTTCTGTGGTAACTCCCGGTTCTTTTTAGCCAAAGTGCGGGGAAAACGTCCATCGACCCTCAACGAGTACTACAAGGAACGAGTACGTGTCTCACCTAACTTTCGAATTTATGTAATGAGTAAATAATCGCGTAAAGCTCTTGTTCCGACACGGTCCACTTTAGTTCAGCGCCGGTTAATGATTTACTGACAAAACCTATAACATGGTGATGTCCCTCGTTATCAAGTTGGTATAGCTCGGATCCGATAGCAAAACCCGAGCTGTCAGTCTGCAAGTAGTAGGTACTACTGGGATCGTGGTGAGTCAACATGACAGATTCTAGGAATAGTGATTTTACGTTATCAAACGCATTTTGTTCGACGGCTGTCCATCTCCAAGGCCTGTTTTTTTTCAACAGATCACACAACACCCGGGTAGCTCCCCCATATTTGTCCGCGAAACGTCTGTAGTAGCCGCACAATCCCAAAAACCCGCGTACTTGTTTCACCCTTTTCGGTGCCGGAAAATTCTTAATGGCAGATATTTTGTCGGGGTCCATCCGTACCCCATACGGTGTGATAATGTGCCCTAGCATCTTCACCTCGGTGAACAAAAACTGACATTTTTCTAATTTGCAGGTCATTTGATAATTATTATGGTTCTCTACTTTTTCCTCCTCTAATGGCACACGCGTTATTATTAAACATTACTGCAGTTGAGTTTCATCGTTCTATATTAGTCCAAACCAAGAGACTCCAACCCGTGAATTTGGTATTGTCTAATTATGAGTTTACCCTTTCTTTGGTTGAATCTAATTAAATTTTAAAACACTTCAATTATTTCAATTAATATTAAAAGCACTCTAACTTCATGAAAATACCTCGATTTTCTAAACTCACAACTTCACTACATTTAAAACTCTATCAGTTTAGTTTAAAAATCGCACGCCAAAACTGTCGCGACGCCAAAGATCTCGAAGACCGACTCCAACCAAGTTAGAACGAAAAAAGCCCCGATTTCCTCCAAACAACCCTATTTAGTAATGTTTTTTCGAATAAATCGACTTAAAATTTGTGCGACTTTCGCCTTTATGCATTCGAGGTTTCACTTCCTGTTAAGTTTAGAATTGCATAATCCCGTTTCAGGGTTTTTTGTTCCCGCCTCCCGATTTTGAGGTAAACACCTCCCGAACTGCCGAGACGGGTACAGGCCCGCACTCGGTGACCTGACTTTCGGGCGCCCTCCCGTAAATGATATACGGCGATGTAGATTATTGCGTAAAATTATTAGATTATTTTTCCTCGTACACGTGTTGTGCCCGTAATATTGGTTGATTTCCGGCCTTTAGACTAGGTGTAGCTCATTTTTATATCGTTGTTTTTGAAATCTTTCCGAGAAATTCGCTATTGATATGGATAATATAATCAATAAATTATCCCAACTAACGGAAGCTTTTCACCTATTATGTCCAGCGCTTGCGCAATACAGTATCCTTCCTTGTGTGCTGCCTTCTAGCATTTGATTGGTGTCTACACGATCCGTGGGTGATCCCAGGACACATATACCTCCCTCTCGGTGATGACATACGTAGGCATTCGTTCCAAAATTTGGTTCGACACGTTTTTTGTAATTTCGCCTACCTGTTTTAACTCTTTTCGTGATATCCGCCGCATATCTTCTGGTAATCTTTCGTAACCCAACGCTGTCCACTACCCGAGTCGTTGAAACCCCTTCCATCATGAGCTAAACTACTTTTCGGGTTTCTTTTTGATTTCCGGTCCTTTCTTTTCAGCGATCTACGCCCAGTACATCCCTGTTTTTACAGTTTTTTGCGTCTAGTTTTAGCCCAACCCATATACTCTTTTCTCGCTTCATCTAGGAATTTCAATATATTATCCTCGTAACTTTGTTTACGCGCAAAAAAGGTCGTAAAATTTTGATCGTTAATCAAAGACTTCGTGACCCATTAACTTTTATGTCTTTTCTTAATTACCCAACTTGCATCTCCCCCGTGTTAATATAATTAGGCAATTTCGGCCAAACATCCCATCTTAAGTTAAAATTCGTGTCCATTGTCAACACTTGAAATAGCACTCAGAACCTCAGCGAACGTAAACAATTCTCTCTATGAGGATCACCTCGTAATATGTCTTATGGTCCAAAACATTCTAAAACACCCTCTTCTTTCACCAGACCGTCACCCCCTTTTTTCGTTATCGATGGTTGGGTATCGCTACGTTTCTGCCTTAGAATGCAAATTTATCGTCGAATTCCAAGTGCCTTTACACGCATCGTGAGACCGGATCCCAAGGTTAGCTCAACAGTAAATCAACCTAGAGTGTTTCGCGTCTTTAGACCGCCCCTAGTCTCCGTGATTGGCGAAAAATTATTTAATTGATTTTGGGAATGGTCTGATTCGTTGAAACCCAACGCGCCCCTTTTCAATTATTACGTGGTTAACACCTATTACCGACGTAGGTTTCTATAATAAAGCTTCTAGGATGTCCCAAAGATGTCCATAGTCTGTTCGTTTCTCCCTATTCTCTGAACGTATTTTAATTTATATAAAAAAAAAATCTTTACGTTCCTTTACCCCAAACAGGTCCATTACAAGTGTGATTGTATAAATTTGAGTTTTTTTTAACTTTGTTTTTTCTTTCGGCAACTAAAGGGTTAAAACAACTTTTGTAATCTTGTCTACGCTTCGGCGCATTATAAAATACATAAAGTAGCTAATATTAACCCCGTAGCGGGAGAAATCAAAAAGTTAAAAAATCGACTTAAATTTCATTTAGATTCACCAGTTTCTTGCTTGTACGACAAGTTTCAAAACACCATGTAAAGATGTAATTCTGTAGGTTGTTCCGCATATCCATATTAGATATTTCTATCGTATTACGTAGGATATCGCATCTGTTACTTCTGGTCTAGTTGTTATGATAGTAGACATTTCACGTACGATGTTTGTTTCACGGGTTATTTATACATTTGCAGTCTTGATTATAAAGAATCCCTAATACGCCGCTGCAGCGTTGGTGTATAAGAGAAAGGGGGCAGTATACTTACTGTTCGGATTAAAATCATTACTCGTAATAATATCCATTTTTTTAGACTGGCATCACTTTGTTCCAAACCTCAAAAAAAGGGAATTTTCGCATTTTGCGTTTTGAAGCCAATTTTTTTTTGTTTCATCCGATGACATTTGTAATGTCATTGATTCGGTCTGTTTTTATTTGCATGGAAGTCCGTCCAATTCGATTATGCGTCACATATTTGCTTTGGAAACTTGATTAAAATAACCCTACAATAGTGCTGCAAATGGGTATTACTGCTTTTTTACATTTTCAACATTGTCAACAAATTCACTCATTCTTCCTATTGCCGGCGCTATCCTGAAGTACTATCATACTAAGGGGACAGCCGGTATAAATCAGACAGCTACTAATACGGCCGGTAGCAATAATAAGAAACGTTTCCCGATCTTATGCATCCGTATAATATTTATACCGCGATTATGGGTAAGACGGATATAATATTATGTTGGATTTTATTGCGAGACAGATAAGGCAGAAGGGAACTCTTATTACTTCTTATGATTTATTTCATTTTATATTTATGACATGAGGGTAAAAGAATTAAAAAACCCGTTAACGATGAATAAAGGTTTTTACTATGCAAAATTAACGATAATATTTTTAAAAGCACGATGAAGAAATCCCAGGAGTCCTAGGCCTAGGTGCACGTTGCAAATAGAATTTGAATTGGATTTGTAATTTATTAGCGCATTAAAGCGTTAAATATTTATTAGCACCAACGCACATTTTGCGCATTTATTTGCAAGTAATAATTAATAATAATTTGTATGATTACATTTTTTTACAATAAGTAATAAAAATGATTATTCTATTCCGAAAGAAAAACTCTTTTCAATTAGTTACTAAGACAATTTTTAAAAGCGTTTTCAAACACATTGAAAAAAAAAATCAAATTAGATTTGTTTAATGCACCTTTCTTATTTACTTTTTAAAAATAGTTAAACATGATTGATTGTTGTTATATGGACCGTAGACCTTACTACAAGACATTTCACAAGTTCACAGCAGCTAAGAGCGAGTCCCTGGGGAGGCAGGTTCAATCCTCAGTTGAATTTTTTTATTGTTAAATACATAAATTAATAATAATAACATATAATAATAATGATAACATTGTTCTTTTACGGGTTGATTTTTTGTTCACTTTTAAAGATGTGCGAATCCGTTTTCGAATTTGGCCGCTAAATAACTAATTGATGACGCCTGAGTCTAATTTGTAAGTATGTGAGTCATAAGTGTTTTCGTATATTCAGCTTATTTGAACAACATATACAATGTATCAACATTTAACTTACGTAAACATGACGGTTGCACTGTTGTAATTTGTCATTGAACCGATTGTTACAAACATTTTAACACTTATACTTGTTTGCGTATTGGCTCGGAATTCAGGAAGTGTTTTGATAAAAAACATCTTCACGAAAACTAGTATAATATTCCAATCTTGTTCCAGTCTTGGTCTCTTTGGAAGACCCGAAAATTGTGTTCATTTGATATTTCGTAATGTTCTCATTATTGAAATTATACCTTTATAAAAATGTGTGAAAGTGATGATTCATTGGTCGAAATTTCGATGTAAAATATTGCTATTTTATTTATAATTATCAGAAATTTTAAGTTTTATTCATTTTTTCTACGGTTTTCTTTAAAAACCCTAAAACAATGGCAGAGATTAATTTTTTTTATTGTATTCAAAATGCCTTCATCAACAAAAATTACTTTATCTTGTTGTACTTTGAAGACTATTTATTCCATTACTCTATACCATTGTATAGGTTACATACCCAAAAAATGTGGCTTAAAGGGTTTTTACTAACACACAGTCGAGTTATTACTACAACTCCTGTCCCAAGTCCTACATTAAAAAAAAATATATTTATATATGTAGTGCCAGTTGAGTTAGTACTTGCTTTTATTTATTAATTGTTACAACTGGCAGAACGCGAGTTCGCGCGCGCATGGTTCTGACAAATTTCGGACTTTTCTTGGATTTCTTGGAAATAAAACAATCTTGGTATGGTGCTACAAAAATGACTTCAAGAAGACCTATAATACTTTAATATACGCATATGTAAAGCTTAAATCTCTTTGTGGACGTTTAAAAGAATGAAAAATGATGTTAAATTTATTGGAAGAAAGCAGAAACGGAAACAAACATTATAAAATTGGAACGATACCATAGGGCGGTACTACAGTGGGACCCGGCTGGCAATAACGACAAATACTGACTCGAAATATACTAGTACTTAATTTTTTGGTGGCAAACAAATTCAAAAATCTTTTGCAAAGCAAATCTCGAATTCCAAGCGGAGAAGCGGAACAACGACCTGTTCTTTCCAAAGCTGGGATCCAAGAGAGCTATGCCCTCCCTCGCCCCTAGGGACCAGCGGCCTAGCCCCGCCTTCCCCCAGTCGTGGTTAACACCCCCGTTGAACGCAATCACGGGGTTACCATATGAAAATATTTAAATATATAAAGTACTTGATTTAAAAAAAAAAATATTGCGGGGTTGAATGTTTTCATTTTGAGAAAGTTCATTTCATAACAGTAGGGAGGAAAGTTACAAACACTCTGGCCATTTCTCAATCGATCGTCTATCAAACTGTTTTTACGGAAAATTTAAGTGAATCTACTCGACGTGGTTCTGGTGCATATGTTGACTGGCTCCACATGAATCAATAAAGTGTTGTCTCAGCATTTCGCTTAAAAATCCGATAAAAAATCAATCCCCAAAAAACATTTTGTTTTGTACAATAATACATCCTTTTTCATAATGTTCTAATTCGACTTTCCGCCACAGTCCTACGTACGAATCAAACGGCACGACCCAGTTGCACCATCATTTTATCCAATTTCAGAAAAATGCGTGTGTATGGGTGATTACCACCAAAAGTTTATAGAATACATCATCATTGACAACGAGTCTACATGCCGACTTTCAGCTCGATTAGATGTCGGGGAGTTGATTAATTTATGCCGCCAAGATTTGTATTGATTAATTCACGAAAATAAAAGCAAAAAGTATCTTATATAATTACATAAATAAAAGCTTGAAATATCAAACTTATTTTTTAACATTGAGGCCCGGAGAAAAATAATTTCCCTCACGGCCTATGTCATTTGTCATATGAGGGGTATTTTTTATGGAAAGAAAGGAGATAAGGATCTATGATCGAAAAGGGTATGAAGGATTGGTAGGAATTTTTCTAGGAGTGACGGACGTATTAATCCATTCCTCCAACTGCGGTGCAATGCCGTGGGTCGAGAATCTGGCTGGAGAGGTCAAAGGGTCTCCCTTAACCCGCCATTCCGATCGATAGTATTTAATATAAGTATAAAGATATTTCAATTTACAAGTAGGAATTATTTACCGACAATTTTATAAATTTTCATTTAAAAATGTAACATTAAAACGCCCTGTTTGGTTGGCACGACTAAATCTGTTGATTCTGCGATAGTATTACGAGATTATACTAATATTATAAAATATGATATTATAAAATATATTACCTAGGGCCGTCTGTTTCAACGCTAGCTATAGTAAAAGTAAGAATAAAAGTAAATGCTAAAGTTAAATTTCACCAAAATGCGTTTTTCAATCAATTTAACTCCTGGTTTTACGTCACTTTTAACTTTTGTTTTAACTTCCCGAAATCCGAGAGTTACTCGCAAGTTATTCGCGATTCTCGAGTTACTCCGCCATTTTGACATATTTGACAGTTCTATACGTAAGGTTCTTCTGTTGAGTGTTGTTACGAAACGATTATTAATCATGATTAATATTATCGAAGATGACAGTAGTGAAGATGAATTCGTCATGCAATATGTTTTACAGCGAAAGCCAAAAACATTTCGACCCCGTGTTAATAATATGGTCATTTGGGATGATTCCGAATTTTTGGCACGGTATCGCATGTCGAAAGAGCTTGCAAAATTTGTGACGGATCAAATTGAGGGAGATATTACGACTACTGGAAAGTAAATTATATTTTTCCGTGTTATATCGTATATATTATAACAGGTCGTCATTTATTTTTAAATACCCACAGAAATATTTTTCTAGGAACAAAACAATGTAATAAAAGTATATCTTTTTTCATAAACTTTGGTATAAAACTTATTATCATATTAAATAATGTTTCAATATACATATTATAATTGAAAAGAAACTATGTAATAAATATATAACTTTTTTTACAAAGTTTGGTTGGAATTATTAATCAAAGGAAACTAGTCCCTCCAATACTCTCAAGAAATTATTCCTAAAACTATAAATCGATCTTCATCATGTAAGTAAAAATTAAATTATGAAATAAAAAATTCGAACACAATAACAAAAAAGAAGTCAGAAGAGGTTATAATGACGCACAACAAACTTCTTGCTTCTGTATTTTGAGTATTTTGACAGTCACTTAACCAGAGATCATATTTAATCTTCGGTGTTGCCGTACCAAAAAATAATGCCGTGCGTTTTTCCACGTAATTTCGAGGAATATTCTGCTTTTTAGACTGGCCACACTAGTAACTGTTACTTTTGCATAAAGGCACTTGAAACAGCGCGCGGTCCGATTTAACATCCTTGTTACTTTAACTGACAGTTAAATTTTAAACATAGCTCACGATTTAGCATTCTGTTGAAACAGACGGCCCCTACAAATTCAAAAATAACTTTGAGTGTACATTTGAAACTTTGCAGCGAAGACGAGCAGTAGCTGACTCAATATTTATACACAAAATTTTAAACAATGTAATGATCCGCCCTTTCTACTTCAAACTTTTCCTTCTCTTCTTTCTACGATAAATTTCTTTAAAGTCCCATAGGTAACTTTTCCATAAGGCTTTGCATATGTGTTCGCAGGGATGGAAAATTCCTCCCCTGCCGTCTCTACAAGCCTTTGCTCCTCTCTTTATTACACACCCCTTCAAGTGTGTACATCCTAGTTTGTCCACGTGACGTACGACCTTGAACGTACTCATTTCACGTGACGGTTCAGTATAAAAAGGCTTCACCGAACGTTGTGTTGGTTTTTTGTTTCTCGGTTTAGAAACCTAGTTATCTATGTATGTGTGGTATCCCTTGGTTCTTTTGAGATAGAGTGGGTTGAATCCATTATCGCTGTGTTTTAAAGCCATTTCATAAACCTTATTTTTCTGAAGTCGCCTGCTCTTCAAACTAGCTACGTGATTCTACCTGTCATAGGGTAATGTGAGTATAATAAAGTGTTAGATTTTATATATGTGATATACATACGATAAATTTATGGTGTTAGTTGTCGGCGCCATCCATGTATATATTTTAGGAGGGGAAGGAGAGGAAAGGAAATGAATTTTTTTCAAGCTAAGATTGACTCCTCCTCTTACCAAACAAAACTGATGGATGATAATTTGAGCAAGGCGATCGATATCTGCGTGTCTGGATATCACAACCGGCCGGGTCTCCCCTTGTTCCAAATCGGCAACCGTCACGCCAGAATAAAGAAAACCAGGTCTCATCACCAATTTCAGAATCGCCCCAATCTCATACACCTCCAGGAAAATCTACTTTACTGAGTGTAGAAGGGGAAAACCATGACATCCCTTGTCACGAATCTAGTCGCGAAAATGTGACACGCAAGGTCCTAAGTTACGTGCCACCTCTAGAAAACGTTGTAACTCCCTCGCCGTCGGGGATTTACATCCCTTTCTAGGTCAATACATAGATAACACACGACGATCTTGTCGAAATTTAGCCTGCTTTTTAACGATAGGTTGTGTGCCTACCCATTCAGCCAATTATCATGTGAGATATATGTAAGGTCTACTCGAAATGCCAAATTTAGGATGAGGACTGTCTGTATTTTAATATTCGGTTCTAGTAATTATTTTATGAGGTTACTAGCATCCTCGTGTATTAGGTATGGGTAACTCCTACTGAATACCTATCCTCTCAGGTAGGTATAAACGGATAATTGGTTTGATTTTTGCATTTAATTTAAAGAGGCTGCCTACCTCTCGAAAGGTACCTGTTGAGAAAAGTTGTTCGGTTGGTAGTTTTATTTCGGAGATTACCATCTCCCTCTTTCGACTTTAGATTTGTTTTTGTGCATCCCAATTCGTAACTTAGAAAGTCAAACAATAGATGAAAAGTATTAAATTAGAAAAGTCAAATCACAGACGAAAGATATTCATTTTGTTCTATCTGGTTGCATCCGATCGCTTTCTATTTGGGCGGTCATACGCTAGCAAAACTCCCCCTTTGACTGACTGTACACCGCGCCTCGGCCTATATATGAAAAGGTCATCGGCCCGTCTCCCTTTTTCAGCTGGTAGATAGTCTGATTGACACATTCCCTTTCGAAACATTATTTGGACGACAGGGGTTGTAAACTTGGATGCTGTATCCGTCCTTTAAAAGGGACTTCTGTTGTTTAATAAATAATATAAAAAAACTCACTCACTGTTAGTCACCTCCAAATCCTAGTGTGAAGCTTACCTGGTTACACACTATATAGCTAAATCAGTTTAATTTTTCGGTCTACCCCCTACCGGCATTCCTTCTTCCTTTTAGTGAAATCCTGGCAATTTGTTCACTTTTGGTCCCCTCCCTAAGGCTTTAAAAGGGTAATTAAATATTCCTGTAAATAAAATTGTACCTCCCTAATCTGTTAGGATTCGAACCCACAGTTAGTGATATATTTGTTTCTCTGGTTTTCGGTCTCCGTGGATAAATGCCATCTCGCCAAATCAATAACCTAGCCCGATTAAACACTTCCCGCCTTTAAGTACATTCACTCTGTTTTAAAAACGCAATCATTATTTTTATTATTTTCATGTTTTTAAGACAAGCAATCTAGTTCGAACTGTATACGAAATCACGTTTAAATCAACACAACTTTATAACACAATCGCGATTGCACAACACCTGGCGCCCCTGAGGTGGGTTTTTACAAAACGGCGCTCTACAAATTATCCAATTATTATTATTGTCATTATTATTAATTGTTTTCTCACTGAGTCCAACCACTTTCACTTCACACAAAAACCGGTTCAATAATATTTCACTTTAATTCAGAAACCAACAAAGCTTTCTAACATCATCTGAATTCACTAATTAATTGTAATCTCACACATCACTTCTGGTTTGTATTCATTTCTTGGGGCTGTCAACGTATCCGAATTCAAGACTCGACTGCCTGTACCTGCGCCCTGTCCCGTGTGAATGTGTTTACTCCAGGCCTGTCTGTCAATAAATCTTCCGTCGTTGTCTAAACAAAAAAAAATTTTGAGCACGTTCGTTTATTATTTATCGTTTATTTATTTTCGTGATTATTCAAACCATCACAACAATGACATTGACTGTACCGAACTTCTGCCCCTTATTAACTATAACATACCTTTGAGACGTGCACGACATACAATGTTATTCCAAACACTTAATTATAAAACAAATGCAGCATCTAATTCGCCTATTAATCGAGCTCTACATACTCTGAATAATGTTTGTCCTCTAACATTGACATTTTTTCGGATTCACTGCCCAAATGCAAACGTGGCATCATGTCAATAATTTAAACTATTCAATGCGCATACATACAGACACACACACACACACACACACACACACACACACACACACACACACACACACCCACCCTCTCACACACACACACACACACACACAAACACTCACACATGAACTACCCACGTCACCTGGTAATTAAAGAATAAACATACCACTTAGCAGACATTACAAGGAAACATATCATAGGTACCCAACATGAAGTATCTTATTCCTGTATATTATTTCATAACTGTAAATCATGTACTGTTTGTTTCTATAATAAAAAATAAAATTAAAAAATAAGAATAACAACTTTTAATAAAAGCCAAAGACAAAGAGGATATTTTAAGCCATTCGGACATTTATAAAATTAGTTATAATGATTAAAGCCTTCTATATTGGACAAACATCACGTAATGTAGAAACTAGAACAAAAGAACACTTAAGATGCTTAACTAGTTAAGGTTTTTCAAAGTTCGCGGATATATTAATTAATACAGATCACACTTTTAACAGTGATACAGGAATACAGGAATTAAAGTCCTACACAAAAATGGAATGGATTTAAGTTTTAACGAATTAGAAGCTTTGGAAATAAAACAAATAGGTAAATTCAAAGGTTGAAATCATTACAATTAAATTTAACTGTCAGCCCAATTCTAAGTGTGTTTGTTACCCATTATTAATCCCACACTCCCCTCCCCCACCTCTCTCCCACAACTGAAGCACTTTTCCTTTTTTTTGATAATATGTGTACTTCTGCATTTGATAGCATTATTTTTATAACAGTCCTGATGATGGTACAGAGGTACCGAAACCGGTAGACAGTGAAAACAATAAAGTGAATTAAAACCAAGTATTTTCGTTTCATTTATTTAAAATGTCTAGTCACAGTGTGTTCCCTTCTTTTGAAAAAAAAGGAATCTTTTAGATTCACAATGTTTTGTTCATGTTCTAGTCATAATGGTGTTTTCTTTTATGCTTATATGCTAGAGAGTAAATGAAAAAACAAGGCACAAGACGCACGGCGTCTCTCGATCCATCCCGCTAGTTAAATAAACCAACATGGTGGCAGTCAACAATATTGCCTCTATAAATAATTCGGTTTGAATAGACGCACGCAATTAACGTGGAGATATTCAGCACACTTCAATAGTGTGAGTGGTGTGTGTGGGTATTCCAGCAGTAGGTACCACACGCTCTTAAAGGCCAGCGTGCACCTCGGTCACGACTTCTCCCCCGGTGCATCTGACGCGTAATGGTTCCGCCCTTGATCTTGTCTTTCCCCCGACTGTTTCATATGAAGTCAATGAATTGCGGCGATGAGTATAATTAATACGAGATAATTTGGATTTGTGTGGTCTAACCAAATCTACGTGGCGGAGCAGAGCAATATCTCTTGCTTTGGAACAATATTCAGACAACTCTTTTCTATCTGAATACTGCAAAAGAGTCCCAACTGCTCCCAACCATCTGGAGCCAGCGAGACCAATTGAGGTATGTTGTGAGACATAAGATAAGTGTGGTGAGGAAGGAGATGGGAAGAGGAAGGCGGAGGAGTACCTCGCTATTCAAATCTGGTCACAAAACAAGGCTAAATCCATATTAAGCCATGCTTTAAATCTGAATGGTGATCTTTCACTACGGCGTTACTGAGAGTATCTTCCACTCTTGATCATGCCAAAAGTACAATATAATAACATTTATTCAAAATTAATTAAAAAACAAAAATAATTAATTGATATTTACTTGCGCACGCCAGATTTGAACCCGTGACCTTGGCAGTCAAGACCCATACCACTCAACTACGAAGGCCGACTTATTACTACTATTCACCACTATAGACCACAATATTATTGTTAAAAAACTACATTACATCGACTTATCGAATTCGTATCTCATTCCGGTGAAGAGGTATTGTGTTACTCCTCGGACGTCCCCGACTTCTTTTACCATTAAAACCACTGTCTTAACACTCTTGACACTAATAAGAACAAACTGTTTGTGCTCGCATATGTATGCAGGCTGAATTTTTGTTCACGCTTATAGGCAGGCTGAATTTTTATATGTATTAAGATAAATAATTTCTTACGAATTGACCGGTCATTGGCTGAGTTGGCATCACGTTTCGATCCTCGGCCATCACGATACAAACAAAATTTTCCGCTTACTGTAGTGGTAGTACGAGATTTTCAGATATGTTTAGGTTATTCGTAACCTGGGAATTTTTGTTTTTATTCATCATCAAATATAGTACAATCATCCTAACCACTATTATATCTATCAACCTTTGTTGTATGAAAATGTGTATTACAAATTCAAATAAAAACTACTAAAAACTAAATAAAACCGAACAAATAGTTTTACGCTATTTAAGATTTATATAGTGTGATGTTTGGTAATAAGTTGGGTTTTCAAGCGATAGATGGCATCAGTCATAAAGCTTACTCCAGAGTCCGACAGATGTCGCTAGAGTGTAGCAATTGCCTGTGGGATATTATTGCCAGACAACAAGCTTCTAGAACCAGAGAATTACCAACCCTCGGGTAATGAACAGTGTAGCTAAATCCAGACTTATTTATTGTAGCGTAAATAAACGCAATACAGTTAAAGAACCTTTTACATTTCACAAGAGTTCCCAACACTAAATCTGCAAGTAAAGCAGAGATATAACATATAGGAATGCAGTTTTTCAAACGTTTAATATTACCCTCTAGAAAGTGGTACTACGTCTTCGTCAATATTTCATGGCCCATTGAGTCACAAAGTCATCGCTGACTTCATAGAAGTTGATGAAGTATGAAAAGCGCAACCATAACAGGAATGCAGCGATCCCATGCGTTTACTGCGACACCTTAATACTTGTGATTTATGTCCATTTTCATGCGCTCTTTCAAATGCTATTTCGTGCAATTTCTGTTGTACGCAGCGCAACAAGTGCTTATAAGCCCAGTGTATTTCAAATTGTTCAATAATCGTCTATTACAATTGTTTATTTGTTTATTAATGGTAAATATAGAATATATATATATATATATAATATGGTTACATTTTTAACAGAAAATGATTACAAAATAATTATACATAACAATATGATAACTCGTGTTACAGGAAACAATATGTAAACTAATAACTATTGAACATGAAAAGAAATCATTTGAAATAATACAGGGTTGTCAATAGGGGAATTGCATTTTTATGACGTCATTGTTTCCTTTAAAGGGGTTACCTAAATCTCTGCTCTCTTAACCTCACTGAACTAACCAAGGTCCCCAGTCAAATCAAACACATAATTTTGTATCATAATAATGTTCATATCCTGTAATTTAGTTCACAAAGCCTACTGATTCAAATGCTTACATCACGTAATACAACAACTAACAACCCAGCTGGTTGCAAACATTTCGGATGTGTCCGCGTAATTCCGAGGAAAACACGATGGGGACAATTTAAAATGGCGGGCATAAATTACTGCGAGAAGACAATAAGACGCGGGTCTGTCTTTTTGGTAAGTGAATAAATGTCACCATTGTGTGCGGCCACGCGCGTGACGGTAAATTGTCACTGCCGCCGTCACCCCGTCACGTGATCCCACTTCAATAAGTAACAACCAAGACTTGTGCCATGATTTCTAAATAAGGTTCTTGCAAATGTTCTAGCTATCAAAGTTGAAGTGTTGCTTCAATTGATAAATTGGTTATTTCAAAAACCGTTAAAATATACACACATTTAGATAAAGCTTTATCTTCTAAAAAAACACATGATAACACCATACCATTCCCTGAAAAAAAGAAGGATAAGCAAATTTTAAGAATTTATCCTGAAGTGTATTTCGTTGAATGGCTTCTTTCATTGATTAGATGGTCTAATATATATGCATCACAGCGTTTTTAGGCGTGGCCTATTTCACCATTTCGCTCGCCATACAACCACATACAGATCTGTCATATCTGACAGATGATGTGTTATAAGTGTGAGCGTGGCGATGATAATAATGCCGTGATCTACTAGCCAGGCGACATTTGAAAATGATGCTAACCAGATTGATTTAGACATCAGATCAATTTAGGGAGCTGCCGTGTCCACGCGGCTGTCAGCTGCAAGGTGGCAGATCCCGTGCAAATAAATGATATTCCAAATTGATCTAATCCCTTGTTTTGCCGTAGGTTTGTACGGGAAGATTATAGCATAATGTGACTCCTCGGCAAATAATGTGTATAGGTCACACCCAAAAACGTTTTGATGCGTATAGCTTGGACTGTCATTAACATGAGAATGAGAACGAGAGCCACTAAGATCAACAAAACTGAAGACATTTAATGGATACCTAATTACCATATATATAGTTAATAACACGAAACAGAAGGCTCGTGAAGAATTTTTTTTATTTTTTATATTACTTTAGCTTTGTATACGGATCCAAGTACATAATAACCTTCTTCTCCCCCTTATAATCAAATGAGGATTCCACTTAGTTGCACTTGCTCTGGGCAGTTGAATGACTTATGCGGTACCACACAAAAAAATTAATGTTTGATCTGAATTAATCCAAAAAGCTGCACGAAAAATATAACTTTTTGTGCCATAAAGGTAGCGGACATATGCAATCCGGTCATCACAACTGAGAACATGTAGTGATTATCAAAGGCATGGTTCATTTAACAAGCAGTATTTTTATTAGCACTAACCAACCATAATTTGTTAGTGGCATGAAAAAACATTCTATTTGAAAATTTGGGTCAGCAATCTTGCTGGCTGGTTTATCATCTTTTTAGTATTAACGCGGCTGTGAAAAAAATCCATCATGTGCTTTGTAGATTTAAAAATACTGTTTTTGCTACACAATTAGTTAAACAGCTCCTAAAGCCGGGATCAAACATGATCTATTCTATGATTTGTTTCATAGAATCTATGAAAACCTCAGCGAGAACAGGTTTTTCTATGGAATAGAAACCCAAAGTAGAATAGATTTCATGTTCTATAAATTTACCGGTGACCGGATAAATCATCACAATGATAATTCATCACATCTTTAAAAACTTATATAAAGTCATGGAAGGTGATGAAACAAAAAATTATATACTGGGTTAAGTAGGTTAGGTTAGGTTAGATTAAAAAAGTTTTTTTTTATTCGTTTCTAATGACTTTATATCACTTTTTAAAAGTGTGTTGAATTGTCACTGTGTTGAGTTATCATGGAACCAAATTTACCATAGATTCGTATAGAACAATGATAACGTACGAATCAAATTGTTTCTGCTAACCCATTATGTGTTTAAAGTTTTCTGATGGAATATTCAACTAAACCCACAAAACGAGAGCAGTTAGATTGACAACAAGATGATTTTATCATTCTCGACTGAATAAATAAAAAATGGCTCTAATGTGCAAAAAGCCAAATGGCGAAATGAATTTGAAATGACGGAGAAGAATGTTCACAGTTACTTATTCGCATATTTAACAAAGCTAATGTAGTTTCTCGCCATTAAGTTCGGTGTTTCTGTGATTTTATATTTTTGTAATGGCTAGTTGATTTTGGTACCCCCGTAGCGTACATAAAGCTTAATGACGGGGGAGATTGAAATCTTAAATAATCTACGCGTTTGGTAGATTCACTGTAAATTCTAAAATCTTTTAGGCTCATCTAAATGTTTGTGGTGCCCGCTGTATGTAAAGTTCCCACCTCTGCAGAAAAGGGGTTTTTTAAAACACTATTCTTGAATCATTACCCTTTCGTGACTACTTGTGTTTATTTTTTCTTACTTCAAATATTTGTTGTAACTTCAACTTTTGTCCTGGTGATGTAACTTTTTATCAGGAAAATGCAGAAATAAATGATTTATTATGTTTTAACGGTTTTAAAAAGTCATGGAGTTTTCTAAAACTCCTTTATCGTACATTACTCTAGTTGCTCCCACAAGATTGTGATGCAACTTAAATTTTTGACATAATTTTTCATCAGTCGGCAATGTTTGATAATATCTAAGCGTTAAACAAATTTATCTTAACTGGGGTCTCTGAAAGTTATAATGAATTATCAACTGCAGGAATATGGAGCAGGAATATTATCATTTCATCCTTCCAGTAGTTACCCACTTTAAAATGGTGGTCAAATGAAGCAATTATCCGTCTGTCTGTGGTATAACTCCTGGTTTTAAATTTGTCTTCTCAGCATTTTTTGAACATCTTAAAAATGCCGACAATGTTATATAAATAATCTTTAGAAAATATTTTAATACCATACAATAAAATTATAAATCCATATCTCATCAGTAAATCATTAAAAAACTAATTACTCATTTTGAAATAAAAAAACGAATTAAAAATTTATGATCAGTTTTCATTAATGATCGCTTCCAATCACTTTTTCTTTTATCTAAGAAGTGGTCGAGAGAGATCCGTAAACTACAGTAATACACATACAGTGTTAATGAACTTAGTTAGCATTCACCATTATAATTTTCTGATTAATGAATAGATTATATAAAATTTCATCTGAAATCATGTTCCCATAAAGAGGTGTAATCAAAATGAATGTCAGAAATAATGTATTTCGAGTAATTATTCGTTTGCGTAAGATTTTTTAGCTAGGTACGTAAAGTGGAAAACGCTTCATTTGTAGCAAACATATTATAAATGCATCGATAATGTCAACCTGTATTTAATTCAACCACATTCAAGCACATGCCATATTAAACATTAACACTTAAAATGTGATTTGTACACGGAGAAAAATGAGTATTGCTAATTTATTAAGAATATCTTCAAATTATCGGTAATCCCGTTAAAACTGAAATGCAGGCCTTAACGAATGAATTAATAGGTTTCCTGATAAACTTTTAGTAAATTACGAATATGATGTCGTGTTCACGAAAATCCTAATATTTTCACACTTCGTTATAATATGTTATCAAGGCAATTGCACGTGCATTCATTTTGGTTTTTAAAATCAAACGCGGTTATGAAAAAAACATCCATCCTGTGCTTTGTAGATTTAAAAATACTATTTTGCAACACAATTAGTACAGCTCCTAAAGCCGGGATCACACATGATCTATTCTATGATTTGTTTCAAAGAATCTATGAAAAGATCAGCGAGAACAGGCATTTTTATGGAATTAAAACCCAAAGTTGAATAGATTTCATGTTCTATGAATAGTTCCATGAAAACTCAACACAGTGACAATTCAACACATTTTTAAAAAGTGATATAAAGTCATTAGAAGCGATGAAAAAAAAAATTAACCTAACCTATATAACCCAGTTAATAAAGTTTTTGTTTCATCACTTTCCAAGACGTTTTATAACTTTTTAAAGATGTGATGAATTATCATTGTGACGATTTATCCGGTTACCCTATGAATGGACCATATATTTTTATAGAATAGATCACGTCTGAACGTGGCATAAAATATTAAAAAATCTTATAAAATGTTTCATGGTTTTTCGTTTGCGAAATATTAGTGTACGTATACATTTGCGAACCGGAACGCAAACCGTACCACGAATTACGGGAAAGGAACGAATCAACTGCAAGCGTAGTTTCGCGCTATTTGCGGTTGCTTCGTTTCTTTCGCATAAGTTGAAGTTCAGTTCGGCAGTTCGGCTCGCGTTTGTATACGTAGCATAATAATTCCAGGCTGAAGCTCTTAGGGTAAAAATCGGTCTAACGATGTCCAACCTCTGATGAGAGATTGCAACAGAAGAAGAAAGATAATTTAAATTTTTAGTATTTTTTTTACAATTATGATGAAGATCCAATTAATGAAAATAGTTATGTTGGTTATTTTTTTTGACAACACCTCTTCCATCAGACCAGTGAACTTGTCAAAAATTTCAACACGGTAATTCCCTCAGTTGATTCATCAATTAACACAATGATGGTCACAGTGACCGCAAGCCGCGAGTTGCCGGGCAGATGATAATATTACCACGCCGCGCCGCAGTTCATGCCTCCCAATAAACGGACTATGAATTTGAATAAATTATTTCAAGGACTCGAGGAGAAAATTGTTTACATTACACGCTTGGCTGGTTTATATAATATCGTGAGAAAATTATTATATTATTTCTCTGGTTGAAAGCTCGTCAAATGTCGTGGAAATGTGATTTTTATTACGAACTAAAAAAAAACGAAAAAAAAACGTTTATCAAAATTCTGTACACGCTCGAACCGTGAAACTTTGGTTGGAATGAATGAAACGAAAGGTTTCCTGATAAGCTAGTAAAACGCCAATGTATTTTCACGTTCACGCGTACACGCACACGCGTTCATTAAAATCCCAACATTTTCGAATTTAATCAAAACAAACGCAGGTGCATGAACATGGGTTCCGATATTTTTACGAATTTACTAAAAGCTTATCAGGAAACGGTCTGCAATTCAGTTTTTAATCGGATTACCAATTATTTGAAGAGTTTCTTAATAAATTAGTAACACTCATTTTTGTCCGTGCATCTTTATATTTATTTATTACAAAATCATACAAGATTTCAAATTATATTTTAAGGAAATTTTAATACATTTACATACATTTTTTTCCTAATTATTGTACTGCTCCATAAGGTGAGCTTCAGGAGGTGTTTATGGGAGGAGTAAGTATATACAGAGAAAAAATAATGCTTAAAAGAAAGCTACAAGCCGAAAATGTGTATATTCTTGATATACCTTATATTAAGGTAATAATAGGCATTAAAATCGTTGGAAAAACGGAGTCTAGAAACGTTCGATTTCAAGCACAAAACTTTTATTTATTTATTTTGTAAATAATTTTATAAGAAAGCAAAAAAGTTAATCAAGTGAAACTGTCACAGATAATCTTAGCTATAATACTGTATTTTTAAAAACTTGTTTCCTTTACGCGTTCATACATTTCTATTGAAAAAATATTTTTTTTAGTATTTTACATTTATATTTTTTATTGAGTAATTTATTTTTTATATTTGTATTCTACTCAAGCGAAACGATAGGAAAACCTTCAATTTATCTAAAGCATATTTTTGTATAAATATAGGTATAGGTATTCATAATGTACACCAATTCGTTTTAAAGATCAATCAAAATAGTGATTTAGCATTAAGCTTCGCCTTAAAAGGCGATGTGTAAACAATATTCAAAGTCTTGTTTAAAAACTACAAACCTAATTCAACATACAAATTAACATAATTCAATCCTATAAACATAATTCAATATAGATAGTTTTAGAGGATTAGTATTATAACAATAGCCAAAGTTTTTTTTTAAATTATATAGATTGTATGCGTATATTTAGGGTACAATTATTATGTATCCGCGCTCAGTCAGCTGTTTTAGTGTCCTATTGAAAATAAATTATTTTGAATTTAACTCTTTCATTTGTTTATCTTTTAAACGATAATTATTAAAATTAGTTTCCAAAATAGCCGAAGTTACTAGGCATGTACCTAATGCCTCTCAGATCTTATCCTAATACAGTGTATTATGGCTAAAGTAAAGGTAAAATTGGTATTACCAATGCAGGTAATAAGAATTACTTTGCTTAAAAAACTTAATTAGGATTGTTTTCTTGGATTATCTAGAATAGTGAACCCTTTATAAAAATAAATGTTTATTTGTTTGTCTCGTACGCGTTCCTATACCATTAATCCGATTTGCGATGAAATATTCAAAGTTTGTGTTTATTAATGCCAGGTTAGAGAGTAGTTAGTAGTTAGGTTAGTAGTAGTAGGAAGACTTAACGCATTATCTCTGAATTGGAATGAGATTCGTAGTCGAATTAAGGTAGACATAATTTTTTAACAGTAACAATGTGGATTTCATGATACTACAAGAGGTGAATGGTATAAGAGGTCAAGGATGCCCGAGGAAGACATAGCACGATCATGGCATGGCAATATAAAATACTTAAAAAAGTAAACTCCTTCTATAATTTATAATCATTTTATGCCCACCTTAAAAATGCACTCAGTTTTCAGGTACACTAGAATTCACAACCTCATATCTTTACTCCAATCCATTCTTAATCCCGAGCGACGCCGGGTAAGCGTCAGCTAGTTGTTAATAAAATTATTGAAAAGTTCGTGAAATTTGATATACGCGACTTTGGGTTTGTTGACAGTGTACCCTGGTTAATGAAGGTATTAGTGTTACCGTGGATGATGAGGTTTGTACGCTCCAAGTAACCCTGAACACGGAAATCCTTTTAGCCAACAACTAGCGAATGGTCTAACGAGGTTTATCTGACTGAAGCCACTATCGTCGTGTGAGCAATGAGCACCTAACGTAACAGTTATTACATAAGATCTGCAATCATTAGTATTCTGGTTATTTAACCCTCACGACGCACAGGAAAGAAAAGTCGTGGTTGGTTGCACAGATTTTCCAACAACGACGTCGTTTGAAAAAACTTTGTAAACATAGAGATATCAATGGTTGTAAAGGGGTTATATTTATATCTTACGTTCGTAATATGCATTAGATTTTAATAAGCATTGAGATATAAATGACATAACCTATTCAGAAAAAAAATGTACAAATTATGTTTTAATTTGTCTTTACAATCAATCTTTTTTTAAACACCCTCTTCATCTTTCTTCATTTCCTCAACATATTTTAATGAGTTTGTCTCCTAAAACGAAATAATATGTTTTTTTTACAAATGTGTTAAGTAGAGCATGTTGAAGACAGAACTTTTAGAGTTTTCGGAAAATACCGATAATAGAGATGGGTAAGATATAGGCCGTCAAAATGTTGATATTTGCGGCTGAAAGAAAAGGGTGTGACATAACGGTACATGCGCAGCAGTACTCCTGCACTGCAATTCGAATTATGAATTGTACTTTAAAATAACTTCGTCATTTTTGGACATAGCGAAAAATTATTTTTGCTGTCATTACGAAGCCTTTAAATATAATACATTTTCATCAAATGAAATGAAAAAAATTAACGAAAACCTCCTTGGGGATACCATAGATCCACTGGCTCCGAGCAGTTGGGAGTTTTGTGATATTTATACAGAAAAAAAAACTCTCGAACGCTGAGCTATCCCGGTATGAAAGACGCCAGTTCTTTCTCTCCGATTTTTTTAGTTAATCTGTTTACACGGAGATATAAGTATGTATTCAAATGTACGTGTACATGCCTTGATATCATGACAAAACGTTAAAATATTCGGAATTTCATGAACACGTGTTCCAACATTGTGATAATATATTCCTAATTTATTATAGAAACTTATTTTTTTTAATAAATAAGCAATACTTATTTTTCTAAGTGTAATAAATTATTTCCGGCAAACAACTTAATTTTCTTCAAGAACTGTAAAGAAATCATACAATATGCAGTATTTTTCTTGGTAAGTTATGTAAATAATGAACTATTTATTTAATTTTGATTTCCCACACCCGTTCATGTTCACAGATGTTAGGCGTTCAGCTAAAAAAGTTAATATCAGAATTTTAAATTTGACACTTTTTAATTCAAACCTTGGCTTTCCAAGGGTTAACAGTTTATGGAAATAGTTCTTAAGTCGACGTACTATAATTAAAACGCAATTAGTTTGTAAACCAAACATGTTTGCGATAGTTATAATACTCAATCAAAGTGCCGATTGTCTGAAATAATTTCACGTGGTCAAGGTTCATTCTTCCTAAAGACAATAATTCCCTATAGTTTTTAACAAAACACTTTGTTTCGCCCCAAGGCCTATAGTTTCCCAACGAAGTTATGAGAACACAAAGAAACACCATTAATGTTCCTAATAGTTACATTTTAGCACCAGAAGCGAAATATTAATTACGAGCATAATGTACATAATGAATAGGTTTGTACTCTACACCAAGATGAAATCATTTTCAAGAACGCACCAAAAAATACTTCTAATTTCATATTTTTAAATTTTAAAAATTAATGTGAAAACCGTATAGAGTCCCAACTGCACCCATCCCTAGTTGGGGTATGTTGTGAGGTTGAAGGTAGTAGAGAGTGGAATAGGATCGGAACTAGGAAGTTGGGGAAGGACCTAGTTATTCAGATCTGATCACCAAACACGACTAAGGCCAATTTCAGTTATGAATGGTGATCTTAAACTAAGGCGATATTGAAAGTGTCTTCCTCTCTGGAACGTGCCATAAATACACCTTGTTATTTTTAATGATTAATTAATCAAATAAAATTTACTCGTGCAAAGCCGGGATTTGATCCCGGGACCACCGGATTGCTAGTCGAGAGCCTTAGTTACCCTTCTGCCACGGCCGACGGTGTTGTCACTGTTACGCCCAAAAACCCCCAAAAATTAATTGTTGGATAAGATAAATTTTCGGATTCCATTACGTAATATTGTATGCCTGGATTTATTTCAGTGCACAAATTCTAGGACTAACTACCATAATATGTATTCCTCAATACCCAGAATACATAATGTAAGGAAATAATTATACCTAGCCAGTTGACATCTTCAATTTATCACTAAACAAATACAAAGATTACTGCTAAAGCAGTTCAGTTATCTAAAAGTTGGGTTAAAAGTAATGTCATAATGTGAATGTGCGATAATTTTTGGGAGGTGGTCATTAGACCGATATCATTTTTTCAACTTAATATCATCTATTGCACACATTAAAAAAAAAACTTTCCGTAAAAAGGAAGTCCAAGTTTTTCATTTATAAAAAAATGGCAGCCAATTCACATTATGACATAACTTTTGCCCTACCTTGTACAGTAGGTTTACTTTTAAAACCAAGAGTACAATTTTTACAATTCAAAACATTCCTCAATGGAGGGCGTTAAAAACTAAATAAAATATATTATTTTGGGCCGGGCTTTAAAACGATGGCCCATGCCTCTTATTCAATTCAATGTCTTTGGTTCTTATAAATTTATATTTAGAAACGGTCTTGATTTGGGCGTTGATGCGTTTAATTTTATTCAGATTATATACGATAGCCTCCCTTCAAAATGAATAATCTGTTGTTTTAACCACTATTTATGTTTCCTGTTACATAATTAGGAACTTTTGTTTCAGGTAGTTCAGAAAGAAAAAATAGCCAGTTTTTTTCTGGCCGGATCCAAACTTATACACACAGCATTTAATTTAATGATTCAATGTCATGGCCTAACCCGGTTAACTCTATTAAATAATAAGTTGTGCGGACAGAACAAAACAGGTTTTGTTTCGCTAGTTGGTGACTAGCCTCATTTACTAGAAAGAAAATGGCCTTTCTTCGTCACTGAAATAAACTGGGACAAAAAACAATAAGAAGAGGAATAAAAAAAAGGTTCTCGTGATCATTTTTTTAATCCCAAGCATTCAGGATTTTGCAATAGCTTATCCCAATTCGAGAGTTATCGAATTTAATCATTATTGCCGCATGTTTTTTTCGACTATTGACCGTGCCGCAATTATTGTGAGCGAAACAGCAGCGATCTCACATTATAGTACATTTTATTGGCGACATGTTCACCAATATCGGACGTGATGCTTGATACCAGTCTCTAGCATCACGGCAGGCCAAGTTAACCCCAACCGATTCATTCTGTTCCTGACTGCCGAGGATACCAGATCCCGCGAAGTGCTTCCATGCTCGATCACCACCTTCTGGTTTAAATATCAATATATGTATTTTTAAAAAGATAACCATTCCCGGATCACGAATAACCTGACAATATTTGAAAATCTCCTACTACCACCACAGTGAGCGGATAATGTTGCTTGTGTTGTGATAGAGGACTTGCCAGCTGATGAATTGAACACGCTACGCCTGGATGGGACCTAAACGCGATGTTAACTCAGCCACCTCATAATATTAAATTATGAGTTTTAACTGGTTGTAAATATACCTGAATGTAACTTTGATGGTGTTCTTATTTGATGTAATATATCATTTTTAACAACGTTGTCTGAATGGGTCTTTAAACTTGATAATATTACGATATCAGGTAAGAAAGGATAGTGTTTTTTATGCAAGTGCGCAATATGCAAAACAAGAATCTGTTTTGTAGTGTTGGTACTTTTTTCACAAAAATGCATTAGGCTTGCATGACTTTTATACCCATAGAAGTGTAAATTTATATGTAAATTTAACACACGAGCAACATACTTACAATGAAATAATTATTTTATTATTAATGACTTCAAATCTTAAAGATAACGTCAGTTTATTAATGTTCACCAGTATTAAATATTTATGAAGACTTTCTAATTTATTTTTTATGGATGATGTTGTTAATGACACAGATGTAATTATAGCCATGTTTGATGGAAATATAAAAAAGCAAGCATATTTAAGTTATGTCTAGCTTCCGCTCCAAACTAAATGCATAAATATGCTAGAACGAATCCAGAAGAAAAATCCGTAGGGGCATGGAACATATCCGAAGTTAATGCGACATATAGACTAGAAACCAGTTGTGCAAATCTTGCAACACCTTTTTGCATACCAATCTTCACAAATATTAAAAATTCAAATTTTTATATAAATTGCTCTATAAATGGATGATGTCGTACAGTAATCTTAATAAATATATTTAAAAGTATAAAACTTACCTGTGATCTGATTTGAAGAAAGGGCAGATTCCGCTTCCATTTGTCTCAGTTTCGTGCTCAAATCCCGCGTGTGGAGGAACAGAAACAGTGTAGAGGAGATGGCCATGAGAGCCACGAGTTCGATCGTCCTGCAAACAAATAAAATGATTGATTAGTTACACTCTTTCTCTTTCTCTATCTCTCTCTCTCTCTCTCTCGTTTTCTTCTATCCAAATAAATATATGATCATAATACGCATGCTATGAACTATCAGAGTATTTACAAAAGGCATGCTTTTTTATGATGCACAGGCGATGATTGAAGAACTTTGTAACAACATTAACACTATTACGGAGAGGGTAGTACACTTACACATACTTTAACGGGTATTATTTGAGATTTTAACGGCCAAAAGTATTATAGTGATTTGTTTTTGGGGTATCATGCCGTGTTGCGCTAACTCCTTCTCTAGCCAACGTAACGGACAGCATTGCAGTGTCCATCATCAGCGCAGATGTGTAATCTAATACTTTAAAGGATTAAAACTGATGACAAATTACACAAACAATACAAATACATGGTATTATACAAATATAATAGTGAATAGGTTATTCGAATATAAATTATTAACGAAAACATGTTTTAAATCACACATTAAAAAAACAAACGCATTGCGCATCAAGAGCATGCGTAAGTCTGCCAAAAGGCTATGTTGTCAGATCTAACGCAGCCAGATAAACACATTTTTATTAGTAATAATTCGAATCAGAAATTGTACAATGTGTAACAAAAACACCGCTTAACGGTTGTGAAGTAATTTTTTTTATTAGTAAGTCTGTAAGTGTGTAGGTATAACATGTTCTGAGAATGTTAATAATTAATAGTATCAATAAATTGATTGATAAACATGGTTCCGTGCTAATGCTATGCATGACATCACAGTTTGAATCGTGTCAGACGTGTATTTTCTAGGTCGATGTGCTTTTTAAATCTTCTAATTATAACATTGGTTGTGTGGTCAAATCTAGTCTTCAATATCTACATAATGTTAAATAGATCGCATAATCAATCGATAAGAGATAAAAAATAACTACTTGCAGCAGCAGGTTTCACAAATCAAAACTGAGCGAACGCTATGCTGATCATAAATGTATGAAATTTGAAATCAAATTTATTACTTATATGTAGGTTTATTATAGTAAATAGGCACATTTCTAGATAATCACGTACCATAATTAACATGTGTTAAAGAGAAAAAAATAATGATTTAAAATAATTTTGCATGTATTTTAATATTACTTTTAATATTTTTATTTCTAATATCCTTAAAATATCTTTTTATCAATCAGTTTAATCTTTATAATTATTTCTAATATGGTTTCTATAATAGGTTTTTTTTAATTGTTGCTTTACCATAACATGGGCTTTTTTTCCCTTATGTTTTATTATTCGTTCTACAAAATTTTATTTTGTTATTCTTACCTAAATCATTTATGACTACCATAATGGGTCATGAGCCTGGTATGGTAGTGGAGAATTTATTATAGTTATAATTATTTAAAAAAAGTAAATATGCATTATTTTTTAGTAAACATGCATATATTTTTTTTTAAATATTAAAAGATTACAGTTTTAATGATTTTCTCCACTACGACTTCTACGACTACTCTTATGAAAAAATAATTCTGGACTGTGTGAAGAAATCAGACAAGCAATAAAGTACCTACCTAAAAATAATGTTCTTAAAAGATTTTTTTTTCATTTTCAAAGTTGGAACTTATTTGTAGAGAATTTAAATATTTTTAACTTTTTGATAATTTTTATCAGGAAAAAAACAATACAAACGTTACTAGACAGTTCAACAAGCGGTAAACCTTAAGTCACCATATGATAGTAAATTTTGTAAAAATCATTAAGTGCTGTCATCGAAGAAAAATGGAATCACACCTCAAATAATAGTAAGAATAGAAGTTTCGCGATGAGTTTGAATCTATACGTCTCGAATCTTTTCATCTTTCCTTTCAGGAAAGTAGAAAACTTAAATACTGTAAAGTTACCTGAGATTCATGCAATTATTAATATTATAATTAGTTAGTCAATGCATGTAGCCGACCCACGTAGTTAAACGAAGATAAACAAATAATATGCGGCGATGTAAATATACCCAATCCGAGAGATATCATTTCTTTCTTGGGTCTATAAGAAACCAAAAGATTTCAGCGGAGATTTCTCGTACAGGCGAAGTCGCTGCCCACACATTTCACGAAAAGCTTGTTAGCAGATGCCTTATAGGCTATAAGCACGAGTTGGTACACCATGTGCTGAATTCTCCACATTCTATATATTCAACAACAGCCTTAGTTTCCTTTACAAGCAAAACTAAAATATTATTTCGGTTTAATATTCATTCAAAAATATAGCTACGTGACGGAAAGAGAACAACTCGATTATTCAGATTTGAATTCCGAACATACCTGACTTTTCTCATTCTAGGGAGAGTTAATAATTCCGACGATATTTTTTTTCTTGAACCCTGGACTGTTAATGCCCCGGATAGTTGATTCCCCGGATATGTGATCCCCGGACAAATAATTATTTATGTTGTAATCTCTGTAACGTATATCGAGAGGATATACTGCTGTACAATAAAAGTCAACATAAACAGTATTTTTACATTTACATTTACATTTACACAATCTAAATTAAATTTATAAAAAAAATTAAATGGAGTTCTACGAATCAAACACAAAAACAATAAATAAGTATTTTTACATGAAACGAGCAGATTAGCACCGTCCCCGGACTGTTAATCCCTCGGATAGTTGATCCTTTGGACAGTTGATCCCCGAACAAATAATTATTTATGTTGTAATCCCAGGTAACGTATATAGAGAGAATATACTGCTGTACAACAAGTCGATACAGTTATTTTTTTTGAGTATATTTTATTTATCTATATAATTTTACATTTTATATTTAGTGTACCTATATCGATTCTAAAACTGCTATAATAATATTATATTACCTACGTACTAATATTTGCACTTCACAATATTGAGACATAACACTTTTAGCTTTCGTAACATTTAAGGTGAATTCGTTGAAAATAATTCGGTGTCCTTGAAAGAATATATATCATAGTAGCAAAGAGGATATATGGCATAAAAATACGATATACTTACAGTCGGCTAAGCAAACATACGATATATCTACCCATATAAAATATAACTTAGTGTCCCCGAAGTGATATGCTGAGAGGATTTACCACTGAATGTACGACGTATTTATATATACAGCCGACTTACGAGAAATACGCTATTCCAGAATAATCTTTTGCGGAATCAACTAGCAAAGGGATCAAATGTCCGGGGGGTCAACTTTTGGGTGAAAAATGTTGAGAGATCAAGCATCGTGGAATGGAGCAGATATATTATAAATTTTGGGTTCTACAAATACGGTTAAAACTTGTAAATTATTAAACTAGGTTATAAAATATTAATGAGCAAAAACTAATAGAAAAATGGTAACACGAATCTAATTGTACTCGATCTAAACAAATAAAATGCAATAGTTTTAGTATTCAGCACAATTGAATAAATTGATAGGCCGTTAAGTAAGTAGGTACGGTATAATACGTTAGTTAAACAATGATAATACAGGAACACGTACTGCAATGCGCATATTATTCGTACCAATATATACAGTTCAATATTCATTACGATTCGAACCGTGACCTCGTGGGCGGAAAGGTCATTGATTTCATGATTTCACAAATACACCGTATTGAAACGGCATGAATGAACGAACACATGCATTTATTTTATAACATTCAGAATAATTACAAACTCCGTGGCGAGTGGTAAACTGCTGAGCACTAGGACCTAAAGTTGTGGGTTCAAAGCCCTACATAGCACAGATAAACAGTAAATATGATTTGAGTATTTAATAAATTACTCCATATGACAACCACAAAGGTGATATAATCCCTGCACGAAATGATATCCCTGAAGTCCTCCTGTGTGGAGTTTATTTGAAAAAAAAAGCATAAACACTTTGAATAAAAAAACCTATTTGAGTTTTGGTCCAGAGTGAAAGATACGCTCATTATCCGAATCATACCATTTCTTGAAGAGACTTTAGTTATGTTAACGACCACCAGGTACTTCACCAGCTTATTTTTGTTCTCTGAAACAATATCAAATCAAATCACAAGTCGTATGTCCATAAAAAAGGTTTTGCAACACCAGCAATTTGATATTCAAATTTTCCTTCCGTTCTATTTAACTATGTATGTGCGCGTATTTTGCTCAAGAGTCTGAACTATTTAAATTGTTTATTATTAAAAAAGATTTCAAAGATACTCACAACTGTGTTGGTTCTCAACATAAATATTATAACCTCTTCAGAAATGAGGTCGCAGACTACACGTTTACCCGCATAGATCTCACATGTTCTGCGATCACCGGACATTGTGAGTTGTGAGCAATGCTCGGATCGTCGAGATATCTATATCCATCCTCTATCATCGATCAGTAAAAGGCATTTAACACGGAAGGTGCACAAAACGTGCGCATGTTCCACAATTGAAAATAGATTAAGATTTTCCCCACATTTCAGTTTGGTATATTCATTGGTGTAAGATCTTACCCATTTCCATGGGCTCAGTCCCGGCTTTAAGCCAAATAACGCATGACACCTGGAGTTATATACAATTTGGCATCTTAAAAAAATAAATTAGCTCTTTTTCATGTGCGGCAACGCGTTAAAAGATTTATCCGGTGGAGACGGTTGCAAAATTTTATATGTATTTGGAACAGATGTGGTCTTGATATTGATCCCTGAGGAACTCCGTGGTTTATGGAAAAGTGATTGCTATTTTTATGGTAAATTTTAACGAATTTATTTCTTAATAAATGAAATGAAAATACTTGGTTATAGGTCACTTTATTCACTATATAAAGTGATTTATTTATTATATAAAGTGACCTAAAAAAAAGTATTTTTCATTTCATTTATTTAAAATGTGTTTTCACAGTGTGTTCCTTCTTTTGAAAAATGAATTTCTTTCTATTTCTGCATAAATAGATTAAAAGTTTGACTTGCTAGTGATGTAACGATTTTCTGAAGTTTCTCAGGAATTAAAAAAAATAATGTTTAATCGCTGTGCGTGAACGGTGCTAAGGCAAACAAGCAAAAAAGTTATGAGATTGTGGTTTTGACTAAAATGGAGCCGCGGTCTGCTCCTGCATATGACCGGACCTGCATACATCATATCGTAAGTTTCTTGTATTCCATCGTCATCGGTCAGTTCCCGCCGAGCAAAATGCATTAAACATGGGAGTTGCACAAAAGATCTGCCACTATTCGAAATTAATGCTCCAAAGAGTATTCATGTACATGAATTACTACCAATATCAAATACAATGCAAAATAACAGCTATTGACGTTGAAAAAACTGTTCTGCACAATTATGGGAAGTGAAGTCTTTTTATGGAATTAAGTGCCTAATACAAAATAAATGCATTTACAAACTTAAACCTAAACTAAAAAGTAGAAAATCTCTATGGTGGAGCAGTAAACACATTTATTCTGTGAGTTATTTTGAGAATTTCTAGGTCTCCGAAATTTTTTGAGCTCCTAACTTCATTCCCACCATGAGCTTGGAAACCTTTTCCGTATTTATTTGTGAAAAGCAGGGTGAAGCTGGGTAATTTATTTTCTTCCAATATTACCTACTCGAATTTCGTGGGCAGTTAAAGATCTCTTAATTTTATGCATTCAGAGATTTATTTTTCACATCTACTGTATTGGAAAGGTTTTAGAATTAGGGAAATACCTGTTCTTTCTCACGCTATTTCTTCTGAAAAATTTTAATTAAAAAAAATGATAAATCTTAATCAATCATTTAGAACCCGTCACGACGTCTTGGGTCCCCAGTGTCCCACATAACACCACCACATTAACTGGCTGCAACAAATACAGACTGCAGGTAGGTGATAGTTGGTAGATGGTAGGTGGTAAACTTCCTCTAGATGGGGGCAGTTGTCCATAAAAGTGCAGTTGTGCAAGTTCAAGTCACTGTGCTCGATGTGCCACTCTCTGTTATCCACTATCTCCCGGTTAAGTCCGGCTCGCCTCGCGCTGCACTAGAAAGCTGCATGATATGCTATTTTAAGATGTTATAATTCTTTTAACACCAATTAGATACTCAGCGTCTTTAGAAATTGGTTAATATTCAGATCTAGCCACATCATTTCGATATTCTGCATTTAAAATATTATGTTTAATTATATTTATTTAAACGCATATCATAAGATCATTTTCCCGCTGGGATGAGCAGATATGATAGAACACCACAACATTCTATCATTGCACACACATAATTCTTCATTCACAGGAAAATCCTTGTCTTTTAAAATACGCTCGTCTATTAAATCGACTATTGACATGTATTTTTTTCGACTGATGTTTTCAATTAACTTGATGGTTCCATATCTTTTTTTTAGTTACATGCCCGTTTTATATTATTTATCTATATATAAATCTGTTGGAAATCAACACATGATTTTAATCATTTTTTGTATTACATCAATATTACAATAAATTATAGAATTTTTCCTTCTACTGGGAATACAGAACTGACAGAAAAGAATTACGTAAATCAAAAACCGTAACATTTTAACATTATAAAAAGATAGGATGTTCATAAAACACTTTAAATTCATATCAGAAACAGCAACAGAAGAGTTGCTCATGAAAAATGAGCAAAACACTATTTATGGACTTTTCAGATTTATTTAGCGCGCAATTGAAAATGTCCACTATTGTTATCATTTTAGTGTAATGATTACATAAGATGTTCAAGTGTGAATTTTGAATAGGACAGAAGAGCGTGTGGAGCGCGCAGGTACATTAAATTATGAAAACAAATGATTTCTTTGCAAGGCATCCCCTGGCCAGTCGAATGTCACTCAATGGGAATGGCACAGCTTACTTTCGTCTGCGCTAAATAATTGACCTTCAGCAAAGCGGGCTGCAAGTGGGTTAACAGGTTCGTCTCCTCGCCGGCTGCGAGCCAGAACACGGCGAGATGCCACAGATACCCGGCTTAGAGAACAGTCTTAACCATCGGTGGTGCAGCCTACTATAATCTCTTAACTATAGCGGTGCAGACTCCAGAGTGCGCTGTTAACTCTTAACCACCGGTTTGCATCTAGGTAAACTTTCTTCTGTCCGTTCTGCTAATTTAATGCGCGATCACACGAATACAATTTTCCTCACCCGGTTTATAACGATGGTCTAGCGATGGAACCGATATATCGTTTAATTCAAGTATAATAATTATCAACTCGACTTTCGTAGTAGTTGTAGTTGAAATGATGATCTAAGACCCTTACACTAGACCAGATACTCAAATATAATTGGAAAACTTCGTATTACTTCCTCGTCCCCGCTTTCCAGCAGCCAATAGGTGTATTATATACAAAGATTATGTAATTATTATAATGTAGCAAAATTTGTCTGTGAAAATTGTTTGTACATTTCAAGACGGTGGCCGTTTTAATGGTTCACTAAGGAAGTTCAGTGAATAAAGTTTGGAAAAAGAATAGTGATATTTCTTTGGACAAAATTTATAAGTCCTTATTTGAATTTTTTTTTTAAATGTTGCATAAAATACACAGTTTATAATTAAGTAGGCAGGTATTCAAGTACCTACTTACAATCTTATGATTTCAGAAGAAATTTGGGTTTTGATTTATTAAATAAGAGAACATTGAAAACACACTTTTTGGACGCTAGGTCTACTTCGTAGAGAACTACTAGTAATTATTTCGACTTTCTTAGATATTGTTGAAATGCAGTTCTGACCCTGTTTTGATTCTAGATCTTGTACTTGATCTTATAAAAAACCAGCTCACTGGTGTCAACCCTCAAAAATAGTTAGTAAATGTCATATTACTCCGTGTATTCGCTATCGTATGGACTTTCTCATGAAATGTTGTGTTACATACGGCCCAGTTGTGATGCATGATCTTGGAGTTGTTCTTATAACAGACCATCCTTCTTCCGTCTATACTCAAAGATAATTGGAAAAGGTGGTCTTGCTTCCTAGTTCCCACTTTCCAACAACAAATTAGATGTATTAACTAGGTACTGCAAATAAGAAAACATTTAAAAAAATGTCTCTTCGTGCGCCAGCAAAAACGATTTTCGAAGAATGGGAAATCGCAAATGTGGTCGCAAAGTGAAACGAATTGCAGTTATTAACATAAAGAAAAATGTTATGCATAAAAAATACATCAAGTTGGTAAAAAATAATAAATAATCATCAAACTTACTAACTTCGGTTATTTGTTATCTGTGTTATGCGTGAAAAATGGTTCAATTAATTCAAATTTGCTTTAAATTTCGGCGTCTTTTTAAAATTTGGAACTGATTGTGTAAATATAATTCAGACAAGCGAAAAAGTACCTATCATAAAATTACTTTAATGTTGCCAATTTCAAAATTGGAATTGATTTTTCAAGAATACAGACAAGCCCATGATTTCTTTCAGCGATAGTAATAGATAATTCTTTTGGGTAAGTATTTTGTATGTGAGTAGGTACCTTCCATAGTATTTATCTATTAGCATTGAAGCAAGGTATTTTTATAACAAATATATTTCACGAAAATACTGCTGAAAAAATAAACAAACAATTATTACTTCTTCGATAATTGCTAAATACTTTGTGTCCTGATGAAGAAACCTTTGTTTTTGAAACGTATTGATAATTTTTGGCTGAGCGTAGCGAAGTCCTGTTTTGTCTCGACCACCTTGATTTCGTTTATCTGTAAATTTATAAGTGTGTTCCAAGTCCGGTCAATCCGGTCAAGATGGTGATTTTTATTCCGCCAGTGCGCATGCACGTTGCTACTATTAACGAAATCTCACACCGGAGTAGTCAACATTGCGCGAAGTCTACTGTTTACAAAACTACTAGTATTGAACAAACTTTTTTATTAATTAATTTGAAGAATTATTTTTAAATGATTATATTTTTTTTACAAAATGATTATTTATTTATGCAGTATTTTCAAGCATTCTTCCTGTTATTTTGCCCTCGTCTCCATCACTACATAACATAATAATATCATGTTACAATAACCACTACTGTTACGCCAATAAATAATGGAGTACTTATAGCAGTATGCTGATCTTCACGCATCAGTTATTTTTTGACATATTACGCGCTGCCACCTTGTTTCAGCTCAATACTTTATGGTCTTATGTAAACTATAAATAATAACAGGTACCGTATCATTAGACGTGTTCTCATGAATGTCAGAAAGTGTAAGGAACATGCTACTATTTCTCAGGCCATTTGAAGAGCACCAAGGAGAGTGTGAACGGTACGGTAAGTGTGGAATATCCAATATGATGAATTGCATAATACCGACACTGTAATTACTTATCACAGTTGAGTGACTTTCTTCAAGATGCTCTGAATAAACTGCCGTCCAATAAAAAGCATGATTGATTTTTAGTTTAAGTATCTGACAATACAAAATATCTGCTTCTATACGATATATTATTTTGTATACATTAAACCCACATCTCAATCGCTTTAAACACAAATAAAATTGTTCGTGTATTATAATTGAATAAACTATTTTTTTATTTATTTAATAATCTGCACTACCACTAATAAAAAAATGTTAAATGATTTTTTTATTAAAACCTTCTTAATCAAAGTATGTTTTGACTTCTTTTTTTACCCAGTACCTGGCTATTTAGATCTGATTACGAAACAAGACTAAAGCCATTTCAAGCAACATTTCAATTCATAATGGTGGTTTTACACCAGGGCAATGCTGACAGTATATTCCACTCTGGAACGTGCCTCAAGTATACTATATATTATTTTAAACTACCAGTAGAGAGCTGTTTGTTTCAAAACTAGCCTAAAAACTAGCGTAAACCCGTAAAAAATCAAAGATTATTATAGTTATATTAGTTTTAAAATATTGCCTTTAAGATCATCGACCATCAGAAAAAGAATTGGAGACGATCAGAAATTTACAATTTGAATAAACACTGTTAGTCAACTTAAAAGTTTTTATTCAGATTTGGATCTGTTAAAAATCGTTATCAAAAGAAATACACATTTCAAATATGGAGATATCATGATAAATTATTAAATTAAATGGTTCCATGATAACTCCTCAAAATGACGATTCAACACTCCTTTAAAAGATGATAAAGTCATTAAAAGTGATGAAACAAAAACTAGGTTAAATAAATAGTTACATATGTAACCTATGTAACCCAGTTCTTGTTTCATCACTTTTCATAATTTTATAACGTTTTTTATAGTTATCTTGAATTGTCATTTTGATGAGTTATCCGGTCACCCATAATAACATAAAATGAAGAAGTGGGTCGGCCAGTGGAGTTTGGCTACATATGTGGCAGAACTGGTTCCCACAGAAAGTGAATCCGGCAAATGGAGCCAAATAAAAGATGAAATTCGGAGATGTTTTCCTGTTTGGAATAGAATATGTGACAATTAACGGCTTTTGTGAGTTCCTACTAACTATTTAGTATTGAGATACAAGAATTACTAAATTATAAATGTGTTTAATGTTTCTTATAGCTCAATTAATGTTAAATGTATTGGAATAACTAGTATTAGAAAGTGTGTATATATAAATATATTCATAAGATTAAGAAATATTTTAAAACTCAGTAACCTAAAAAGAGTATACTACGCACTAATCCAGTCGTTAATTCAGTATGTAGTTTTTTGTTGGGGGGGTCATACAACAATATTCTAACCCCGATGAAAGTGGTACAGAAACTAATCATCAAAGTAATCCTTAAAAAACCATTCACATATCCAACAGAAACGCTATTTGCAGATTTCGGGGTGCCCCGAGTAAAGATATCTTCTATAAAAATGCTATTATCCAAATTTTCAAAGATAATATCATCAAAAACTTTAAAATACGAAACCCACCTATCAAAAAGATACCAATACAACATCAAAATTTAATACCAAACTAATGCAAAACATGGAATGAAGTATTTCAACAACCTTCAGATCGAAATAAAGAAATCAAAAGATATCAACAAACTGAAGTTATACTTGTCAGGAACTAAATAATTGCCTGTTTTTCACTTTCTTTATATTTATTATCAGTCTATATTCATCTTTACTTTATTTAGATGTTTATAATTACTCCCTTAATTACTCAATATTAAGTATGTAACAGAATCCTATATACGTACACCTACAAATATAGATGATCCAGAAATTTCAATTGTTCCTATTATATATACCTATTGCATAATGTTATTCTATGTTCCTTATAATTAGTGTAAAACGCTCACCAAGCACAATAACCAGTTTCTTCTTTGGTGAGATTGCGATATTAAATATATTTTTTACCCATATGTAATTTATATAACACCACTGTACACACTACATTAAATAATAAAATAAATAAAAACTTTTGTAGGTTATTAAAATGTCCAAAGAAGCGAAGCTAGCAATCCACAATGGAGTGCTGGTACCTAACCTGATGTAGGTATGGGAGTGAGGCATGGAACTGGCAGAGAAAGGATGAAAGTAGATTGAATGCTTTAGGAATGAGATCCCTGAGGCTTATGTGTGTTAAAACCATGTACGATCGTGTGAGAAATGTGGAGATCCGCAAAAAGAACAGATAATACTAATTTATTTATTTATTTATAGGAAAATTTGTATAGCGTCGCTTTTGTGAGATATCACCTCGGGGCGCTTTACAGTTGATGCAGGTATTACAAGAATACAAATATTACACAAATAAGTGAAATTAAGTTAAATAAAATGAAGTACATGAACTGGTGATGAAATACAGGACCAGGTGATACGAAGATAGAAGATTCAGACTCTGCAGCAAGAATCCTAGGTGGTGACGAACCTGGACCAGCTGCTGCAGCGAAAGAGCGCACCGCGTCCACCAACAGTGCCAGCACGAGGATCGTCGCTCGTCCAGGTATATCCTGCTGCTAATTAAGCGCTGACACAGTATCCTCACATAGATAACAGACCTTGGCAGCACCGCTGTGACGTTCGGCGAAGATTAAATTATATCTATTGTCCTAAAACTTTTAGTATCACGATGTGAATAATAATAAATAAAGAAGCACGCTAGGCATCACCCGAATAATCTGAAAATAAATTATTGTAAAAGGAAAACCATAAAAGTAAACGACACAATTGAATAGGACTACAATGAAATTACGTTAGACAAGGCACATCGCTCAAGGGACTGAAAACAGATGGACAATTACTGTCATGTAGTTGTGTTAAAGATAATCGAAGACGAAGACTCAAGACCGCTCTAAAACCTTGTCGGATTTACAAGATAAAAATTAAAGAAATTTGAATAACCCGAATAATAGATTTATGGAAGATATCATGCGACTACACAATCCATTAAAAATCACATGAACACTAAAATATACCAAATTGCCAACTATTGACCTAGTTCGAACTCATAATCATTAGTAACGTTCCGACGCAAGCCACAGTTTTAGTAAAACAGCGTAATCACGATTGTACCTCCAAATACGGACCAATCACCGGTAATCATTCGATATCTGCTTTCCTTTTCTATATTCCTCAGAATCCACGATTAACGGTGACTGCTCCTAACTAGCTGGGACTTGGTAAGGCTCTGTTTGTATTATAATACATGGGTTTTGTCTAGTTTCCAAGGCCGCCATGCATCCAATCAGCCGATGCAATACAGTTTCCACGATGCATAGATTACGATTAGCGGTGTATTGGGTAATCTCCGTCACTCCTAGGCGATGAAGGCCATGTTTGGCTTTTATTTGGTAACCGAATATTCAGACGTGAACGATTAGAACACGAACTGGAGCAGCGCATTTCTGTGGGATTCGTTTTGAATAAGCCGAACCAGATTATAAACCGCAAGATTTTATTTGAATTTAATTAGATCTCTTCTTGTGGTGATATTTATTTATGTACTTCAGAAGGTGAAAGACATATTTCTAAAGTTTTCAAATATTCTATCTGTATTGTCAAATATTATATCTGCATTGTCAAATAGTCTACCTGTATCGTCAAATATTATATCTGTATTGTCAAATATTATATCTGCATCGTCAAATAGTCTATCTGTATTGTCAAATATTCTATCTGTATTGTCAAATGTTCTATCTGTATTGTCAAATATTATATCTGTTTTGTCAAATATTCTATTGTATCGTCAAATATTCTATCTACAAATTTAAATATCGTATCAGGATAATCAGATTATTTGATTACTGAATACAGTGAAGATTTCGTTTTACATTTAAATTACTGGCGCAGACCCGTATAAAATCGCGGGATAGTATATATATATATAGTATTATAGGATTTGTGAAGTATTTATTAAAAAATATTTTCCTCAGAATCATGGCCTTTCACAAACAAACATTTTAAATTTAAGAGACGATCAATAAACACCGTAAACGATAAACCACTTGAAAAAATACGACATTTGATAAAAATTTAAACAATATTATTTCAGATATAGAATTATTATTAAATGAAATACTTTTGGTACCTATTTTAAGCTTGTCTGAATCGTTCCAAATTTGAAAAACAAATTCTCAGTTCCAGAGGTCATTAAGCCGCAGTTACAGATACAGAGATACACAACCGAAATTATTATTTTTATCTATTGGAACAACCTTCATTATACCTCCTCGTTAACGAGTCAAAAACGGTCATTTAACTTGTCAGACTCCTTAAGATTTTATTTACATATTATAGTTTGATTCCTTAAGACATTATAGTTAGATTTCATTTAGGTACGTAAAACATAATACTATTTTGTGTACAACAGATATTACAATATACAAATTGTATTAAACATAAACAATGCATTGAATGGTGGATGTTATAATAATATCATGTCAGTGGGAATGCACAGAACAAGAGATTAACAAAAGATATTTCTACCGGCCAACTTTAGAAGTGTTTTCTTATTTGACAGTATTATGGTCTCTTGCCAACGTCTCACGATGTAGAAGAGAAGTATCCATCTCTTCGCTTTCCACCAACGTATTCGTAATCCCCAGTATCAATCAATCATTCCTTTTATAAAAAAGTTAAGTTCTACTTTTTTTTCATGAATGAACTCAGAAACCTGATTGAAAATCATTTTGAAATGGTACCGTATAAATCATGTCTCATTTTATCGTGGGCAGTAAAGATTTCAATTCAAATAAATTAGCGCGAGTGGGATGAATTGCATCTCATTTAAATAAATATACATATGACATTCCCATAAAGACTTTCACCTGCATGATAAATTGATTTTAAACGGAAAGAATAAAAATATTTTTTTTGCTTTCATGTATTTATTTCGACAATATATCGACGTTCCACACATTTAAGGCGATGCACCACCTCGTGTAACTTTTGGAAGCGGGCCGCTGACAATAATACTCATTTCGTAGATGGCGATAAGGTTTAAATTCCCGCTTAATACCAGCTGCCTGTTTTAAAGTATATTTTATTTTATTTTTCGAAGTTCAGGCACAAATATTTAAATTCATATTGCAACATTTTCTAAAGATTTTAATTTACTGATATAAATTATTGCTAATTTATTAAAACGTATTTTCAAATTATTCCTATTCCGGTTAAACACGGGACTGCAGACCTTTAACTAATGAATTGACAGATTTCCTACAAAACTATCATTAAACACGAATGTGTTATGGCAATGTTGGAACACGTGTTCATAAAAATTGTAATATTTTCGCATTTCGTAATTGTGTACTATCAGGACAAACATGTGTTCCGACATATTAGGCGTGTACTAAAAGTTTATTAAGAAATGGCATGCTATCCCCTTTTAAACAGGATTTTAATAAATCAGCAATACTCGTTTTTCTCGTGCCTATTATATAATAAAACCAGAACCGAAAAGGGGTTCAGAAGTCGTAAGAAAGAGATTTTGAACATTAAATCAGTTTTTATAGGCCTGATACCTTATTTTTTTTTTGGGCTTATAAACGACCAAATCAAAAAAAAATGTTCCATAACTTCAAAGGCTAAGATGTGTATTTAATTAAAACATCTAAAATATTTCTAAGCAATCAAATTTTCAAATCGAAAACACATGATGTTGTATTAACTCGTTGTGCCTCGCCTTAAAAATACGATTTCTTATGTTGTAAAGCAAACTGATGATGTTTACGTGTATTAAGCAATGATTTACAGATCGTTCGTAATTGTAGCAAGTTTCTTAACTTGTCTTCGGTTCACACGACTTCTCAAATTAAATACTGGATCAGGCTTTTACGTAAGTAACCGATGTGTCGCCCCCGATTCGTTACCTGCCGGTAAAAAGGGGACATCGTTAGTCGTTACGTTGCGGTGTATAAATAAAGCCCCACATATTATTTTTATCTCTGCTGCCTCCCAGCGGAGGCTGGGTATTGAAAGTAATTACGCCCTGGTGACATTTAACTCAAATTACAAGGACTCTGTAAATGCTTTTTTTCAATTGAAATGACGATGACACAATGGAAATAAACACTCGAAACTGATTGCATGAAATGAGAGCATTTTTATTACCAGCGTGGACGGTCTATAAGCTATATTTCAATGATATATTTGCTAGCTGGGAATGGCTTAGTGCGTTAGCTATAAATGATG
Organism: Hesperophylax consimilis; assembly: GCF_061612785.1. Taxonomy (NCBI): domain Eukaryota; kingdom Metazoa; phylum Arthropoda; class Insecta; order Trichoptera; family Limnephilidae; genus Hesperophylax; species Hesperophylax consimilis. Next base: position 41,711,254 of record NC_142842.1, read on the forward strand.
TATTTGCTAGCTGGGAATGGCTTAGTACGTTAGGAATTAATGATATTTTTTATTTTTTTATTTATTTATTTGTTAAGACATACACAGTACAATTAAATACAATTTATTTAATATATTTGCTAGCTGGGAATGGCTTAGTACGTTAGCAATTAATGATATATTTGGTAGCTGGGAATGGCTTAGTGCGTTAGCAATTAATGATATATTTGCTAGTTGGGAATGGCTTAGTGCGTTAGCAATTAATGATATATTTGTTAGCTGGAAATGGCTTAGTGCGTTAGCAATTAATGATATATTTGCTAGCTGGGAATGGCTTAGTGCGTTAGCAATTAATGATCCCGGTGTGCAAATCTCTTTCAAACCAGTAACGTCTTTTCTTTTGTGATTTTAGAATGCGTATAATTTAAAAAAGAAATTTATCAAAAATTGGTGCGAAAATTCAATTAAGAATAATGAAATGTCACTCCGCTTTCAATAATACAGTTACGGAAGCTGACCACACAGACAAATATAAACTTTACAATGACATTCGCAATTCACAACGCCCCGACCGGAACTAATTTTTAGTAAAAAAAGCGAAAAAGTGTGCAGTTTGTCGGTTAGATGAAATTCTTTTCATTAGATAAGTAAGTGGGAAGATCTTTGGAATTCCCCAGAATTGAAGAATGAAATTTTTTTCTCAAATATTCCGGGTGACGCATACTATTTTTAGTAAGCGGAAACAGAGGTTTCACAACAAGTGCCCTGTGGACAACGAGGGTCGATCTGACATGTTGGCCAAAATTGCCTTTTTTGCAGCTTTTTTCGCTAGAACCTATATAAAATATATCCAATTTATAAATATGCCTAAGTTCGTTGATAATTATGCAAAAAATTAGAGCAACAAGGTTCCATTTAAAGTTTAGGGGCAGCTTCGTTCATCTTCAATGGATAAAATATTTTTGGAGCAAATTTTTCCATTTGCATTGTACTTAGAGCTCATTCTCTTGGGACAGCAATAAGGTTCCATCTGCCAATAGCGTGAAACTGAGAAAATAAATAAAAATATTGCAATTGAATTATCCTTAGGTTTGAACAAAAAATGGTATTTAGCAAAAAAAACTTAAATTATTCAAATAATCCCTAATGCTCCGAGTTTAGCCAATATTTTGCTTAGTTATTTGGCTAAAAACCTGGTGTTCAAAAGAAAATTCAATTACAACAAGTTCTTCATATTCAAATATTTCAATTTATTTGGGATTTAACTTTGAACATCGATATCTCAGATTCATTGAGATGGCATATTGTTGTAACATGGGCACACCTGATTCAGATGAAACAGAGAAAAGCAATAACGGGATTTTACGGTTGTGCAAGGGAGAGGAGAGAAGAGAATCGATGTTTTATTGGGAACGTGTTAAGTACGAGGACAAAAAATAAAGTTTAAAAAATTCCTAATTCATTTAGTAAGAAGTTTGGAATAACCAAAGCATGCAGCATATTATATTATGCAGCAGATAATATAATAATACCGTAAAACATTTTTTAATTAAAAAGAACATCACATACAATTAACATAATTACCCAGGGACATTAAAGTAAGTACTTACATGTGATTTTATGAGCCTTCGCAGAGATTTATCTCACATTAAAACTAATACATAATTAGCGCATATATAACACTAAGTAGGTTCCTCGCCTTCACGTGTATTTATTGTATCTGAGTATATAAATCTTGAATGCACACCCTTGACACAAAGCCACAATAAGCTACGCTAATTACAAATATATCTATATAATTTTCGACAATAAAGAGTAGATAATTAATTTCGGTTCATTCATTAGTGAGATGTAACGATTATAGCAAGGTTCTTAGATCTATTGACAGATGGAGACTCTCACTGGGAATTGAATGGTGGATTTTTTTTACTAATTTCCAACAAAACAAATACACAATATAAGAAGAGTGTCCCGTTGTGGGTTTATGGGTGTGTTGGTTTTTTTGTTAATAAATCTACAGTTTTATTCCAAGATTGATGAAATTTTGCACATTTGACCTACAAAAAAAGAGGAATTTCTCCCCCTTCCCCTTTTCCAAACCCTTAAATGAGGATTTTGATAATTCTTGATGAAATTTTGGCCACTTGATGTTAAAAATAAGAGAAAAATTACTGTCTCCATCATATTTGGAAAAACTTTGCGGAAAATAAAGAAGAATGTTAGTGAGTTTGTTTTTATAGAGATTTATAGTTTTATTCCAAGATTGATGAAATTTCACACACTTGACCTTCAAAAACAAGCGGAAGGTCACTGTCTACTTGAGATTCGAAAAACCGTCACCATTCACTTTTACATCCTTTAAAGCTGATTTTTAATACTTATTGATGAAATTTTGCACACTTGACGTTCTAAATTAGAGGAAAATTACAGACTTACAGACAAAAAATTCAGCGAGTTTATTGTAAAAAAGATTGTTAGTGGGTGTGTTTTTTGTAGAAATCTACAGTTTTATTTCGAGATTGGTGAATTTTTTTGGCATTTGACATTCAAAACAAGCGGAAGGTCACATCCATTCCCACCCCTTTAAGCAGAATAAAAGCTGGGGAAGGCCGGGTGCTGCATTCCGGTTTGAAAGAAACTCGAAATAATATTACACCTATCCGCTGGAGTGATTGGTGTCATATATATACACTTACAATATTATTTAATTAATACCATTCCTCAAAATAAATACTTACTGCGGATTAAAGCTAATGAATCCACCAAAGTTTCTCTGTTTATTCCATATTTTTAAGTTCTGTAAATATACCAAACAATCACTCCAGTGGCTTAGTCAGAATCGTTCTTTTAAATCACTTCATCTATGTTTAATTACCAGGTTTGAAGAGCTAGGTAGGTTTTTATCAATCCTCTGTTACCCATCTTCCTCAGCTTAATAATGCCATATTTTCAGAAGCTCTAGGTTATTTGGGTGCTGTAAAATTGTGAATCACATGAAAAAAAATAACAGTTGATACCTCATGTTGATAAACGAAACTGAACTGTAAATACATGTTTTATTACTTTTAAACCACACTAACTTCTTCCATAATAAAACGATGATTAACGTAGATATATTTTTTGTGGTTATAACTGCAAGACCCATATTATTTTATGTATTACCTCCATGTTTATGACGGCAGACATAAAATATCCCGGTAAATTTATAGTATATGCATGTGAAAAAATAATAAGTACCAGCAATACAAACAACAGTTTTTGTCATTTCATGGTCATCATTTATTTTAAAGCAACATTGTTTTAGGCCCAGTTGTTTCGCTGAAATTTACATGTGACGAAGTAATCAAATGGCCATATAGCGCTATCCTGGTCCTCGTGCGTTTCAGCTTTCATCAAATTGTAATAAGCTGACAAGCTTAACAACATGATAGTTGTCCTCTTCTGCTATTTAGAATTAGTTATAAAGCAGAAACGGACATAGAATCCTTAGACCTCTTAAAAACAAAATAGTGCTGAGTGATCATTTGATGACAAATTTTAAGTTTGAATTTTTGTAAAACATCCCGTCCTAAGTTTACCAAAATATGCATTATCAACGCCAAAATATATCTGGCTTCCAAGAAACTGACGGTCTTGTCTTTAAGGATAGTAGATTCTTCAATATTTACCAACTGCTAACCCTGTAAAAATCTCAAAAATGTACAATAATTCAATTTGGGCTGTAGTAAGTCAGCTAAAAAATTTCCTTCCTACAGCCCCCACCTTAGCACGCCTCATGATGCTACCCAACCGGGTGGCGACATAGTTCCCCTGTCCTTACGCTGTACAGAGAGGAGCGCTTTATAATGTATCACATAAAAAATATGTATGTAAATGAATCAACAATAGATAAAAACAGGAAAAAGTACATCTTTTGGAACGAGTTCTTTCTGAAATTTTAATTTTGTGAAGGGGTCCTGTTCTTTTGGAGTCCCAAAGATAATCATTACAAGCAATTTTGATAATATTTATCTATTTTAATATTTATTCTTATTTTTTCAGTGAGTCCGGTATTATCATTGTTTACAATCTTTATCCTGCAGATTGTTGTAGACCTGAACAAGTCTCCAGAATTCCACTAGTACCAGTTATACAAGTTACAAAGCCACGAGGTGCGGCATCTTCCTCGGACTGGTTTTATTTCTTCTCCCGTATTATCAGTATTAATTGATGGCCTCCTGTACTGTGGAGAAGGTATTGCAGTTTAATTATTTCCACCTCAGTAAAATTACAAATACCGAGGTTATTTACGAAATTACAGGAGTGAATTTTAAGTACAAATGTTTGTTAGACTGCCAGAACTACACATATATGAAATTACGCATCCATAGAATTACACCTTCTTGAACTACGCACGCCAAAAAAAATTAACCTTACCTAACTTTTCTATTTTTTTACAATTTGAAATTAATTTAACCCACTTTTAAAAACACTTAATAAATATCGTATTGCAAAAATAAGTTAGGTTTAATAGGTTAGGTTTTTGGACGTGTGAATTTCTATAAGGTGTAATTTAAGTTAGTGTAATTCTCTCCATGTGTAATTCTGGCAGTGTAAATTTAACGCATTTTAAAATTAAACCTGACAACACAAAACAATAAACACTAATATTTATTTTTTGGTACTGACAACTCGCGGTGCATAGAGACAAACCGATTTGTGCCCTCACGATAAATGAACAGAACTTGTTAATAAAACATCAGTTTGCCTTGATAATATATCACGACAATACAAAGAATTTTCGTTGCAATGAAAAAATATTCAGATTTTCATGAACACGTGTTCCAATATGTATGTATATTTATATATATATTTTTTTTTTAATAAATTTAAAAGAAAGACAAACATTCCCGGGTTACGGAAAACATGACAATATTTGAAAATCTCCTACTTCCACGATAATAAGCGGAAAAATTTGCTTGTGTTGTGATGGAGGACTTAGCCAGCCGAGGAATCGAATACACTACGCCTGGGTGGGACTCAAACGCGATGACTCGACCGCTGACCAATCATGATATACATTCGTAATTTACTAAAAGTTTATCAGAAAACCTGTCAATTCATTCGTATGGCTTGCAATCCTGTTTTTACCCAGAATTATCAATAAATTGAAGAGATTCTTAATAAATAAATGGCAATAGTTTTTTTTCTCCATGTACTTATATTACACCTAGAATTAGACGTCTTTAAAACCTCACCTAGCCTAACTTTTCAATTTTTTACATTATTTAGCTAACTATTAAAACACTTTAACAACACGTTTAATAACTTTAAATTATTTAAAATCTGTCTTTTAAGTGTTAACTAAATAAATATCGTATAATAAATAGTTAGGTTAGGCTACGTTTTTTTGATGTATGAATTTCCAGAAGGTGTAAGTTAATTCTCTCCATGCGAAACTCGTGTAATATTGTTGGCAGTGTAAAATAACGCCTGTTTGATTGAATAATTGCAATAAACTCTTATATTTCTATGTTTCATACTGACAATTCGTGGTGGAATGTCATTATAATGATAAGTTGAAACAATTTACAAAAATATATTTATTTTTAAGCGTAATGGTCAAAAAATAAGATAAGTGGAAAAATGTTAAAATTGTTTTGAGGAAGCACCGATGGATCGACATTTATCAAAGTCATATTATCTGTTTTAGTGAGGATATTCCTCATTCCTATAAAGTTGGTATAACCAAGACCCATATCTATTCCTTCCTCTCGTAAACAGCCACTTAATAATCTCCACCCTCCACATAGACTCATGCCCTGTGGGGAATAAATATACATTGATGAAACATAACAAACCAATTATCCTAAACATAAATGATTTATTTTAATATTGCATTGAAAATAGTTTCACATTAATGAAGCCATCCGTAGAAATCCTTTATTATATTGAGATACGCTTTCATAAGCATTTTATTTATTTTAAATTCATCGTTGTATCGAATTTGTTTCGAAAATATTACGCAATTCCACAACAATAACTTCGTGTTCAATTATGTTATGGAGAGAATACAAGGACTGAGATATAAACTAATAGATGTCTTTGATATTTTCGATTAAAATTTTGACACATTCAAAAACCACATTAGTTCATGCAAATAACAAGTAATCATAATGTATGCAAATGCTTACTTAAGCATGAATATTAAAAGATATTATTAATCATAATTTACGCATATGCTTACTTAAGCATGAATATGAACATATATTATGAATCATTATGTATGCATATGCTTACTTTACCACGAATATGAAAAGATATTATAAATCATAATTTATGCATATGTTTTATTTTTATTTTTTATACTAACTCCACATAGGAGGCCCTGAAGAAAATAATTTCCCTCAGGGCCTATGTCATTTTTGGGGATGCTGTGTGGAGGGTCTTTTTGTGGAGAGGAAGGAGTGAACATTTGAAGAGTCCCATGTTATGGGAGGGAAGAAACACAGAGGCCGGCAGTTCGTTCCACAGCCGAGCTGTTGAACTTAAGAACGAATCGTAGAAACGACCCGTTCTCATGTAACAAATGTCAACCGTGTACAAATGTAGGGCGCGCGTTTGGCGTGTATCCCGACTACGCACCTTAAGCATGGATATATAAATATATTATGAATCATAATGTATGCATATGCTTACTTAATCAAGAATATGAAAAGATATTGTGAATCATAATGTTTGTTTATGCTTACTAAAGCAATATGAAAAGATATTACGAATACTAATTAAAAATATTTTTTTTTATTTTTATTTTTTTTATTTTTTATTGTTGATACATTTTTTTTACAATATTTCATATTTCAATTTAGTAATGTTGGCCTCACTGGGTTGTTTACCCGTGCTGGGGCCCCCATTTTATAATTTAAGAATTTATACATTTAAAAAAAATAAAAGAAAAACAACATTAAAATAAAGATAAATTTAAAATAAAAAATAAAGATTAAAAATTAAAATATAATTATAACACTAAAAGAAAAATATCAAAAGAGAATGTAAATCGGCATTTATAATGATATATGTGTTTGTGCGTGTTGCGTGTTTTATATATATATTTTTTTTTGTGTTGCGTGTATATGTTTTATTCTTTTATGTTATAGTATTTTGGTAATATTGTCTTTTTGTTCTTTAATCCATTTTTTTATTTTGTGTTTGAATTTATTTTTATTTTCCTCAATTTTTGTTTCAAGTGGAAGACTGTTGAATGCTTTAATAGCGTGGTATTTATGGTGTCTTTGTCCAAAGTCCAAAGGTAGTGTTTACCGTCGGAGTTTTTATGTTTTCTTTGTACGCTTGTCTGACCGGTCTATTAGTGATATTTTGTGTTTGTTGGGGTTTGTTTTTTTGGTCGAAAATGTAGTTTAGTAGTGTTTTAACATATAATTGGCGTATATCAAGTACGTCACAGCTTTTAAATATTTGGTCTGTGTCGGTTAGTTTATGTTTTTTGAGTATTACTTTTAATATCGTTTTCTGTGCGATTTCTATTTGAGCGATAGCTGCGTTTGTTGCTCCTCCCCAAGCAATTATTCCATATTCTATTATTGATTGGCATAGTGCATAATATATTGTTTTCAATTGTTTTATTTTATATATGTTTCTTATGTTTAGGAAAATGTGTATTGTTCTGAGGAGTCTATTTGTGATTTGTTTGATGTGATGTGTCCATCTAAGATTATGGTCAATTAGGATTCCTAGATACTTTATTTGTTCTGTTTTTTCTAGAGGGGGGCAATCGCAGATGTTGGTGTTTATGCATTCGTGTATTTTTATGGTGTTTGTATTGTTTTTTGGCTGTCCTGTGTTAGTTATGCTGTACGTTGTGAATTTTGTTTTCGATATGTTTAGTGTGAGTGTATTTGAGTCCAACCATTTTTTCACTTGCGTGATTCCTAGATTCGCTATGTTATAAACCTTATTCCAATCCTTAGATTTAAATAATAAAACTGTGTCGTCTGCGTAACTAATTATTTCTCCATCTATTTCCATGCTGCAAAGTTCATTTATGTAAATTATGAAAAGAACGGGCCCTAGTATGCTTCCTTGTGGTACTCCGTGTGTAATCGGCAGTGGTTTGCTAGTATAGTTATTAATTACTTTTCATTTATTACTTTTCTATAAATTTCAATGGCTCTTTAAAGTTGGTGTGATAATTAATTAAAATAGTAACTTGTATTTTAGGAATTATTTTTTACACCTTTTTTATTTATGTGTTCTTTTGTTTTCAATTTAATTTATAATCGTAACGTAAAAACCCAATAGGGCGCTAATAATCGAATAAATAAATAATACCGTATCTAATAATATTTAATATGTTTTCACATAATATTATTAATGTACGATTTACAAATTCATCGTATGTCACATTTTGCTTTATTTTAACTATGATATACAATTGATGATCATCTTGTGAACAGTTCCCCTATGGCTATTGTATTGTTTACGTATGAATACAAGATAAATTGTGGAAGGTTAATGTTTCCGTTTTTCTTTTAACCGAAGATGAGATAAAACAGATGCGATGTGAACTGAAAGTTGACGTAAGAGCTGTGCGGACTGATATGAATATGAACACATAATGTCGTGTACACAAAGTTGTAACACATTATGTGTAAGGTAATGAATGTAATGATATTCCAGCGTCGACATTACTGAGATCACGTACGGTAATAGATTTCAACGCACGGTATGTCGCAAACCGCGGTAATGTTTTATGTTATTTTGTTAGGCGTTTTAAATGACAGCGTCTAATAATACACATTTAATGGTTTCGCTCGAAAAGCACACACGTTTAAGCAATTTAGTACATTTTAGAAACGTTGGCATTTGCAGTAATTTTGGTTTTTGTTAAACCTCAAATTATAAAATTTAATCACTGAAGACAATAATAACTCTCTATAACGAAAAAATTGAAACAGAAAGGATTCAGTCGCATCTGTCTGTGAATTAAACCCAGGAACTCTGCGTTGCAGGAATATTACTCTGAACACTGTGTTATTCGACTATATCAACTTAATTTTAGTTAAATCGTGTAGTATTTTGAAATCGTACGTTGAGACAGCAGCCAAAAAAACTATATACTTAGAAAATTAAGATAATGTTGGTATCTCTTAGTCGAAGTATGATACAGTTAAAAATGACGGTTAATTAGACGGTCAGCGCCCTTGAGATGTTTTTGCACAAAAACGGCGCTATACAAGTCATCCAAGTATTATTATTATTATTAATGAAGACGGAAAAATAAAATGGTCGAATTAGCTCAGTGGTCCGACCAATGCCCGGCAAGGAATTGGTATTTTTATTAATAATATAAATATTTTTTGTTTCATTTTTTTCGTTGGGGAGTGGTTAATATTGTCTTCGAGTGTTAATTAATTTAATTGTGTTAATTTAATTTTAGAATTTTTTCAAAGGTAAGTAATTACATGAGAGTTAGTTGGAGGGAAGTGGGTTTAAGACTGGCGCTTTGTTTGTCACATCTTTAAAATTTCTCATCACAAAATTATAATGTTTGTGACTCGTGATATTTACGATGCTTCGAATTGTTATTTTGGAAAAAAGTTTAAATAACCTTATCCATTTTTCCAGAAACTAAACTTCTTACTCGAAATTATTCGAGTCTGTAGTTTTTTTGTGCCAGATGGATAAAATAATTCTAAATACGTATCAATTTGTGTACCTTTGTCTGATTACTAAATACTCATGTGGTGAAATGGTGTGATAATTATTTTTTCTGGTTCGACATGTCGCGGTTGGTTCGAAAAATATCAGGTAGAGAAAGAACTGGCAACGCTACATTTTGGCAAACTGACACATGAGGTTCCCCGTCTTGAAAAAAATAGCTTATTTCTGTTATATTGTTTTTTAATTGAGTGTTATTGTGTGAATTTATCATTCCACGAAAGTGTTATTTTTAATAACATAAATGCCTACGTTTATGACTAAATACAAATCAAAAAATCGACGTGAAAAAAATTCGACTCAGTAATGTAATCGTAAATTGTGGAAACGATGAATCCAAAATGTATTGTTTTTGTTATTCTCTTCGAATTATTATTTAAATTTTTTTAGTGTATAAACGTGATAAAAAGTAAAGCGGAAAGATTAAAATTATCGGTTTAATTATTTTAAGTATCGGATTACGGTTGTTTGAGGTGGTAATCTTTATTTTCAAAGGTTCCACGTTCAATCGATTTGACAGAATGAGTTCATAAATAACATATGCTTCATCCACGTCGCAAAGACATCAATACAATTTTTTAACATTGAAAAAGTGTTTACGTTAAAAGATACAGCCAGTACAAAGCCGCACATCATTGTTTAACCGTGTTACTGGGTCACCCGGTACCAGGCATGCCTACTGCCTACTTCATATGCCTTGTGCATGCGATATACCGTGGGGAAGTAGGTACCCGGTACTCGTACAAACATGGCCATTATTTGGAGAATGATTCTTATTGCAAAAGAATAATAATTGCTCTGTCATGGTCAATTGAAATTCTAGGTAATCTGAGAGAGTCAATGTTTTGTTTGTCGATCACGCAGCGTTTAGTGAATTTTATCAGGGCATTTTACTTGTATTTGTACCAATCGTGTATCCAAGAACATTATTTTTTTTTTAAGTTATGCAACACAATTTATCAGTCCTTTTTATCTCATTGTTGACACGTACCTACCTACCCATCTTGATATTTTACATAAAACAGTTAAGTATTAAACTGTAACAACCTTACTAATAAAAAAAACACTTCCCAACCGTTAAACGGTAAACGAATAAAAACTATACGAGCTCAAATTCGATTTGGTACTAATAAAAAATGTTTTAAACTGTGCTCCGAAAGAGCTGGCAACGTTGCATTTCAGCAGACTGACAGCTGAAATTCCCGCCTTGTAAAAGTGAGGTTATATCAGATATATTATTTTTAATTGACTGCATGAATCTAATAAAAATTCTATGAGAGTGATGTTTTTGATAACATAAATGTCTAATGCGTTTGTAGGTGTAAATATAAATTCTATAAATTGACGTTTATATTGCGCAAACTGTGAATCCAAAATGTAATTTTATATTATTATTCCATGAGAATTATTATTAAAAATCAGTTGTGTAAAATTTGAAACACGTTTATAAGTAATGGGCTACTTTTTATTTATTATGTCACGTCGGAGCATATTTAAGATTATGACTGTGTTACTAAATCATTATTTTTAAGTTATTGCGGTAGATAAAGCGCACTTGAAGTGAAATAACACAAAACTGCTTTAACGTTAAACAAGTGTCATATTATTTGTTAGTTTTCTTGAGATTCTAACATACTTTTTTTTTTCTTCTTCAGCAAAGATAAATTGTGAAATTACAATCATACTAAGAATAGATATATATGTCATAAATGTGTCATATAAAAAGTCAGCTTTCAAAAATGTTATGAATTTAAATATAATATGACAATTTATTAATTGCGTCTAAATTACGTCTGAATGCATCCATAGATTTGCTAATTTAAAGTATGCCTGACGATGATGTGAATCAATATTCGAAGGCCAAACAATAATTTATTATGCAACTAACTATTGAGTTGTGTTATACATTGAGCGGAAGCCGACATATTTCAGAAAGCAATGGTTGAAAACGTAAATTTCCTTTTCGAACATTACCAAGGTCCGCCGGGCGAACATAAGCGCGACGGTTAGTTTTATAATTATGTCGGTTTTATATGCACCAGAAACCGTATGCAGCAAAGCATTGCATCAGATCCACCGGACTTGCCCTGATTATTGACAGAAACTGGTTATAAAAAGCGGCTTTTGATAAGCTTTCTTATAGCGTTTAAAACTGCCAAGGTACTAATATTATGTAATGGACCTTATACCTGAATTTGTGCAACAAATTATTATTTGGTTCATTAACCTTTGTAAATTAAATCCGAAACTTTACTTTTTTGGACTTTAGTAGTAGGTAAAAAAAGATACATGAATTACATTACACAATATAATACAGTTGTTATTTACATAATATAATATAAGTATTTGATGTACCCCCATAAATAAGCAGGGCTTGTGTGTATGGGGGGTGTTGTTATATTCGTTTAAATTTGATATGATTTAGTTCAAGTGTTCGGAATACTTTTTAAGGTGGCTTTTGAATTCTTTTATATTTGCATTCATGTTTCTAATTTTTTCTGGTAATGAGTTAAAAAATTTAACTCCGAGATATTCATAATTGAACTGTCCTATTGTTTTTTTTTTACATTTAGGAGTAGGAAGTATTTTTTTTATTTTTTTTATAGTGAATACCTCACAAGAGTCCCAACTGCTCCCGTCTGGAGCCAGTGAGACTATGGCATCCCCAATTGGGGGATGTTGTGAGGCTGAAGGTAAGTGGGGAAGGGAAAGAGGAAGGTGGGGAAGTACCTGGCTATTCAGATCTAGTTACTAAACACGACTAAAGCCATTTGGAGCAACGTTTCAATTCTGAATGGTGGTCTTACACCAGGGCGATACTGGTAGTATCTTCCACTCTGGAACGTGCCGCAAATATACGTATTATATATAAGTATTGACGTTTGTCTAAGATTTCTGTTATTTTTAAAGGGTGCAACTTTATGTATATAATGCAACAGGAATTATTATGTATTCATGACAGGATTGTTTTATGTCTATCTGGGAAATTTCTCTGTCGAGAAATACGTTAAGGGTAAATTTAAAATACAAGGTTAATTAAAGAAATACATATCATCTAATATCAAAAGGAGATTAAAAAATAAATAAGACTTTTTTATTAATCTTAATGATGTAAATAACATAACAAAATACGTAAAGTTTTTTAATGTAATGATAATCGAGTTACACCTTTTTTAGAGCGTGTTAAAAAGATAAAGAAACGTCCATAAATAACTTTTTAACATAAAGTTTAATAAAATACATAATATCCAAATAAGATTGCAAATGCCTAGAGACAAAATATAGATTCTAAATTGAGTAGTCACGTTAACCTGTTTTTAAAAAGGGGGATAAACACAATATTGAAAATTATAGACCTATATCAAAGTTATGCATTTTAAGTAAAATCATGGAAAAAATCGTTTATGACCAACTATTTAATTTATGTAAAAACACTATTATCAACCCCCAACAACACGGTTTTTTTCAAGGTAGATCTGTTGACTCAAACTTGGGACAGTTCACCGATTTTGTTCTTAATTCAATGGACAAAAAAAAGCAGGTTGATTCTATCTATACTGATTTTCCCAAGGCTTTCGACAAGGTGAATCATGACACACTCTTAAATAAACTAGAAAAAATTGGTATAAGCGGGAATCTTCTCAGATGGTTCTCATCTTACATTAAAAATAGAAGTCAAGCTGTTGCGCTAAAAGGTTACATGTCACAAATAATATTTATTCCCTCAGGAGTGCCTCAAGGTTCTCATTTAGGGCCCCTACTCTTTATTTTGTATATTAATGACATCAAACATGTCATCAGATATTCTGATTTCATTCTTTACGCTGACGATATGAAAATATACAAATGCATAAGCTCAACAGATGATTGCAATAAATTGCAAGAAGATATGAATGGAATTAATGAATATTGCAAAGAAAACCAATTATTCCTAAACATAGATAAATGTAATTCAATAATATTTTCACGTAAATGTCACCCAATCATCCATACTTACCATCTAAACCATGACCCTCTCCAACGAGTAGAAAAAATCAGAGACCTTGGAGTATTACTTGACTCTAAATTACTTTTTAAGCATCATATTGAAAACATTTTAGAAAAAGCCTACAAACAAATGGGCTTCATTCTGCGAATCATAAAACCATTCAATAAACCTTTTACACTTGAACTACTTTATATGGCATACGTAAGATCTCATCTCGAATTTGCATCTGTCATTTGGAATCCACAATACCAAACGTATATTAAACGAATTGAAAATATTCAAAAAAAAATCCTGAAACACCTGTCGTATCGTTTTGAAAATCATCAATGTAATCCTATTACTCTTTACAAACGAAGAAAAACATTTGACGTACTGTTTCTGTACAAAATTGTGAACGGCCTTATTGACTCCCCAGCCCTGTTAGAAAGGATTGCATTTCATTGTCCTGAACGCAATACCAGATCAAATACCTTATTTTATATACAACATTTCAAATCGAAATACGCACAAAACTCCTTGCTCGGGCGTATCTGCAAATCTTATAACGCCTTAAGCGATATTGACATTTTCCACAGTACCCTTAAATCGTTTAAAATCAAATTAACCTTACTATGTACCTAAGTTAAAAATATTACTTCCGTATTGTTTAGTATTCTCTTTTTAATCATTTTTCACACACACTATGTACTTTATTACTTGCTTTATTATATGTACTTAATTTCTAGCTTTATTATAAATGGAACTTAACTGGTTTAAATCATGTTCTATATTTTATGTTCAATTATTTTTTTTGTAAAACTGTATGTTTCCTAAATAAACTAAAATAAAAAATAAAAAAAAAAAATATTGTGTTTTGGAATAGTTAGAAATACTGAGACCACCTATTTTATCTAAAAAATGATTTTTGTTCTAAAAAATAGAAAATAAATAAGTATTTTAAATAGAACTATTTTGAATAATTATCTCCGAACTGTCATGGTAATTAAACATACGGTTTTGAAACATAAGAATTTTGATACAAAAATCAAGTTTGTCTAAAATAGCAGATGGAATCTTGTTGTTCCGAGGAACGTTAAAACAATACATGTTATAATGATTCGATAATTTCTACAGTGCCGTTTTGGAATAACCTATAAGATTTCAAGTTGTCCAAAAGGGATAGACGAATTATTGTCAAATTAATTTTACATTTTGTAGTGAACCATCAAGCCCAAGCCCTTACTCTTCCGTAAACAGAAAAATACGCTCTTTTATTATATTCATTACGAATTTATATTATGTGGGTACGTACGTTATTAATAGCCATGCGTGACCTTCGTGTCCACCGCACCATGGACTACAATGGACTTACGATTTAATTATAGTATTCTTGTAATTTTTCACCACTTGGAATAAACGCGTCTATTGATGAAGATAAACTCATTAGAATGTCTTGACTTTGTGCGTATGATGTAAAACTTCTTAGTATATAGACAGGTAGAATAAGCCACTTATTCAGTCTACCGTCACTTATATGTTTAAAAAAATCCAGAAAAACTACAACCACTATATACAACTAAATTATTGTTCCTCATTTAATCAACTGCTCAACGACTTTTGTCTTATCTAATGACAAAGATAAAAAAATGTGCAAATTCTGCTAATTAGAGCAATGAGAATAATACTTAGGCGAAATAGATTTTCAAAATTAACTAATATGTTAAAGGAACTTTGAAAAAAATTCTGATTATAATATTTATGCGTGAAATAGTAAGCAACCTATTACCAAAATACTCTTCAAAGAAAATTATACACAACAGGGACGTTCACAAACATAACACAAGAGCATGAAATAAAAATAGGCTACCAAAAACGGACAAAGCCAATACACAAATAGTTTAATATGTAAAAAAGTACAGTATTATAATGCGCTGCGAGAAACAATAAAGTTTGCACCAATTGATGGATTCAAGCTGCATTTAAGAGCCATAAATAATACATATTTGTATGTATGTATATATGTAATTAATAATAAATAAAAATTAATGATAAACTTGGATGTAAAAATGACTAAAATACAATAAATAAATAGAAATATCACCAATACATTTTTTACGTTTAACTTATAATATCCAGTTATTTAATGAGATTACTTGAAAATGTTCTTTGACAAAATGTAGGTACGAGAAAACTGTAGATATATTACTGCTTCCCACTTCAACATTGTAGTACTCCGTTAGGTAGAAATATTTTAATAGAACTACTTACCACAGTTAATCGCTAACTGGAGGTTAAAGACGCGATAAAATATTATGTATTGCGAGCTTTACTAAACATCAAATATACTAATTTCAGTGTCCCTGTGAAATCTGGTTCAATGAACTCAAATTTGCTTTGAATTTAAGTGTTTTTTTCAGAATTTGAACTGATTGTGTGAATGATTCAGGCAAGCGATAAAATAATGTGCTATTTCAACAGAAAATTTATTTTAATTGTCATTTTAAAAATTGAAACTATAATATTCTTGAATTTTTATGGGTTGTGTTAGTTTACTAATAATATAGACACATTTGATTAGAAAACCTTAAAATGAGATACAATCATTGGAACTCTATGGGGAAGGTTATTGTTCTGCTTCAGAACGTTAAAAATTTCTAAAACCTACTTATAAATACTGCTCTCTGCACTGCACCTCAAGGTAGTCATTATGTGACATATAATGTGCTATTTCAACAGAAAATTTATTTTAATTGTCATTTTAAAAATTGAAACTATAATATTCTTGAATTTTTATGGGTTGTGTTAGTTTACTAATAATATAGACACATTTGATTAGAAAACCTTAGAATGAGATACAATAATTGGAACTCTATGGGGAAGGTTATTGTTCTGCTTCAGAACGTTAAAAAATTCTAAAACCTACTTATAAATACTGTTCTCTGCAGTGCACCTCAAGGTAGTCATTATGTGACTGGACTGCAAATGTAGTCAGTCGAACAGAATGAGTTAAATTGGCATATCCCTCTACACCTTATGTAAGATAATATTTCACAAAGTAATGTCTTAAAAATGGTACGTTGCAGTGTTACGAGAGTCATTACATATAATAAAAACGCTGTTTTTCATGAATCAATTTCTATATTTGGTATCGATTACTCGCGTAATTCAAAAAGTGTTTTTACTCTCTGAACTTTGAAATAAGTGGCATTCCCTTTCAATATTTTTTGTATTAAATAAACCTAACATATGCTATGTGTTAAGATGATAGACTTCTTTCTCTGGCCCATACAAAAAGGACGCCTATGAAAAAAACACCTTTCTACATAGAATCTTGCTCAAAATTAGTATATTTTTCATGTTGTGTTTTAAACGGTAAAAGGTTTTTAAATTTTCGTACCATTTCTTATTAACGTGAAAATTTACTGTCAAATATGTGTAATTTAGCGGAAAATATTATTCAAAGAAAAGGTGCTGATAACTCAACTCTCTTAAAGAATAACAAAATCGTAAAAACCTATAGACTTAGCTACTGCCTTTTAAAATATATTTTAGTTTTTAAATTACAATTTTGTGAAAATTTCGATACATTAAAGTGTTTTTCCCCGCGAGTCCATTCAGCGAGATTAGTAAGTTTCGCCCATTTTACGGGTCGAGGCATTGAGCGGGACAGAGAAAATCAGTGTGAAAATTTTTTGGTATTTAATACCAAAATGCTCCCGTTTTACGCTAGTCTAGCCTCTTAAGTAACGCCTATTCAGAAATACTCCTTTATCACCCATCAGCGATTCTACATTGTATTCAGTAATTTAATCATAGAGTCTGTTTAAGAATAGCTGTGATTATATCTTGCTCATCATTTGCTTGCGATCCTACAATAATCATTTCATATGCATTGAAGCTCGTTAAGTCAATATCAAGATTGATGGTTATTAGAGAGCTGGGCCGTACCCGAAGGAACAAGTTATAATTAACGAAATGTATTGGTAACCGACTCCGTGGTTAGAAAAAATTCTTTGAAATGATCATTATTTTATTTAACAAATACGATTTTTTAAATATTCCTAAAAGAATCTTTCAAGTATAAATATTATTTATCATAATGTTTAGATTATTACGTATTTTTTAAATTTATCCTATCTTAAATATTGTTTATAAAATCACCGTTTTGAAGTGAAACTTCTTTAGGCGCGTAATGGATTTTCGGGGACGGAGTAAAACCGAGTCAGGATCGACACGAAAATGCGGGTACCCCCACCACCGCTCACCGTTCACTGTCCCTCTCTCACCATATGCGCTTGTTGAGGTGGGGGAGCCGCTCACGAACGTTTTGCTTTGAGTTACGAGCGAGATACGAGTTCGGTTTAGCAGGTCGGCCGGTAGCGCACTTGCGCGGCCACGCCCACCACGGCCAGTGAATCAGTTAGCAGCGTGCTCCCGCTGTGATAAGTTGTGTTCGCGTTTTGTGTTGCGTTTACATTTACATTTATAGTTGTAGTTCATTTAATTAATTCATTTAATTTTTGATGAAATGAAAATAGAGAGAGAGGAATACTAGAAGTTTCACTTCTGTCTTGCGTAGGCTTGACACACCCACTTTTTTTTTTCTAACCCTTGTGTAAAAATTGTAGCCTAATGTGAAAACACCTTCGGCGTATAAAATAGTGATAAAAAACAATGTTAATATAATATTTTTATGTGATACCGCACAAGAGCCCCAACTGCTCACAGCCGTCTAGAACCACTGAGAATATACTAATATAGCATCCCTAATCGGGATATTTTAGGCTTAATGTAATGGGGGAAGAGAAAGGTGAGAAGTACCTGGCTATTCAGATCTGGTCACCAAACACGGCCAAAGCCATTTCAAGCAACGTTTCAATGTTTTTTTATTTTATTTTATTTTTATTGAAACATATAAACAAGGTTACAATTTTATAACAATATAAACACCAATATTTCAATCATTCTCCTAATAAAGCAGCTGCTTGTGTTTAGGAGAGGACAACAAAATATTTTTACATTTGTTTAAATTAAACAAAAAATATTGGTAATTTAACAAAAAATAACAATAAAAGTAATAAAAATAGGTTAGTTAATAAATGGTTCAAAGAATTGAAAAGTCAAAAACATATTTCTAAACAATAAGTAAAGTTATGAGGTGGTACAAGAGTATTTTAATTTAATTTTTTTTTTTATATTTTTCGTAGTTTTCTTCCGATCGTATATCAAGGGGTAATTTATTAAATAATTTTACACCCTTGAATATATAGTGATGCTGTGCTGTTGTGGTTCGTGCTAGTGGCACGGTTAGTCCTCCAACAGATATTATTCTTTTGCTAATGTTCAATTGTGGTAAATTATTTTTACTAAAGAAATCTTTATGTATTTGTAGAAATGCAATTTTGTCATAAATTTTTGTAAGTAAATTTTTGTATGTTGAATGGCAATCGTTCACCAGGGCGATACTGAGAGCATCTTCCACTCTGGAACGTGCCGCAAATATAATGAATATTATTTTAGATGAGTAAATTGAAAAATTACAAATGAATCAAATAAAAATTACTTGCGCACGCCCGGATTTGAACCCGCGACCTCTGGCTTGCTAGTCAAGAACCTTACCCCTCGACCACGGAGGCCGTCAGAAGGTACCCATATATTATGTATAAAATATAACACTATAACGCTGTCCAAAATGTCGGCTAATAGAGGTGGCGCAATGCGGAGTATCATAAATAACCCCAACCATAAATCACGATAAACATTTGGAGAATTCATTTCAATGACCTCGTCCTGATCGCTTCCTTAGAAATCTTTTGAATTATTCCAATAATGCCTACTAATGATATGATTATAAATTCTCACGGCCAATAATAATTGTAGGTATTATTTTGAATGGAGTTGCACTCCCTTCCCCTTCTTGGGGCAAAGTTTCATGCGGCCTTCCAGTTTGCAATGTCCTTCACCAGAGGGGAAACTAGAGCTCAACAGGCCAAAAGTCAACCAACAAAAACCTATTGACATCTTTATTATATTTTTGATAAAAATCGATGTACATATCAATTACACAGTGTCCAGTTGCGTAATGAAGCAAATGTATTTTATACTATACGAACAATATATGACAACCGTGGTGTGGTAATTAATACATATACTTGAGTCGGAAGGCTATTGGATCGATTTTTTTACATTTTTTTTTTTTTTTTTATTTGGTACAATATTTTTTTACATTTCAAAGTTTTCCAGTAATGTTGGCCTCACTGGAAGGCTTGCCCGTGCTGAGGCCTTCATTTTATAATATGAAAATATATAATCTAAATACAATCTACAATATAAGATAAAATAATACATTTAATATATAATCTTGCGTGTTTGTGAGTGATGTGTGTTTATATTGGTTTTGTGTGTTTCGTGTAGGTTTTATTTTTATTTTATGCTATGACATTTTGGTAATATTGTCTTTTTTGTTCTTTAATCCATTTTGTAATTTTGTTTGTGAATTTATTTTTATTTTCCTCAATTTTAATTTCAATTTTTACACTGTTGAAAGCTTTTATAGCATGGTATTGGTAGTGTCTTTGTCCAAAGCTTGAATTTATTGTCAGAGTTTTTATGTTTTCTTTGTACGCTTGTCTAACTGGTCTGTTAGTGTTATTTTGTGTATGCTGAAATTTATTTTTTTTTGTCAAAAATGTAGTTTAGTAGTGTTTTAACGTATAATTGGCGTATATCTAGTACGTAAAAATAAAATATAATAGGAGTTTCAGTTTCAGTTTGTAATATATACACGAGAATCAATGGCTTTGAATAGAAAGCGATCACTTGACAGTGTAAAGTATGAGCACAACAACCACAAATTTGTCGCCTTCTAGCATTGAGATCCTTCAGTGGCTCCGCGTATGATCAATACCCTGAGGAATCTCACCGAAGTGAAAACCACGAGGTGACAATGTATCATTAGTGGTTCATACAATGTGATTATTTTGTTTAACGCAAAATTACAATAGTTTACTGTAACTGTTAAAACAATACAAATAATGTAGGATGAAACTGAAAGGGTCGTTTAAGTTGCACCTGCCGCCATGTCGCACCAGCTGGTTTTACCGCTATTATAGTTCTTCCAACTTCTGCTGGGTTAAAGCAGTGTTAGAGCGAAATTGTCGGAATCGCACGACTGCCGCATTTAGATTTTACCATCAGTACCTACCCAGCACCTGCCCATGCATCGCAAAGCGTCGGTACTCGTAAGCTACACTACCTACGCCAGATGGTAATACTTTTTGCACGCTCTGTTCGCGTTAATATCGAAAGTAAAAAAGTTCCAGAGTATCAGCATGGTAGTTTGATAAAACCCTTTATCAATATGATATTGACAAAATCCATCATCTATGGCCAGTGAGCGATATTTGTGAGCACGGTCAGAATATGATTACGACAGTCGGTGTCAGATAAGCTGTCAATATAATAATTATAATTAATAATACTTGGATGACTTGTATAGCGCCGTTTTTATGCAAAAACACCTCAAGGGCGCTGTACAAACTTATAATACATTTCTACAGTGATCTATGTTATTACTTAACTATTTATGGAGAAAATATGCAGTACAATACTTACCTGGTAGGTCACTTGAGATTAACACTTAATTAACATTATCTAATTGTTTATTTGCGAATTTTAGATACAGGATTTAGGACTTTATTGAAAATTTGAATATAACTGGACTTTCTCTTAGGATTGATATATTTAATTTAAGGGTACGACAGCAATATGCACAACTTTTTGAATAATTTCGTTTGGTATGCACAATAAATGGCATATAAATGAATGGTGGTGAACTAACAAAAGTTTTAAAATTGAAAAAATCGTATACCTCATCCATAGACTTAATTAATTCATCTAAGACGCGATCGATTGATTTCGTTCCAGCTTGGAGAAAAAAAAGTTGTGAGTTATGACTGAAGACCTCACGAACTAATTTACTCCCGTTTTGGTGTCAAAAATACTAATACTGCCAATGTACCTATATTAAAAATAATGTTTCAATTTGAAATTGTAAATTTATTAGTATTTTTAACATGAACGTAGCCGTCTGACTTTCAGGCATGTTACCATCTTACGATTTCTTACTATACTTCGTGACAATATCGGCTCGGATATCGACGGCGCAACCGTGCTCGTGATATTGATATAAATATCGATCAAATATTGTTAGGTTATAAATTTGGTCGTGCTAGACCTCCTAGAGTCTTTATATAGCCAATGAAAACATTAAAAAAGTTCCGCCAAAGGATTTTATTTTTGTATCAAGAAACCCACACAGTTACTGTTAAACTACACTTAATTAAATACACTCCGTATCTCATTCCAGTGCAGAGATAATGCATGAAGTCTTCCTCGGGAAGAATCTCTAAATTTCTGGCACTAATAGAAGCAAACTTTGAAAATTTCTGTGAAATCGGTCCAGTAGTTTTTGAGTAAATACATTGTAAACGCTCCGTAGATACCAATAACGTACCATTAATCCACTGACATGATAACTGATAGGTAAATAAATCTACAAGTGTGATGCACCTTACAAAACCGTATACCGTGATTAATATTTTCCACGGCCGTGTACTCGGTTGTGATTCATCGTTAGCTGCTGTAAAAACAAACGCCATTATGTTTTAATGCATGAGGATAATTTTTTATTAACTTTCGTAATAGTTAGTGTCAAATATTCTAACTTCGGGATTAATGTCTAAACGATTGAAACTATATCATTAAACATGCAACCTTTTTTCCCCGCAGTTGCAGAAACAAATGATGGCATGAATACTGTTTGATTACAAGTTAAATAATGACAAAGCTTTAAAGATATTGTTAGCTTGTAAAACAAGGTACCAAAAGAGAGTAAAGTAACTTT